>NC_081184.1:105352746-105666555 GCF_029867415.1 Vicia villosa
GGTTGCAGGCCTAATTCAATTGGCACGATTGGTTCTTAGCTAGAGGGAATGGGGATGGGGCCCAGGAGCCTCCGTCACCTACTGCTTGGTCTCCGCCAGATGAAGGTAAATTTAAGTGTAATGTCGACGCCGAGTATAACAATAGCTTGGGCTCAACTAATAGAGGGTGGTGTGTTAGAAACAATGGTGGAAATTTTATTGTTGCAGGAGTAGCTTGGGGTTACGGTATATTACCCACTATTGTAGCGGAAGCCATGGCTTTGAAAGAAGCTATGCAAGATGCTATTTTCCTACAGTTGAATAATGTTATCTTTGAAAGCGACTCACAATTGGTGGTGCGAGCTATTCTCTCAAATCACATTGGAAGATCCGAATTTAGTCATGTTATTTTAGCCATTGAGAATTTGTTACATCATTTTCCGAACTTTAAGGTAAAGTTCATCAAACGGCAAGCGAATTGGGTTGCCCATACGTTAGCTAAGGCGGCCAATTCTTGGACTAGGCGTCATGTTATTAATGAGATTCCTCCTGGTATTGTTTCGCATTTGATTAATGAAAGTCGTTGAGTTTGTTTGTGTCAAAAAAAATTATTTCTTAATAGAATATATATATATATATATATATATATATATATATATATATAACAGACTCTATAGTGTTATTATCACACGGTTGATTTCAATATCTCTCAATATCTTATATGATATCAGTTGAGGTAAAGATCCAAACCAAATTAAAGTCGTCGTTAGTGCAGTAGCTCCTTCCGTAGCGCTGATACCGCCGCCGCTTCTCCTCAAAAGTTCCTGCCGCCGCAGTGGCTCTTCCTCTAGCGCCGCCGCAGTAACTCATGCACTGCCGCCGCTGTAACCCCTTCTCCTGCGCTGCCGCACCTCCCATTTCCGTGTGATGGTTGAGGAAAACACAAGAAATGGGGGTTTGAATTGGGTTTTCTAAAAACTCTTCTTTCTAGAAAAAACTATTCACCACAATCAATCTGATAGATAAGAAATGAATAAAGATTGTCACATTTGGTTTATACAAATTCATCTTAGAAAAGGTTAATCTTGTCCACCCACCAAGGTGATTTCTCCTTAAAAAATGACTTAATCCACTAATCTTGAAAGGTTAAAAACAACCTCTAAGAGTCTAGAAAGACACCTTAGCCCTCTCAAGTATACAAACTAACAAACTAGTCATTTGAGGAATACAAATCTTAACAGATTTACAAGAAAGTGTTTACAAGAAGTGCTTATAAATAAGAAAATTAAAACAACTCTTAAGAAAAAATGATAACAAAACTATTGAGCCACAACTCGTGTGTTTTGGAGATTCTTAGAAATAGATTTCTCACAATGGAGTGTTTAGAATAATCTCTTTAATATTCTTTTTTTCTTTTCTCATTTAAGATATATATGATGAGTTTGAATATATTTGAAACTCTTGAGTGGCTTCAGTCGTGAATTGGCAACATTCTTCAATGGAGAGTGTCTCATATATATACTCATGAAGATGACCGTTGAGAAGGACAATATGTTGCTTTCCTTGCAAACAACACATGGATTGTTTACCCAGTTCAATGTACAACAACATCTACTCGGGGTACTACCAAGCCATGGATTAAGTCAAATAAAATAGTATCAATTCAAAGTACTATGCAAACAACCTCTGATTTACACGTAAACAACCTCTAGTTTACTGACTTCTCACTTTTCCACTACCCGTTTAACTTTCTACCGAAGACTCACCTAGGTATGAGGCCCTCCTTAACTCCCCTTCAATCACAGTCAGTGATTAAATACTTCTAAACACTTAGAATAAACAGGAATACTCACTTCCGACATAATACCTAGCCAAGCCTCTTGACTAAGAACAATACTTAGAGTTGCTTAAAAGCTTTCTCCAAGTACAATAAATATTCTATCCTTAAAATCTTTAGAATAAACAATAATTAACTATATGCTTCAGAGCTTACGAGAGATAACAAAACCTTACAACTCAAGGAACACATTCCAACTCACATGTCGAGTGGATTACAAAAATAACCAATCCTCATAGAGAGTGGTACAAACGACACAGCCCTAGTATTTCTACATCTTGGACCCGTACCTCTTCTAGGTTACAAAACTTCTATTTATAACCTTTTCCCAACTATATTTGGGCTTCAAAATCATAGCATAGTAGTTGCTACAAATCTGCAGAAGATTCTACATAAAAATAGGTCTTCAATCAAACCTTCCTAAATAATCTCCATATTTAGAAAGTGAATATTCTTCTTGATTCTGACTTGAATCTTTTAATCCTACTAATTAGTGTCTGAGAGATCTACACAATATTACCAGAATATTCTGCATAAGTCAGATCTCGAACCCATCCAATCAGACCAATCCAAACAGTCACGATGTCAAATAGCTTATGCATAGGACATCTTATCTGACATGTTGCATTATCTCAAATCTGCTTTGAGCGTCTTGAATGCCATTGGACTGACTCTCCTGAGCGCAAGTTCCAATAAATGTGCATGCAAAACATGTTTTACAGTTCCTCCTGATGTGTACTTGAATACGCCATCCAGATTACTAAATGGATACATGTTCTGTATAATGTTCTGACATTTGCTCAAACATTGTTTGCCTTCTTCACATAGTCTTCCATATTCCTATTACGACATGTGACACACAGTTCTTTAGAAAGACTTGTGTATTCTTAGAATTAATCCTCCGGCTCTACCAGGCCTAAGACCTTATCCAGCCGCTTAATATCTCAATAGGATATTAAACATTACTTACTCATAAGGCAACTTCGCAAGCTTTAAGCAAAACTATGTCATTGCGCTAGCTAACCATGAACAAGTATTTTACTCCTCTTGTCATGGATTACCATTTTCTCTGATAATCACCCCTTGAACACCAGATGAAAGCACATGAAAAACTTCATACTCTTATAGTGAAGATTTGCAGCTTCTCATTCTTGCTAAACACCTTTACATATCATAGTCAATCCTGAGTCACCCACTCTTACTCCTTAAGGGCATAACAATATTCTGACTTATGTACTTCAATAAGGACACATCAGAACAATGTCCTCCCAAGTCATCCACGATATCATGCACTCGGCTCTAAACTTCTCAGTTTGCTTGACAACTTTACTGAAGTCCATGTAACCCAATAACTCTTAGGGTTATTTGCTACATAAGAAACCACCTCGAAAAATATATCATATCACATTATGTGACAGCATTCCTCTTCCCTCACATTCACTAGCAATTGCTAATACTAGCAGAGTCTTCACTACTGTAGTCATGCATTTTCCAAACACATTATAATAGACAAGATCAGAATCTACACATTCTAATCCATATGGTCAGAACTTGTCTCTTCTGACAATACATCTATCCCCAATCATCTTCGCATGACAATCAACACTAATGATGTTCCAACATCATTTAGGACATCAACTTCTAATCATTTGGTTCTTGATTAGCCCTTAAACCCCACCTTCTGCAACTTATTCAGGTTATCACATTCACCTGAGCATCATGGAGAGAAATACACTCTCACACACTTTTTGAAGCAAGGAGTTCATAAAGCATATTTGCATCCCCACATCAGATAAGTACCCAACTCCTGACAAGGTTTTTACAATCAGTCTCATGCACATCTTCATTGATAAAGTTGATTTAACGTTATTCTAAAGCACTCTCTCATTGACTGAGCTGTCGTTACAAGCAAGGAATCATTACAAACAAGGTAACTCTCTTTGCATTTAAAATACCTTATTGGATGTTCCTCCTCTCAAGCTGGGTTTCAACATGAGAAAATCAAACAAAAAATGTTGAGGATAAAAAGGATCTCCTGCTAGAAGCCAAGAAGGATAAGAATACTAATCCAAAAAAGATTGAGTCCAATGTTGGAACATCTACTGGAGCACCAATAACATGGGAAGAAATTTGTGTCAAAGATGAAGTCATTCAAGAAAAATCATATTCACGACTCTAAATCAGATGCTGATGAAGATTAGGTCAACTTCAACGACTCAGGTGGAAGGATTGGGTAGTTTTTTTTGTTTTCTGTCAAAATAAAAAAAATACAAAAAAATGTTATTTTTTTATTTTCTTTTCTAGTATGTTTCTAGTGTCTTTGTACACTCACTATATTTTTGTCAATTTTTGGCTAAAGAAGGGGAGTATAGTGTGTTAATAATTATCACTAGGATTAGTATTTTTTTAGGAGTAAAGAGTGTTGTGTGTCACATGTCTTGACATGTTAAATAGAAGAGTCTAGTGTGGTTTCTTGTTGTATGCAACTATTTATGGGAATCATGATCGTCTGTCATGCTTGTTAGTGTCGATTACTGCTTCTGCTACTGTTGGTGTTGCTGATGCTTTTGCTTCTGGTGATGTGTGCAAGATGTCATACCTAATGTTCTAACATTCTGGTTGTTGAGGTTTAGGGAGAGCCTTGTCTAGTGTGCTCTGAGTTATGTGCGTTGCTTCTACTGCATGATGTTCTAATATGTTGAACTTGGATAGTTCAAGTTTGAGTTTATGGGGAGTATTCTTGGATACATCTAAAACAACATATTGTACAAGCTATTGAGTGTTATTGATAAAAAAACCGTCTGATTGTACAAGCTATTGATTTGTGTTAATATATTGTAAATGAATATTTAATCTCAGATATAATTATATGATTACAAAATTTACATGTTTTCATGAAGCTTGTGTTTTTGTGTTTGTGGTTTTATTCCAATCTCCATAATTAATTGTCCTTTGGTTTTTTTAGCCAAAATTTTCCAAAGGGGGAGATTGTTAGTACCATAGTTTTAGGATTGGCAACAATTTTGCTAAAACATAGTTCATGAAAGATATTGGTCAGGATGTCATAACATCTTGATCAAGATGATACAGTAAAATGTGAAGGTTGCATTGAAGACAAATGCTCTGAAAGATGTTGTGACATGCTGAACAAAAACATCAGTACAAGCTATTTTAAATATTGACACATTTGATTTGATTTTGTGAGATTCCTTTTAGATATGACTCACTTATTTTCAGAGGTCAAGAAGATTTAATCTAGAACAAGTGATTTGATCTCCAACTGTGCATAAGTTTCTAAAATTGGATATTGAGACAATTTAGGAAACTTAATGTTTTGTTCCAAGATTTGAGGAAATTTTCTCCAAAATTGTTGCACCTCTCAGCTCGTGGATCAAGTAATATTTGGGCAAAGATTTCGAAGCCCATGTACTGTTGAGTAGTATTTAAAGAGGGACATAGACATAATGTAATGAAGTCTTTTACAATTTTACAATTAGGGGAAGGTTAGAAGTCTTAGATTTTGAGAGTCTCTTGTGTGTTTTAAGTCACCCACGTGTCTTTTGATACCATGTGGTAGACTGATTGTTACTTGACTATTTGTCAAGTTATTATTCTTACTTTTAAAGCTTTTAAGCATGAAGTTGAGTATTGTTCTTGGTTGAAGCTTTTAAGCAAGATCAAGTATTGTTCTTAGTTAAGGTTCTTGACTAAGTATTTTTTATTGAAAGTGAAATCTTCTATTTTGGTTACTAATCACTGAGATTGTGATTGGTCTTTGTCACTAGGATTGTGACTAATTTTGTCACTGAGATTGTGACTAGTCTTGAAATAGTAACTGGGATTGGGACTATTTTTATCACTGAGGTGATTGGAAGTGAGATGGGATTTCTCATATCTAGATGGTGATTTCTAGGTAGAAGTTGCACGGGGTATAGTGATTAGGAGAGAAGTTGTAAAATGAGATTGTTTAGACTTTGAACTAATACTATTATAGTGGATTGCCTTCCTGGCTTGGTATCCCCTAGAGTAGGTGATGTTGCACCGAACTGGGTTAACAATTGAGTATGTTATTTACCATTCTATGTTTTAATCCATCATGATTTTCTGTTTGGTAAAAGTGTGTTGTGTCAGTAGATGATGTTGAGACATTTTTCCTGACATTATGATTTGTGTTGAGACATCTATCTTAACATGTGTTTGTGTTGTTTATCATTTTTGTAGTTTCAGTCTGCATACCTACAGTCTGGTATGGTTTATTTAGTTTTGTTTTGTCTGTCAAAAGATGTTGTAACATCTTTCTTGACATCAAGTTATGATGTTGGGACATCAGCAGTGACATGTATTGTAAGTGCTATAATTTCAATATGCATCTATCCATTAGGTCATGACAATCATAATCATTCATATAACTGGTTTTCTAAAAGCATGAGGTCACATATTTCTTGTGATTTTGGTTTTTCCCATTTAAAGGGATAAGTTTGTCTCTCAGAGACTTGATTTATCATCAGCATCTAAGCACAAGGATCATCATATTCTTCAAGATTTCCTCAGTGCTAGGGTTTCATCATTGGTCCATCAGTGGTTGGAAATGAATTAATGTTTTAGCTTTTTTTCAAATAAAATCAAGATTAGGGTTTGAGGATAAAGGTATAATACTCAAGGGGATCTTCAAAGATATCATTTAATTGGCCTTTAAAGTGTCTCAAGATGTCCAACATCACTTCACGATCACAAGATTACAATTGATTAAAAGTAATTTGATTCATTTCATACAAATTAAACTACTCATAGTCAAAGTTTAACTTTTGAGATTTTTGGTTAACCATGGACTTCTCAAGTTAATAATCATGAAAATATGGTTGATGGATGCATTTGATCAAGCCTAATCAAGAAAATCAAGGAAAAATAAATAAAATAAGGGTTTTGGAATTTTTTCTAAGTACCAAAACTCATGTTCATCTAGCCAACTTCTCAAGGTTATAACTTCTTCCTCAAGTATCCTAAATTTGCAAACAAGAGCTCTTTGGAAAGGTCTCATGGTATATTTCAATATCGTAAAAGGATTTGAAGTCAAAAGGATCCTTAAAGGTGTTTAAATTGACAACTAAAGTTGGTGTTTCAATTTGATGAAAATCTCAACACTTAGAAATTTTTGTGTGTTGACCTCACCAAGTGCATGACTTTGTGGCCAATTTGTGATCAATTCAAGCCACCATTTTTCATGCCTAAGAGATGTAATTATAGATAAAATTACATACTTCATTATTATGGAAATAATGATCCAGAAAGCTCATGGAAATTGGAAGATATGAAGTGCTAAAGTTGAGGTTTCAAAGTTGTGGAAATGGCCAATTACCCATAATTTTTTCTAAGTGTTTTTCTGTTACAATATTAATTTTTTATGGCCAGTTTTCTTCATGATCCGAGATGATTCAGTGAAAGTGATCAACATGAAAGTTATAGAGGATGATGTCTTCTTTCCAAAGAATACAAGAGCAGGAATTTATCTTACTTGAGCTAGGATTTTCGAAGAGAGGAAGTTGGCATGCCAAAGCTGATTTTTGGTTCAAGTTCATGTCACAAACCTTGCCCAAACCTATGCCATACCTCAGTATCTTTGATTACAGGTCTAGGTTACTTCTAAATATCATCAATAAGCATGTCTTACACAAACCTTTGAGGCATTACACAAGAGATTTGAGCTTTGTCCAAGTTCCATGTCATTTATGGACCATTTCTTCATAAAGGTCCATTTCCATCTTTGCAAAAGTCAACTTTAAACAAAAGTTGACTTTGTAAATGAGATTTGCATATGATTACACTCCATCCTTGCTCCTAATCACACTCTTCAACTGCCCATAATCTCCTCAACCACCCTAAAAAGATTGAAGTTATGCCTTGAAACCATATCATTCATGAAACTTCAAACTTGAAAATCAACCAAACCAAAACTCCATAAGCTCTAATTATGACCAACTCATGTTCCCTCAAGCTTCATAGGACCCAATCTCAGTGCAACACACACCTTGAATGCCCCTCACACCAGAATTTATCAACATTCTCACTCAAAACTCCATTAAAGCACCAAAAAAGTCATCTCTTCAAAACTTGCTTCTCTTGCAAGATTTTGTTAAAATTTTCATTCAAACACCATCCATATATCATCATTAACTTACTATGAACATTATTTTGCAGCTTTAATCACTTAAACACCATCACCCAACTCCACCATTTTCCACTTGCAAGTTAACTTGGTCAAGGAGGATCAAGGCATCTCAAAGCATTCTAAGCATATCATTGTGTTCCGGGAGGTCCAAGGAAGCTAGAGGAATCATCATTTCATTTATGTAAGTACAAAAAAGGCATCAAACCTTTCTCCAATAGGTACATTTTTTGTAACTTTGAACTCACTCATACATGCATTATTTTGAATGATTCTTGAAGCAAAAATGTAGTCTTTAATGTGAGGAGTGAAAGCCATATGCTCATGAGTTCTGATTGTGCTTGAAAGTCATTTAATTTGTGTTTGAATTTTAAGGGTTCTTAGTTGTAATACGGTGGGAGAACTGACTTTTTATTTCGCAAGCAATGTTGCGGTGAGCAAGAGTCGCCATCGACTTTTATTTTATCCAATAACTCGGAAGGGCAAAAAGAACAGAAAAGACCTTTTAAGAAAAACGGGCTCGGGGGGTAGATTATGAAAAGGGAAGGTATTAGCATCCTTTTCATCCGTAGTTATCTACGGGCTCTTAATTTGCTTAGCTCATGTTTGTTTGTTTTGAAAAGAAGTTTAAGGATTTTAGCTTAAAATCGTAGCCTTAGTCTTTGAAAAGAGAGGTGCGAAAATATTTTTTTAATTGAGCAAGCAAATTAAGAACACTACCCTAAGTTGATCTTTTTCTATGCTTTTTGCTCTTCTAAGAGAGATAGGGCTATCCTTACCATTCGGGGTAGGTAGTCCCATTGATTGGATGTGCGGGACAATCGAAGGATCATCGGAGGTTGTTGAAGGCAACATGGTAGAGGTTCCTTTAGCAAATTCGAAGGGACAATCATCTCTTTTCGTAGGCGACAATTCGAGGGACTAGATCATGTATTCGTAGGCAACATCGAGGGCCATCGAGGGACAATGATCTTTGATGATTTTGAATCGAGGGACGTTTGCTATAGGTACCTCTATATTCGAGGGACACGACCTTTATTCGTAAGGCAACCAAGAGGGGTGTACCTTAGGGGTGAGTGTGTGCAACAATCACGTGTGTTATTTCGGAATATTTTATCTTTTTAATTAGTGATCTAGATCGAGGTTAATTTCTTTTCACACTCTAAATTACTAACACACGCAAATAAATATTGCAGGAAAATAAAGGGCAGAAAAGTAAAGGGTCCTAGCTATTACATGGCTTCGGGGAGGGGGAATTACAACTTTAAACGAATGGGGATGAAATTATTACAACGGAATGAAAATAAAATGATTAAGTGTGCAAAGTTAAATAGCTTGTAAACGTCCATGAAAATAATCTGAAGACCTCAAGTGTAGTACCTCGCAAAAGAAGATGTTAGCACATACATAAAAAATGATGCGTGAGAAATGATAAAAGATATTAACAAATAACAAAAGACATCTTAAGAAAATATTAAAATCTACATAGATAATTAAAATTAAAATAAAATATTTTTAGTATTTTTTTGTATAAAAAATAAAATCTAATTACTAACATTTTTTTTTTGGTATTTTTATATCATGCAATTTTTATCTATAAAAAAATATAAACAAGCAAACAATAAGTAAAAAAAAAACTAGTACAAACAGCAAAGGGAGGTGCCATTAAGAGATGGGCGTTGGGACGGAAACTGATTTGGGCTGTAACACAAGGCCCAATCGGCCTAGCCAAGAGAAGAAGGAACAAAACTTTAAAAAAAAAAACCCTGAGACTAAAACCAGCCGCCCAATTTTAGTCAGTCCTCTCTCCTCTCTATTTCACGATTCAAACATGCTCTCTCTATTCTCTACAACTCTCTTGCTCACTATGTTGTCAACAGTTTCAGTCTCTCTCAAAGAACAATGAAAAACAGTGAAAAGCATGAAACACAACAATCTAAAACATACCAGTACAAAATCGTCACCAATGGGCAAGGGAAAGATGTTTGACGTTGTTCGATCTGCAGTTTTTTGAAACAGCTTCGGTATTGCACTTTTGGTTCGATCCTGTGAAGTTGCTGCGATGAAGATGACGATAATGATGATGAACATCGTGAAGCTGTTGTGTTGAATCTAAGCATATGCGATTTGTTGGTATTGCTGTTGATTCTGAGTTATAGTTCGCTGAAGAAGCCGAATTGAACTTGCCTCCGCAATGATGATTATGGCTGGAAATTGCAGATATGTTTGTGGCGCGTGGTGGTGTTGTTCTACTTCCTTTTCCGTTTTCTTTTACCTGCAAGAGACATGAATATTGGCTTTCTGAAATTGTCAAAATCAGGGTTTATGTTAGACATGAGTATATTAGTTTTTGTTATTCAGCTGCTGACTTTCATTTTGTAGGGATGGTGTTTATGTACAGTGAAAAATTGGATCGTTTGATCTAAAAAAAAAAAAAAACTGGTTTGTATGGTTTTGTGTTACATTGTTCTTGCGATGCGAACATCAGTTGTAGGTGATAGTATGGTTTTTGCTGGAAATTTGGTTTATAGGATTCATGGGGATGGTGCAACGTGAGTACAAGGACTTGTGGATGATTATGAGAAAAAACAAAAACAAATAGTTACTTGTTACGAACAAAAACAGAAATCATGATCGAATAGTGATAATTAAATGAAACAATGAAAATTAGCAAATATTAGCAAAGACATATATGAAAAAGAAATTAGTAAATAATTAGTTGAGATATTGAAAAGAAAATTAGTAAAAATGATGAAACCTCTAAGCAGCAAAGGAGGTAAGAAATACGTATCAGAAATAAAATGCAAAATAAAATACATTGACAAATAAATTTAAAACTAGATAGCCATCAGAAAATTCATCATATGGTTCAACAAATTAAAAAAACATGAAAGATAAAAATCAAAAATAAAATTGAGGGACCTCATATAAAATCATCAGTCGAAAAGAAAAGTTTTTTTAAAAAAGTTTATGAAAAAGATTTGTAGAATTGTGTTAGTGATTGTGCAGAGATTGTTAGATAATTGTTGATGATTGGGAAAGTTTAGAGATTGTTAGATAATTGTTGATGATTGGGAAAGTTTAGAAAATTGTTGATTATGAGAGACTGTGTAAGTGAGAATGTTAGAGAATTGTTGATAACTGTTGATGAAGAATGAGGGTGAGAGATGCCCTTTTTTATAGACTGAACGTGACCTTCTGTTTGCAAGTCTTACTTCCTTACCAATTGTGCTATGTTATTTGTTTGAAATAAAAAGCCAATTGAAAGTATATGAAGCATCGGCCAGCATTTTTCTATTTATTAAAATATAAATAATTTAAGAGTAAACCATTATATTTTAAAATAGACTTTAAATCGAATACTTATAAAATTCAGGATATCACTGTAAATGAACCCACGATTTTTATAAAACCCGATTTTTAAAATAGTTTTGATTTTTTGTCACTAAAAAGTGTGGGCAAATTTTGAGGTATGACATTAGTTTAATATGAAAAATTAGAATGTTTGAGTAAGAATTAATAAATTTAAATGCATATTCATAATCCTTATGAAATTTTGAGCGAAATGGTATATTTATTTGTCATTTTTGGTACTTAAATGAGAGAGTTTGATTGTTGCCATGAATGCTTGAAATTGATTTCACGAAGAAGATGAATCTTCCTAGTATGCCTTGACGCGTAGCCATCCATGCATCAACCTCCAGCCTCCAAAAGCATTTTTTTTTCATTTTTTGTTTCAGTATGCGTCGATGCATAAGAGCTATGCTTCGACCTCCAACGGGCATAAGCTTTTTTTTTTTCATTTTCTAGTTCAGTATGCGCCGATGCATAAGAGGCCATGCGGCGATGCATGGCAGGAAGAAGCATTTTTTTCATTTTCTAGTTCAGTGTGCGTTGATGCCTAAGAGTCATGCATCGACGCATGGCTTGCATTTTCATCTAAAATCATGTTTTTGACTTGTGAATTGAATCCTTATGTTTAATACCCGTACATCCTCAATTTTAGGCATGTTAATCCATATTAGGGTTTAATCTGGATCTCACCATGCTTAGATGATCCATGTTTTGTTTTTTCTTGTCATTATGTGGATATGTTTATCATCACTTCTTGTTTACTAACATACTTGACATGTTCACATACATGCCCATATGCTCACAATGATCACGTTCATGTCCATGCACACATCCATGTCCATATGCTCACTATGATTACATTCATGTCCATGCACACATCCATGTTCAAATTCTCACCATGATAACATTCATATCCACACACATATCCCTGTTCATATGCTCACCATGATCACATTCATGTCCACACACATATCCATGTTCATATGTATATCCACATGTTTGTTATGTTTACATTTCATACACATCTATGTGCTCACATAACCATAATCTTTGACACATTCTTGGTTTTGTTTTGGTTTTGACATGTTAATACTTGATTGCTTGCTACATTCCTTGTCTTAATCTTACTTGAGTACATGACATGATCACTTGTGTATACTTGTCTTTGTTTGATCACTGCTCTTGATATTGTTAAACATTTGTCTATGTGTTTATCTTGTGCATGATTATATGTCTAGGTCTTTTTTCTCTTACTTAGGGTTTTGAAGTTCATCTTGAGATTTGTATAGTCCACTTGTGACTTCGCCTTTTGTTTATCTACTTGATGTTTGCTTGCTTGATTCCCATGTTCCTTTAGGTACTTATTCAAACTTAATCTTTGATTAAGAATGAATTTAAGGTAGAATTTAAGACCCTTAATCCAAGCATGACAACATTAGGATAGTCATCCTTTTTAATCCAAACTTTAGGACCATGCATGATAACATTAGGTTAGTTCTCTCTCTTCAATCTCAATTCTAAGTCCATCATACATGACAACAATTAGGATCAAGTCTCCAATTAGATTTGTTTCTTTCTTCTGCAATGCATTCTCTTAAGAATAAAACATTTTCATAATCTAAACCTCAAAACACTTAATCATATCGCAAACACTTTCAAAACTAAAGGTGGAAATTCTAAAGTATCCCTTATTTAAGGGAGCCACTTGAGATAGTTCTCCTAACTAAAACATAAACCAAGTCCAAATCATTTTTGCCCTCTTGGAATTTTCTCTTTTAAAACCTTTTCTAGAGGGTATGTTAACTCCATTCTACACAATACAACAACACATAAGTCTCCAAAGGTTGAGCGGTAAATGTTACCTTTTACAATGCGAACTTAACATCATCCATAAAAAAACAACAACAAACAAAAAAAATTTAAGACGAATTACGAAGCTATGACTTCTTCATTGCACCACGAGGATACGTAGGCACAAGAACTCACAACCCTGGTGAGCTCAATAAAAAAACCTTTTCTTTTTCCCTTAATTAAATCATTCATTCATTTACCCCTTAGCAAGTTATAAATATACACACACATTGATTCGAACAACAAGAGTGGATCTTATGGAGTACCACAAACATGAAAAGTGCTAGTAACTTCCTCTTGCGTAATCGACTTCCGTACATATATCTGTTATTAGGGTTTTATCAATATTTTCCCTTTTTCTTTGTTGAAAAAAGTTTGGTGGCGACTCTTGCTCATCCGAGTTAAGTTAATCAATAACTTTATCTCAAAATTTCCGCCGCGACACATAGCACTCATGAATAAAAGTTACCGTACATATCTTTTTGTGACAATATCTATATTTCAGATCCAACCAGTTTTGGCTTGAAATAAAAAATTGAAGCGACTGTCATTGGCCTAAGTATACAACAATGAAGAATACTAAATACACCAAGAATCTCCAATTTAGATGCATTCCCAACCATAAGTTCTAGTTGAAAATTCTATAAAGCACTACATATGATAAGGCAACACTCCATGTTGACGATAATGTAATCAGTCTCGTGGCCTGCCATCGGATTTAGCAATCGGATATCCTATTATTCGTTGTCACAACGAGTTAATGAGGTCAAGATTCTATCAGCTCTGGAGGGTTGATCGTTTCATTTTCGGGTTTCTGACACTGAATGCTATCATACAGTTGATAACCCGTCGAACTTCCAATGTAAATCCTTACAAGAAAGACAACATACACCAATATTGTGTTACCTAGTATGTCGTAGAAGCAGGAAACGCTACCAATTTCACATTAGACCATTCAAAACCAGGGCCGGTCCTTTGAATTTGGGTGCCCTGGGCGAATTAAAAGAGTGGTGTCCCGAAAATTGTTTTTAACACTAAATACATAAGGATAAAAGAAATAATTGGATAAAAACACATTATCATTAGACATTGTACAAAAAGAATACAAGTATGGATCTTTGAATCAATGTTTATACTACATCAAAACATAAATCACTATAAAGAGACTTCTTCTTCTTCTTCTTGATCCGATCTTTTTTTCTATAATTTTTTTTACCAAACCTTTAAAATTATTTAAATATCGTCCTCTTAGTATTTTTTATTTCAAAATCATTAATAATTTGCTCATACTCAAGGTTCTTCAAAAAATTATTTTCAATTGAAATCAACGCAAGACTATTTAATCTATCTTGTGACATAGTAGATCTCAAACAAGATTTTAATCATTTTAATTCAGAAAACTTCTTTCAACAAATGCAACACTGATAGGAATAGTCAATATTATTCTATAAGTTATGCGTGCATTAGGAAAACAGTTAAAAGTATTTAAGGAACTCAATATCATATAGCTTGATTTTGATTCAATTGTTAAAACATTTCTAATAATTTTAAATTCTTCAAACAAAATTCCACCATCAAGATCAAGAGAATCGTCATGTTGTAAACAAGTTTCAAGATGTTTACAACATGCTTTCAAGTCCCTATCAGATAATGATCTAAGCCTTTCAATACTAAACAAGAATTCAAAAATATTTTCATGTGTTTAGTTGATTTTATTTTAGGAGAATTAATTGATTTTATTCTACTCTATATTTTATTTATGGGAAATTACATTCGTTTATTAATTTTGACTTTGTAGTGCCCCTATAATTTTGTTACTCACTATTTTTCAAAAATAAAATTCTAGCAAGTATTTTTATATTAGAAAAAAATTTCTTTTAATATATATAGGGGTAAATAAATTTTTTTGGTGCCCCTAAAATTATGGGGCCCTGGGCTCCCGCCCCGCGAGCCCGTGATCAGGGCCACCCCTGTTCAAAACTTCACCACGTAGCTCAATTCATAACAAATATATATACATTAATTCTAAATAATGACACACAAAAGAATAGATTATTTGTTGAAATTTGCACTTGAAAATTTTCAGATTGATGAATGATTGATTAAAAATAAGAGTATACTAGAACAGTTAAAAGCTGTGAATTGAAAAGAATCAATTGTGACTATTTAGGATAGAAAAAAAGAATGAAAATGTTCCAATATGTTCCAATAACTAATAATTTTTTGACAAATGCTTTATCCACAAAACTCCGGCTGGAAACCCTAAAATATCTTTCGGAGATGCATTTTCGAAAAAATTAGAATTTTGATTAATTCGGAGATACATCCCCAAAAACACAAAAAAATTGGGATTTTGGTTACGAAAAACTCTCCAAAAAATGTTTAGAGGTTTTTTCGGATATGCATATCCGAAAAAATTCAAAAAATTTAAAAATTTGAGATATTGATTAATTCAGATATCATAAAATTGATATAATTTATAAGTTATGAATAATAATAATAATAATAATAATAATGATAATTATACGGTTGATATATCTATTCTAATTCCAAGTATAAATTAAGAAATAAAACTCATAAAAATTTTAATTATTTTTTTATAAATTTCATATTAATAATTACTAAAATTATAATTAATACACAACAATTATGATTATATAAAAAATAAATACATTAATAATTATTCAACAAAAATTTAAAATAAAAGAGATCAAGTAAGAATAAAATTATTTACTACTTTATTCATATTTTAATATAAATTTCGAATTACATAGTTTTTCAAAATAACAAATAAAAATCACAAATATAAAAATTATTTTAATAATTAATTAGGATAAAAATATTATTTTTCATTTAGTTTGAAAAAATTACAAGAAGATTTTGTCTTAATTTTATTTAGTAAAATTATATATTTAATTTTATACAATTTAAAATTTACTTATGAAATATAACAAGAATATTTTTCATTTATATAAGTTAGTAAAATAATTTTTAACTTTAAAATTGCTTTAAAAATTTTGTTTATAAAATGAATTTTTTTAACTATAAAATTGTTTTTGAAAATAGTTTATGAAATGATTTTTTTATGTATCTTAAAAAAAATAGTAAATAACTATCTCTATTATTATTATTATTATTATCATTATTATTATTATTATTATTATTATTATTATTATTATTAATTTTACATATAAAAATAAAGTGTTGATTTAAATATTTATTAGGCTAACATTATTATTATATTTTGATTATAATAATATATATTTAATAATATATTTTAATTAATACAATTAATTATATAATTAAGGGTTAATACTACTTTACCCCATGCCATATAGGCGAGATTCGGTATATCCCCCTCTAAAAAAAAAATTATTGGACAAACCTTGTAAAATAAAGATTCCATCAAATTTGACCCTGATCAATTTTTTTGGTCAAGATTCTTAGAATCTTGCGTACATGGCATTTTTGGTAGTGCTGACTGTACATCACATAAGCAATGTGGCACAGTCAGCACTGCCACGTGGAATTTAAATTTTTTTTTAAATTTTTTATTGATTTTTTTTAGTTTTTTTAAAAAAATTTATTTTATTGATTTTTTTAATTTTTTTGTTGATTTTTTTTAAAAATTTTTTTATTATTATTTTTTTAAAAAAATTTTAAATATTTTTCCAATTTTTAAAATTTAATATTTTTTTCCAATTTTTTTTAATTATTATTTAAAATTTATTTTTATTATATATAAATTCGCAAGTATTTTCAAATCCGTAGGTAAATCCGCAGGTATTGTCAAATCCGTAGGTAAATCCGCAGGTATTGTCAAATTCGCAGGTAAATCCGCATGTATTTTTAAAGGTAAATCCGTAGGTAATTTTAAATTCGTAGGTAAATCCGCAAGAAAATCCGTATGTAAATCCGCAGGTATTGTCAAATCCGTAGGTAAATCCGCATGTATTTTTAAATCCGTAGGTAAATTCGCAGGTATTGTCAAATTTGTAGGTAAATCCGCAGGTAAAGTCGCAGGTAAATCCGCAGGTATTGTCAAATTCGCAGGTATTTTTAAAGGTAAATCCCCAGGTATTGTCAAATTTGTAGGTAAATCCGCAGGTAAATTCGCAGGTAAATCTGCAGGTATTTTCAAATTCGCAGGTATTTTTAAAGGTAAATCCCCAGGTATTGTCAAATTTGTAGGTAAATCCACAGGTATTGTCAAATTCGTAGGTGAATCCGCAGGTATTTTTAAATCCGCGGGTATTGTCAGATTCGTATGTAAATCCGCAGGTACTGTCAAATATTTTTTTTAAAAAAATTTAAAAAAAATCAACAAAAAAATATTAATTTTTTTTAAAAAAAAAAATTCAAAAAAATCAACAAAAAAATAAAAAAATCAATAAAAAATTATTTAAAAAAAAATTAAATTCCACGTGACAGTGCTGACTGTGCCACATTGCTTATGTGTTGTACAGTCAGCACTACCAAAAATGTCATGTAGGCAAGATTCTAAGAATCTTGGTCAAAAAAATTGATCAGGGTCAAATTTGATGGAATCTTTATATTGCAAGGTTTGTCCAATAGTTTTTTTAGAGGGGGGTAAACCGAATCTCTCGTATATGGCAGGGGGGTAAAGTAGTATTAACCATATAATTAATTGTAGGGTTAATACTACTTTACCCCCTGCCATATAGGCGAGATTCAGTTTACCCCCTCTAAAAAAAAATTATTGGACAAACCTTGCAATATAAAGATTCCATCAAATTTGACCCTGATCAATTTTTTTGGTCAAGATTCTTAGAATCTTGCGTACATGGTTTTTGGTAGTGCTGACTGTACAGCACATAAGCAATGTGGCACAGTCAGCACTGCCACGTGGAATTTAATTTTTTTTAAAAATTTTTTATTGATTTTTTTTAATTTTTTTTTTAAAAATATTATTTTATTGATTTTTTTTATTATTATTATTTTTTTAATTTTTTAATATTTTTCCAATTTTTAAAATTTAATATTTTTTTCCAATTTTTTTTAATTATTATTTAAAATTTATTTTTATTATATATAAATTCGCAGGTATTTTCAAATCCGTAGGTAAATCCGCATGTATTGTCAAATCCGTAGGTAAATCCGCAGGTATTGTCAAATTCGCAGGTAAATCCGCATGTATTTTTAAAGGTAAATCCGTAGGTAATTTTAAATTCGTAGGTAAATCCGCAAGTAAATCCGTATGTAAATCCGCAGGTATTGTCAAATTCGTAGGTAAATCCGCAGGTATTTTTAAATCCGTAGGTAAATTCGCAGTAATTGTCAAATTTGTAGGTAAATCCGCAGGTAAATTTGCAGGTAATACTACTTTATCCCCCTGCCATATAGGCGAGATTCAGTTTACCCCCCTCTAAAAAAAAACTTATTGGACAAACCTTGCAAAATAAAGATTCCATCAAATTTGACCCTTATCAATTTTTTTGACCAAGATTCTTAGAATCTTGCCTACATGGCATTTTTGGTAGTGCTGACTGTACAGCACATAAGCAATGTGGCACAGTCAGCACTGCCACGTGGAATTTAAATTTTTTTTTTAAAATTTCTTTATTGATTTTTTTTAAACTTTTTTTGTTGATTATTTTTTTAAAAAAAATTTATTATTTTTTTTTTAAAAAATTTAATATTTTTTTTGTTGATTTTTTTTATTATTATTTTAAAAAAAAAATATTTGACAGTACCTGCGGATTTACATACGAATTTGACAATACCCGCGGATTTACCTACAAATTTAAAAATACCTGCGGATTCACCTACGGATTTGACAATACCTGCGGATTTACCGACAAATTTGACAATACCTGGGGATTTAGCTTTAAAAATACCTGCGAATTTGACAATACCTGCGGATTTACCTGCGAATTTACTTGCGGATTTACCTACAAATTTTACAATACCTGGGGATTTACCTTTAAAAATACCTGCGAATTTGACAATACCTGCGGATTTACCTGCGAATTTACCTGCGGATTTACCTACGAATTTGACAATACCTGTGGATTTACCTACGGATTTAAAAATACATGCGGATTTACCTACGGGTTTGACAATACCTGCGGATTTACATACGGATTTACTTGCGGATTTACCTACGAATTTAAAATTACCTACGGATTTACCTTTAAAAATACATGCGGATTTACCTGCGAATTTGACAATACCTGCGGATTTACCTACGGATTTGACAATACCTGCGGATTTACCTACGGATTTGACAATACCTGCGAATTTACCTACGGATTTGAAAATACCTGCGAATTTATATATAATAAAAATAAATTTTAAATAATAATTAAAAAAAATTGGAAAAAAAATAATTTTTTTTTTTTAAAAATCAATAAAAAAAATTTTATAAAACAAAATTAAATTCCACGTGGCAGTGCTGACTGTGCCACATTGCTTATGTGTTGTACAGTCAGCACTACCAAAAATGCCATGTAGGCAAGATTCTAAGAATCTTGGCCAAAAAAACTGATTAGGGTCAAATTTGATGGAATCTTTATTTTGCAAGGTTTGTCCAATAAAATTTTTTTTTTAGAGGGAGGTAAACCGAATCTCGCATATATGGCAGGGGTAAAGTAGTATTAACCCTTAATTGTATTGATTTGCCTTGATTTTAATTTTTTAATAATTATTGAGTTTTTTCGGATATGCATATCCGAAAAATTTCAAGACCAAAAATTGGAATATTTTGGAAATGCATCTCCGAAGACACCCCTTTCCAAAAAAAAAAAGTGTTTTTGGAAGTGCATATTCGAAGCCACATTTTCTATAAAAAAATGTGTCTTCGGATATGTACTTCCGAAATAACCATTTTTTTCCAAAAAAAATGCATTCAGAGATGTATTTCTGAAATATAAAGGTATTTAAGGAATTACGCCACAGGTTTCTAAGAAAGTAGGGGTGGATAAAGAAATTGTCTAATTTTTTTGTGTGATGTTCATGAGGGTCATAGGCCCGGAAAAGAAGAAATTACACACACACTAGTATAGGAAAATTTTATCTCATACCCTTAGACTTGTCTTTCTATCTCTATATTGAATTTTTTGGAACCAGATCCTCTCATGCTATGTCCCTGCTGCTCATCTATCCATTACATTTTTTAAAGATGTTCGGTCTTGATAATACACTCAACCGGAACGCTTTTAAAAAGTGTTCTGGTAATTTTTAAAACAAAAATGATATTCAACCGGAACATTTTCAAAAATCTTCTGGTATTACAATTTTTTTACCATAAACCTTTCAAAAAGTGTTTCAGTATGACATTTTTTTTTCTAAATTTCCGAAACACAGATGTTATACAATCGAACCACTTTTATAAAGTGGTCTGAATTGACAATTTTTTTATATCGAATTTCAAAATATAAATAAAAAAAATTAAATAAAAATGAGACAAATTAATTATTTATACAAAGACATTTTGGTTAAAATATTTTTAATGTAAAAATAAAGACATAAATATGAGGTATGGAGTAAAATCTCCACTAGTCAACTGCTGCCAATACCAACTATAAAAAAATTTAAACAACATTATATATAGTCAAAGCAAATTATGTTTAACATGAATAATATAATCGTTACGAGGTTTAGTATTCCAACATGTGTAAATAGAGTCAAGATCCTCTCCATTTTCTTTCTCTATTTTCCCTCTTCATTACTATAGTTTTGGAGACATTTTATAAAAATTAAATGGGTGCATCAAATATTATATTATCATATTTTTATTTTTTGATAATGAATAAAATAGAGAAGGAATAAACGGAGAAGATGTTGATTCGTGTAAATATAATTCTTATATCATTTTAAAATTTGAAGTTTTTTGAAATCTAAAATTGTTTAGTTTTCTTATTGTTTAAATAATAAATATGTTCTGACGACCTTACTGGCTTGAACTATTTTTAAGATCAAAAGAAAATACTTGAGAATGCTTACAATCACAAGTCACAATCCTATCATTAGACACAATCAAAGTCAAAAATGATCTCTATCAGTATGAAGTCATATTTTTCCAAAATCACGCCGTCCGTCTCATATTGATTTAACCATTTCATAAAAAGCAAATTTTACTTTAACCAAAGTTGTACGATTATGATCGAACGGCTGCCTCTGGATAATTGCTTGCGGGGATTTGCTGTGGTCCAAATCCCTATTGACGGCTCACGGCAGAACTCAGAACAAGTGAAAAATATGCGCCTCTGCAGTTAATTAAATTCCAATCTATGACAGTAATTACCCACAGTTAATTAAATTCAAAACAAAAGGAGGAGATAGATCCAAACAAAAACAAACTTTCAGACTTTTATACATAATTAATAACTGTACAATAATAAGTGTCTTTGCAAACATACATCCATATCCAGTAACTAACAGCCATTAATGTTATTTCTGTTTCCTTATTTCCCCTTTCTATATTTCAAATCCAAATCAAAATCAATATTCATATTTCAACAGTTAATTACTAGTAACAATTTAACAGCAACACCCTTTACAGAAACCTAATAGTAAAATTGGAACATCAAAGATCAGTTGTTTCGATCGGAATTATATCCGTTCGGTGACGGTGGTGTTGTAGAAGGTGAATGACCTCCGTCGTCTATTCCGTTACCGTTGTTTCCTCCACCATCACCAGAGGCAAACGCCGTCGCGGATTTGAATAGACTCTGGATTACTCTGATCTTTACTAGTCCCCTTCTCGGCGGGAGTGTAGCTTGGCGTTTCATGATTCGGTGTTCCATTTCAGATATCAGATATTTATGTGTGAGAGAAAGTAGAGAGAGAAACAAGAGAGAGAAAGTAAAAGAGGTGGAAATGATTGTTGATGATTTATGAGTTGAGTGAAGCAGAGGCGTGAGATATAAAAAAGAAGCGAGTGTGTGAGACTGTAGTGACTCACTAACTTGCTCACCAAGATTTATTGACTCAATTGTGTAAACTCGGTCTATTCTCTAGAATATTTAAAACAACAAGCAATCTTTTCTATCACTCTTTCCGATTAAGAAAAACTTCTAAATAAATAAAACTGTGATTATATCAAATTATTTTTATAATAAAAAATATTAATTTGGAATTGATAACATAATATTAGACTGTAATTCAGAAAAAATAAATTAAAAATTCTAATTTACAAAGTGTGTATTTTTATGTGGTTAACTTATTTAAATAATTAATTGTTGGTTTTCAATTTATAAATTGATTTTGAAAAATATAATGAAGAAATTACCGAATCGAGATGCGGATTACGTTATTGTCTTTAAAACATTTTGCTGCACTGTGTGCAAGATAAATTATCAACATAAGACTAGTCAGAGACCCGTGCTTCCGCACGGGTGATTTTTTTTTTTTTGGTGTAGTATTTTTGTAATGATATGAATAATATAAATAAAAGGAATTATAAGCAATATGCATAATTAAAAGGAATTGTTTTACTTGAATAGAGTTAGAGTTTTATTGATTGCTCTGTTATACTCCCAATTCTTTGAAAACCGAATATCCATAGGAATCGTTTTGAAATTTGAAAATAAATACTTTAGTTTTCAAATAAAAGTCATTATTGTTTAAAATAAAATAGGCATTGTATTGAAAGTGGCCCTTAAGATTAAACATTATTATTGTATTCATGTGCTAATTTTGTGTGTAATAAAGAACCATATAAAAAAGGACATGTGAGTTGGAGAAAAAAATAAAATTATAACAAATGCAAATGTAAAATTTTAAATATAAATGAAAAATATGAAATAATTTACTTAATTATAAATTTAACAATAATTATATAGAAAACAATGATCCACAAAAAAATGTTTAAGATAGGTTAAGAACACAATAGCAAAATTGGATCAGGTAATTTAATAATTGACGGTCCAACAACAATTAAAAGAAAATGATATAGATCACTATGGTTTAATTATAAATGAAAAATGATCATATAAATTCAATTATATTAAATAGTCATATAAAAAATACAATAAGATGGAGATAATAAAATGAAATATTAACATTTAAAAATAAAAATGATCTCTCAATTAATAGTAATTGTTGATTAAAATAAAATAGCTACTATGTTGATGATGACCCGTGAAATAAAAAAATAATTTGATGCGATATAAAATATATTTAAAAAACAAATGTAAAATAAACAATAATCATGGAAATTTAATTGTATTAAATAATGATAAAAAATCGTGAGATGGATAAAAAAATAAAAATAAAGATATTATCTCTCAAATAAAGACAATGATTGATTAAAATAAAATAGACATTATGTTGATAGTGACCCGTGAGATAATAAATAAATAAATAAATAGAGAAAAAAATTAAAATGAAAGTAAGAAAGTCTGAAAAAATGTGAGAGAAATTTGAAATTTTAATTAAGATAGAGAAAATGTGTAATGGTCGATTAAAAAAAATTAAATATTGAGTTGATAGTGGCCCGTGAAATAATTAAATATTTTTGGGAATAATAATTAAATGATCGATTATTAATATTTTTTGCGATAATAGATAAATGTTGAAAAATTAAAATGAAAGTATGGAAAAATGAAATGCGAAAGAAATTTGAAATTTTTAGTAAGATTAAAATTTAAAAATAGATTATTAATATTTTTTGTGATAATAAATAAATTAAGAAAAATTAAAATGAAAGTTAGAAAGTGTGGGAAAATGAAATGTAAAAGAAATTTAAATATGACTTCCATCATCCATGGCTTACATGTGATGTCATCATTCATGCAATAAAGTTGTAGGGAAAATGTTATTTAATTCGGACCAATGAAAAGCTAACACTTGGTGCATCCATTCAATAAAGTTGAAAGAGTGAATACTTAATTTGTTAGTTACAAAAATGACCTTTTATTAGTGCAAATAAATTTTGGTGAAAGGGTAATTTAGGCAATTTAGTCAATCTATTATTAATGAATAGATAGTAAATTACTATTGTATTGTAAGTAATCAATTCAAAAATAAATTTTTGATTTAAATAGTTTTTTTGTCCCTATAAGTTGACGTGTTTTTGGTATCTTATTTTTCTTGGAAATGATCTCTGAATATTAAAATCTTTTTGGTTTTAGTCCTTAAAGTTAAAATCCATAGGAAAATCTGCATGGTTCTTGCAGATTTTCCTTTGAATTTTTCTGCAGATTTTAATTTTAGGGACTAAAACCAAAACGATTTTAACATTCAGGGATCATTTCCAAGAAAAACAAGATTCAGGGACGAAAATAAAAAACACGCCAACTTACAGGGATCAAAAGACTATTTAAGCAAAAAAAAATTGGTCCAAAGACCACTCAAAATAATTTTTCAGATCGAAATTCAAATAATTTAACAATGGCCGTTTGATTACTCTAAATAATTTTGTAGATGCTTTTATATTGACTGCATTTTGTGGTAAAACATTACTGTATGTGTGATGTCCTGACTAATGTCATGACATGCTATGTGTAGTGTTATGCAGGATTTGACTACTTGAGCTAATACAGGTTTTGGTTGGATGTCATGACATCAGTATCTGACAGCAGTGGCTGTTGTGTTTAGCTATTATATTTAGTTGTTATGTTTCCTTATTTATCTCAAGCTACAATTTAGGAAACTATATATTTAGTGTTGTATGGTTCGAGCTAAAAGATCTCGTCTATAGCAACACCCTGATGATGTGAAAATTAGGTTAACTTGGTTAATCCTAATTTATGTTTGGAAGGCCCAAGACTCAAGTGCTGTCTATAAGAAGATTGCTAATCCTACTTTTAGAGGTAGAGATTTTGGCGTGAAGAATTATGTGCATTGTGGTCTATTTTCACGTGTGTTTGTGTTAGTGTTTACTTGTAATCCAAGCAATTGTCACTTTGATGATTGTATTGGAATAGGGTGTTTTGAGTTGTAATTGGTTGTGTCACTCTAAGCTTTTAAGCACGAGTGTTGTGTCTCTTGATTGAAGCTTTTAAGCAAGATCAAGATTTGTTTGAAGTGTGTCTTCAATTAGTTTTTTGTAGTTTTCTGTTTGTTATCACTGTTGTGATTGAGGGGGGGTGAGTAGGGACTCAGGTCTAGCACTAGATTGAAATTGCATTGGGTAGGTCTTAAGTGAGGGGTTTAAACTGGTAGTTTTTGCTCTGAATTAATACTGCTTATAGTGGATTTCTTCCCTGGCTTGGTAGCCCCCAGAGTAGGTGTTGTTTCACACCAAACTTGGTAAACAATCTCTCGTGTTCCTTACTGTTTTTGTTTACTCTTTGCAAAATTTTATTATCAGTTCTAAAGTGGATGTCATAACATCCGTTACGCCATTCATCGTGTGCTACTAGAATTTTCAAATTTTTCAAACAAGGAAAAATTCAAATAATTTTTCAAACAGAATTCAAAAAATATTACTTGGTAGTTTCTCAAACAAGTAGTCACGCGGTCATAAATACGAAAAGAATAACAAATGTTAACCTTAGAAAACAACACAAGTTTGTAAGCGACAAACGTGTCAAACGAAGCTGGAATCTACCAAAAAGAAGAAAACTTTGAATTTTATTATAATGAAAGACAACTCTTATAGCCACGCCAAATGTCTTTAAATACAAAAAATAAAGAAACCCAAATAGACTTTATGGACCTTTAATCCAAAAAAGAATTAAATAAATTAAACAAAATGCAAAAACAGTAAAATGATGAATTTGGGCCGAAAAGACATAATAATAGTTACTCTCACATCAAACGTCAAACTTGTACAATTCATGCAGAACATTTTCGACACACGACTACCTTTTGACACTTGCAACCATCCTTTCTACATCAGTTTCCTCCACCTCTGAAGAACTCGAATCGAGTTCTCTTATTCATAAAGAACCTCGTTAGAAAAATATTCATGAATCTCAGCAACATTAAAAGCAGACATGGCAACAAAACCCGTACCCGCGGATACCCACCCGAATCCGCCCCGAAGTTGACGGGGAAAACCCGCTTTGACTGGGTTTGGGTTCGGGTTTGGGTTTTTTTCAATTACAAAATTTGGGGATGGGTCGGGTAACGGGGACACTAGTACCGCCCCCGAACCCGCCCCGTTTATTTTATTTTGTATATTATTATTTATTTTTGATAATTTAGAATATTAAATATGTGGCCAATGTTTTGATATTTTGATTTGTATTTATTATTTAAAATATTTGATATGTATGTATTAAATTTTTTGAAATTGTTTTAAGTATTTTTATTAAAACAATTGATTTCACTAAATGGAAGGTGGCGGGCAGGGATACCCGGACCCGTTTGGGTCGGGTTTGGGTTTTAATTATCCATCCCCGATTGGGTTTGGGGCGGGGAACGAGGATTGTTTGGGGATTTAGGTTTGGGTTTGGGGGAGGTAATAACCGCCTCTAACCCGCCCCGTTGCCATCCCTAATTAAAAGTATTGGATATATTCAAGAACTCCGGAAAGGCAACCACTTAAGCATTATAATTGATCTTCCGGATCACTTTGAATAGGCCATATTTGCGTGGCGGCAACTTGCTGTAATTACCAACTAGTGAACTCTCTTTACGCAGAAACACCATCACATTGTCTCTTACATTGAAAATGTTGACTCTCTTACGTTTGTCAATAGTTGATATATTCTTCTCCCTAGTAGCCTCTAACTTAGCATTGACAGCTTCTTTAACAACTACTATTTCCCCAGCCATATTCTCAGCATCCGCACTAACTCTAGGCGCCATAGGTAATTTAACCAAATAAACCACATGCTTTGAAATAGAAGTATAGACAAGAAAGAATGGTGATTTTCTTATAGCCGAATGCACATTGCTATTGTAAGAAAATTTGACTTGAGGCAAAACTAAATCCCACTATTTCGGCTTGTCCCCACAAACACTCTAAATCATATTTCCCAAAATTTTGTTGGTTACCTCAATTTGACCTTTTTTTGAGGATGAGCTGTAGAACTCTTGTTCAGTGTTGTTCCAAACAATCTCCAATGAGTAATCCAAATGTGACAGAGAAATTTGTTGTTCCTATCGAAAGTAATGGGTGTAGGAACCCCATGTAGACGCACAACCTCCCTAAAAATAGCTTGTTTATATTGGAAGCATTAACAGTCTTCTTACAGGTAATGAAGTGTGTCATCTTGGAGAATCCTTCTACTACCACAAACATAAAATTTACACCTCGCTGTGTCCTAGGCAAGCCCAACACAAAATCCATGGCTAAATCTTGCCAAATATCATGAGAAATAGGTAAAGGCATATAAAAAATAGTATTTTGATAGTGACCTTTAGAAACCTGACAAGTATAACACCTCTTTACTATAGCACCAATGTCCCTCCTCAAGTGTGGCTAATAATACTTCTCTTCCAGGCTTGCAATGGTTTTGTCTCTACCAAGATGACTACTAAGACCACCATGATGCATATCTCTAATTAACTTCTCTCTTAAAGAGGGGCAAGGAATGCATAGTCGGTCCCATTTAAAAAGATAGCCATCTCGAATGTGAAAATATGCATAAGGATGTTTCCCATTGCACTAGACCCATATCTCCTTGAACTCAACATCATTTTCATACAACTCGTTTAGGAACTCAAAGCCTACTATGTTCTGCATTAAGGTAATTAGCAAGGAAGTACTCATATTCAATGCATCTGATACCTTGTTAAGAGCCCCCGACTTATGCTAAATAATGAAAGCAAATTTATGTAGAAAACTCACATATCAAGCATGCATATTATTTATCACCTTCTAGCTATGAAGAAAGTTCAAATCTTGTTGGGTTTTGAATAGAATTAACTCCTTCCGAACCAAATAATATTCCCCCCACGTATAGCTCTAAAGAATGCATAAAATTCTTGATCATAAGTACTCCATTTCTGGCGAGCATCGCTTAATTTTTAGCTGAAAAAGGTTACTGGTTTCTTCTCCTGAGATAACACAGCTCATATCCTCACTCTACTAGCATCACATTCAAATTAGAACATTTTGTCGAAATTGGGAAGTTTTAATATCAGTGTAGTACATAAATTCTCCTTAATCGGTGCAAAACTCTGCGCTTGCTCAAACCTCCAATTTAACTTCCCTTTCTTTAAACTTTCAGCAATAAGAGCAGTGTAGTACTGAAATATTTGATAAACCTCCTATATAAGGTGGCCAAACAATGAAAACTAGGAACCTTTGTCACCGATTGGGGTGCAGACCACTCCCTTATAGCACTCACCTTATCTTCATCAACCTGAATCCCTTCTTAACCAATAAGAAAGCCTAGGAAAAGTAAATTCTTGGTGTTGAATGTGCATTTTTCAGATTAATGTATAACTGGTTCTCCTTTAAGAGTTGTAACACTTGCCTCAAATGCTACAGATGCCCTGTCTTGGTCTTACTGTAAATTAGAATATCATAAAATAAACCACTAAGAAAGAACCAGTAAACAGACATAGAACCTGATTCTTCAACCGCATGAAGGTGCTAGGTGAGTTTGACAAACCAAAGGACATCACCAACCACTCATAAAATCCATCTCTGCTCTTGAAATTTGTTTTCCATTAATCTCCATTTCTGATTCTGATATGATGATATCCACTATGAAAATCTATCTTTGAGAACACCTTAGAACTGGAAAACACGTCAAGCATGTCTTCTAAACAAGGAATTGGGAATCGATACTTGATAGTTATCTTATTGATGGTCCAAATGTCAACACCCATTCTCCACAGATTTCCTTTCTTGGGGACTAAAGGACTGGTAATGCACATGGACTCATGCTTTCACGAATAAATCTCTTCTTCAACATATCTTCAATCTGCTTAGTTAAAATCTCATTCTCCTTGGGGCACATATAATAGTAAGGAAGGTTTGGTAAACTAGACTCGGGGATGAGTTCAATCTTATGTTGAATATCTTTCATGGGAAGTGTTAATGGAAAACACTTTTAGATAACCTCCCTGAAATGAATCAGATAAGGCCTCAACAATTTTGTGTTATCAAGGCGTATTGTATTCTTGTATTATCAATGTAATATTGTTGTTGTATTAGTTGTCCCTCCCTCCATGGGGGTTCTCCTTTTATACTTAACCTTCTTCCTATTCACGAAGTTATGACCCTTCAAATATAACATTAAAGATGTTGCCTTAACATTCGTCGTCGCAATCATGATGGTGTAACACTTCCTCCATTCATTTTTCGTAACTTCCATGCAGCTTTTAGACTATCGTAACCGTCATGCGACTTGGCACTTCGGCCTTCCGACCAGACATGCCTCTCATTCCATCCAACTTATTTCATCGGCTCTGGTTTAAGGCATCCCTTCTTTCGTCCGGCTTCTCATCCCGGCCCTGGGTAGGTTCATCCTTCTTCGTGTCCGTCTTCATATCTCGGCTCCGACCCCTTCACCCATAGCACCTGTTTTACCTATGATATCAATTTGTACATCATATATTCCTCATTCAATTTGCAAACCTCCTTTAAGAATATTAGGGTGTACATAAGCCCCCCAATCACGAGACTCAACAGGCCGGTGTGTTCGGTCACAGAATCTTGAAATTCTTTGGATGATGTCCCTGATCCACCATTCCTGGACCCAACAACCACTTGTCGTAGATGTGTGTTAGTGGGTTTTGAAATACAATGATGAGTGCGCGTCCCATCAAACCTCTTAGCCTTTTCTTATAATGATGCCTTTTATAGGGAAGGCACTGCCATCACGGCCATAGTCTCCTCCGTTTCTTGTAATATCATTAAAATACCCTATTTCACCTTCTCCTCCTTAGTCGCTTGCTTTTATTCGCTCCAAAGATTTCTCGACGTTATTTTCTCCTCTTTATCAGCGCGTTCCATCCTTTTTCTCACAACTCAAGTAATCCTTCTTTTACTTTATTTTTTCTTTAATTTTTGGTCCATGGTGCTTATAAGAGAATGTGATGATTCAGAGAACGTACCTGTTCCCCAAAACGCCCAAGAGAGAAGCCAACTTTGGATTGACTGCATGAAAGCATGCGAAGGTCATTTGGGAAAGGCGGAGTTTGACCAGATCATTAGAGAGGTTTGAGGTGACATTTATTCCTCTCTTAGTGACTCTGACTTATAGTCCATCTCATCAGCTTTCGTAGAAGTTTTGATAGAGATGAATGGGTCTTTTGTTGATTTACAGATCTTGAGCTATAGTCACAGTATGATTGATGCTAGTAACATATCGTCCACCAGAAACAAAGAAGACATGGTGTTGGAACCATGTGAGAACGGTGAGAGGGTTTGTATCTTTCGACCTGGGGGCATGGTTGATGATCACTTCTATTTCTATATCGGAGTACTTGAGGATTGTAAAATCCAGATTCCTTTCTCCGACTTTGAAGCAGACCTTCTCATCATCTTAAACATCGCTCATTCTCAACTAGGCCCAAACGATTGGGGTTTTATTAAAGCTTTTGAGGTGGTTTGCGAGGTGATGAACATAAACCCCACACTTGGGTTATTCTTTTCCTTCTTTAAGTTGAAAGGTGGGGATAAAGGAAGTTGGGTGTTCATCAACGGATTACCCAACAGAAGCTTCCTTCAAGCCTTTACTAATAATTATAAGGGGTTTAAGGACAAGTTCCTTCGTGTCAAGTGTGGGAACAGATGCCCAAAAATAATGTATGCAATGGATGGAAACCATCGCTTCCCGATCTACTGGATAGACATCCCGTCTCCGATCGATGGTTTTGATTATGACAAACTAGATGTGTTTGAGGTCCAAGCAAAATTTAAGACTTTAGTCATTTTGCATTGACTTTTGGTCAAAGACTTGTTTTATGCATGCAAAATACATTTAAATAAAAAATCTCCAATTTTAAGAGATGTGCAATGACCTAATGTTGCCGAGACTTAATGACTAAACGATAATTAAACCTACAAACATCTAAACCATAAAATCTCATGGATACCCTAGAAAAATAATTTTAGAGTCCGCCTACAATTTGTGTTATATAAAAAATCTTGATAATAGGATTATTGTCAAAAGTATATCTAAGAAATTCTTGTTAAGTTTTAAAGTGTAATAGCTTTTATGAAACATATTAATTTGGTCAAATTGACACCAATCCAATTAGCACTGAATTTTTTGAAACAACATAACATATTTCCCTTGTTCCAAATTTCGTCTTTGATATGATTTTTAATATATTTCTAATTATATAAATAATTTTTACTGTTTGAGTTATTTGTTATGGATCTAAATTTCCAAAATGCATTGAAATAATCTTAATCAGTTCTATTTAAATGTTGATTATACTAAATATATTATATTTAACCTCACCAATTTAAATGTATATTTAGTCAACCCCATTAATTAACATGATTTTGTTATTTTTTAATGATATGCAACACACTTTTGAGATTGCTTCAACCAAGAGTTAACACAAAAATTTAAGCAAACATAACCTTGATTTAGAGAAGAAAGCCTGACTTTCCCTCGCTCAAGAAGAAGGAAAACCATACCTTCATGGAGGTGGATGATGATAAGGCTTATCCAAATACCATACACCTTTTTAGTTATCCAATGAGAATAAGGCTTATTCCTCCTTTTCTTTTTCCTTATCATCTTCCTCCATCACTTCAACCAATTTTCCATCCAGCTTAATCTTAAAAATCCCGAACTCTCTCAATGCAAGATCAAGGTAAGGGAAATGCATGTGTTCTTTTTCCTTCTCAAACCATTGCACTATAGAAAAGGGGACATCTATTTGGGACTCCTCTATATCGACCTCCAAGTTACTCTTAGCAATGGTGTTAGTTGTAGCCGCCTCTTTCAAAGTCTTCACTTCGTCCTTCAGCTTCATCACTTTCTACTCTAGATCTCGTAGGGATTCATCTTTCTTTTTTCTCTATCCTTCTAACTTATATAGATAATGTTAAGCCTTAAATTATTTCTACTCCACATACGATAGTGTCTCTCTCGATGACTCCAAAAGATAATTATATAGTTCAAAACTTGGATGCAAATCATGAAACTTCGATTCCAGCCCTTCACTTTCATGCAGCGAGGCAAACTCTTCAATCGTCGTTAATAAGGAGGTATCACATAATATACATCTTGGAGAAAAGCTAAAGTATCCTCGTTAATAAAGAGCTTATTCCATGCATCAATCTTTTATTTTTTGGCTGGTGAGACCTTGTTTCGATGGACTATGAAGCCTTATTGTTCTAAGAGGCTGTGTGTGTATGATCTTTGACTCGACTACAAAATTTTTCTTAGTGTGCCTTGTAATGCCCCGTCTAGGCCAGTCTTATTGCTAGCGCAACATTCCTTGCCCTTCTTTAACTTGGCTTTCTCGAGAAATACATTCTTGTGCAGTAGTGAAACTAGAGTCATTCTTTGTGCATCAGGAAATTTAAACAATTAGCCTAAAATCATGATAAATTAAAGGCGATAATTAAGAGATAAAATATACTTACATGATTTGAAAGATGTGGGTCTCGTGCTTGGGGGCTTTGGATTGTTATGTTTTTCTTTAATCACTTTGACCTTACAAGCCTTTTGCTTGGGGTTTAATCACTTTAGCCTTACAAGCCACGTATTTAAGGGGTTATAGAGTGTAATACGGTGAACTGACTATTATATCGGAATGTTGCGGATAGCAAGAGTCGCCACCGACTTTTATTTTATCCAATTGGAAAGGCAAAAAGAACAGGAAAGACCTTTGAAAGAGTTTGAGTTCGGGGGGTTGGTTATACAAAGAGAAGGTGTAAGGCACCCTTTGCATCCATGGTTATCCATGGGCTCTTAATTGCTTAGCTCACTTGTTTTTTTGAATTTTGAAAGAGTGTCGTGTGTGAATAGTAAAAAGATTGTTAAGGACTTTAGCTTGTAAATAAGCGTAGCCTTGTTTTGAAATTGTTTTGAAAGGAGGTGTGAAAAGCATTTGTTTTTTTGAATTGATTGTGAGCAAGCAATTAGTAGCTACCTACCCTAAGTTTGTCTTTCGTGTTCTTTAAGTCTTTCGGGCGAAAGGGTTTATCCATACCATAAGAGGGCAGGAAGCCTTTCAATTAGATGTGCGGGTCATCGAGAATAATCGTTCGCCACAAGACTGTCCCTACCATAAAGAGGGCAGGTAGTCTAAGGGAAGGATATAATAGTCATTTAGGCAACAGTAAGGATACCTTAGCATTCGAAGGGACTATCACCATTTTATCGAGGGACAAGATCATATTTATCATAGGCAACTCGAAGGGACCATGATCTTTTATCGGAGGGACGTGGTGATTTTGAATCGAAGGCAGCAAGCTAAGGTATCCCTATATTCGAAGGGACTTGACTATTTGATCGAAATCGAAGGCAACAGGCAAAAGGCAACAAGAGGGGTACCCTAAAGGTGTTTGTGTGCACCAATCACGTGATTGTTTTCGATTATATTTATCTTTGAGTTAAGATTAGCTAGCGATTAATTGATTATCTTGTCACTCCCTAAGATTACTAACCACACAATTTAAAATTGCAGAAAATTAAAGGCAGGAAAATAAAAATCCTACGCTATTACAATAAACACCTGCGGGGATGGGGGAATTAAAAGGCAAAAGAAAACCCTTATAGGGTAACAGAAAAATAAAAGGCAAAAATTAATCTCCACATCTTCTTTGCCTTGATCTTCTCTGAATCTTTGATTGACTCTGATCATTTGAGAGTTTAGGCAGAAAATGAATAAAGGTGAGTGTATGAGAGATTCATTTGACTATTGAAGTAAACCCTTATTGAATCTATAAGGCAAAAGTAAAAATTAATAAAAATTAAATTTAAATAAGAAAAAGAGTCGGAACTTAGCTTTTGATTGGCATGGCGCGTAGTCGGAGGAAGCTTGGTACTAACCCTAAAAAAAAGGAAAACATTTTCTTTTCAGTGTAGGGAGTGATCTTGTAAACCCTGATTAGGGCACAAGTTAATCATGATTAATAGAATAAATAAATCAATTTAATTAATTATTGGTTTTCAACCTAATTAATTAAATCGGTGAAAATAAGGCTTCAATTAAATGTCTAACCCTAGTGTGTATTTTAAATCGATTAATAAAAGTTAATTAAACAATTAAACAAACCAAACCAATTTAAGATATTTGAAAACAAATTATTAACAATAATTAAAATAAATAAAATAGAATTTATTTTTATTATATATTTTTTGGAGAAAAAAGAAAAAAAAGAGATTAAGAGAATTTTATTTTTTAAAAGATAAAATATTTGATTAAGAATAGACTAAGTAATAGAAAGAAATAAAAAGTAAATTAAATAAATAAATAAAAAGATGAAGAACTCAGCTTTAAGTTCTGTGTGGCTCGTTGGTGGAGGTCCACGGTGAGCTTGTTCCAGGATGTGCTGGATCTGAAGGAAAACCCATCTGACGGCTGATGCGCTGAGGCGTATGGTAGGGCATATGCATGGCACGCACTGGATCTACGTTATATTTGACGCGCGTTGCCATCTGAACCAGACTCGCTTACTGATATTACCATAAAGCCATACCAATAAAATACAAAATAAATTAAACAAAAATTTGAATCAGAAAAGTGGCGCACCTGAACATCATCTTCTTCGTGGGTTCTGAAAATAACCCAGACTTTTGGCTACGGTTTTTTGAAGCGTTGCTATAGACCCTGCATTCTAAAAAACGCATACGTACAACGAAAATAAAAGACGAAATCACAGATGGATTCATCTCATCCATCCGAATTCAACCATGCCCATAATCGTGGCCAATTCTTCCTGTATCAAGAAGCCCTATTATGAAACCCTAAAATTCATCAATGGTGGATCTTTCACACGAGCAAATTAACGCAATTAATTTTCCAGAAACATCAAAAGCATAGAGACAAACACTAACATGCCATCCAAATTCATGTATGATGCATATAATAACGAAATCGAAGAAAAATAAGAGTAGGCAAACCGTGAGGTGTAAGGGAGCGTTCTCGATGCTACCAAGCTTGAAATCGATTGGAGAATGTTCAGTGATACCTCAGGAATATGTTTGGATCCTTAAATCTTCTTAAACCGGCCTTCAATTCCAGAATCGAATTGCTTTCTCTTCTTTATTTTTTGAACTAGGACACGGCTTTGTATGGCTGCCAAAACCTTGTGATTTCCCACCCCTTGCATCAGGCATTCTTGGTACTTATAAATGAGAGGATTAGGTTAATATAATTGGAAGAAATCCAATTAAATCTTCATGATTGAATATTGATTGAAAATGCTTATGAAATCTTTCCAATTTGATTCAAATATGGCTCCCCTCTCTCCAATCACTCTTGAACGAAAATTAAACCAATATATGGTATTTATGTGATTGAGTTTGATTGAAAAACAAGGCCAAATCAAATCTCCCATATTTTCTCTAATTATCTTGATTTAAATTGTACTTTAAATGAATAATAATTCATAAAAATAAAATAAAAAATCAATTAATCATGGGAATGGGTTTGGAGGTTCTTAGTGACTTCATGACCAAATTTGGATTATAAAATAATAGGCCCATTTGCAAAAATATTGATTTTAACCCTTATTTGCTTCTCATTTTTCATTCAAAATCGACCAACTTCGACAAGGCGTATCTCTCTCAATTTTTGAGGTAAGGAGGAGTTCTATGACTTTTTAGAAACCTTGAAGAGTCCTCTAACCAGTGTCTTTGGTCTCATATCAAAATTATCTTCCATGCTCCTTTTATGTCTTTTTGGAAAAAGTGTCTTTTTGTTGACTTTTGAAAAGGACTTATAATGTTTTAGTCCCTATCTCTCAAATGAAGCACTTTTAGCCTTGGCATGTGAGACACAAATTTGTAGAGAATCAAATTTACTTCAAGATGAGCTTTGGATGGAAAATTTTGGGTGTTCCATGTGAGAGTTATGGCTGGTCAAAGTTCAGTTGACTTTTCCTATGCAAAACCCTAATTTAGAAACTTTTTGATTTGTTGATTTTTGTACTTTCCTTGATGAACCATGATCAATTCTTGATCAAATGGTGAATGATACTTCAATATGAGGATCTTGACAAAAAATCAGGAGTTTTGACTTTGTTTTTACCACAGTTGACTTTTAGGTAAAGATAATCGACTGTTGACTTTCTGAACAATTGAGTGATCAAAACTTTGAGATAGGCCTTGATACTTGTCATGGAGGTAATGTGGGATATATTGAGCCATAGGAGATGTCTTGGAACCGTTGATTCACTGATTTTCCTTTGAATGAACCAAACCCTAGTTCAGAGCCTTTGTATAGGAGAATATGTCTAGGAGCTTCATGTATTGATTTGAATTTGTATAAGAGAAATAGTATGGGCAAATTATGGGGTATGACATAGAGCATCATAAATGTTATAGCCTAGACCCATCTAGCAGTATCTAACTCAGCATAATCACTTATAGCCACAGGAGGAATACTTGAGACCCCGATTTTAGTTAGGCGATCTAAGTCACGAGTGCAACACGTTAGAGAAGTTTCTAACGTCTTGAGATAACGTCAGCTATGAGTTATCCACCACGCCGCCCTATGAGCAGGGTCACATAGATCATAACAATAAATAAAAAAATAGCCTCAAGATTTGACATTTCTAGTTAGGCAATATATATATATATATATATATATATATATATATATATATATATATATATATATATATATATATATATATATATATATATATATCAACTTCTAGGATTTGAGATAAGGATGTCATTGTTTACAAATCAATGACATGCGACCTTTGGTTCGGTTATCTGAGACAAAGCCAATATTGTTGCACTTAGAGCAAATACATTAGATTTTAAAAAATGGTTTCTAATAAATTTACTGACTTCATTTTATAGGATGATATTTAAAAAAATTAAATTTATATATATATATATATATATATATATATATATATATATATATATATATATATATATATATATTCCATACTCTGGATACTTATAAGACCGCGACCTAGATCGAATACTGTGTAAATAGGCATTTGTATGAATCAGCTGAGGACTATCCTCAAGACGTTCTGGGTATCCTAGTCGGTTAGCGAAGTATAATCGAGTACCAGTATAGGCCACGTACCAAAGGTACACGGAGGGTCATGACACAGCCCGGACAAAACGCCTAGCTGTTACGTACAAGCTGGCTATAACTGATTATTGAATGTGTCATCTATAATCTTATATTAAAGACAGAGCTAAGAGCTAACGTCTGTAATAAGGGAAGTCCAAAAGACACCTCTTTAATGAGGTTCGAAGGACCAAATAAAGCTATAAAAGAGGCTCCCGCAAGAGGGATAAGCAAGACACCTCTCTTGGAACAAAATGTATAGTACAGTGCTCCAAATTTCCAAAGCTACTCATAAACATCATCGTGTTTATAGCTTTTCTCTCCTCTGAGGGAAAGCTCCCTTACACAAGAAATATATGTTAGTGGTGGCCCTGAGCACGGGCTCGCAGGGCGGGTGCCCAGGGCCCATAATTTTAGGGGCACCAAAAAAAATATTTTTTAACATCTATATATATTAAAAGAGAATCTGGATTTGTAAATGTTAAGGCTAGTGCTGAAAAGATTGAGAATAAAATGGAGATTGAATGTGTGTTTATTCAAAAACGTCAAATTTGTAGAAAACAACATTGATGAAAATCCATCTAAACCCACACAACTGAATCTAAAGTCTGCTGAAGAGTGTTTCCGAAATCACTATTTCTTATATGTTGTTGATCAAACAATTGACTCACTTGATAGAAGATTTTAGCAGTATAGCACATATAAAAATATTTTTGGATTCTTGTTTAGTATTGAAAGACTAAGATCATTATCTGATAGGGGCTTGAAAGCATGTTATAAACATCTTGAAACTTATTTAAAACATGACGATTCTCTTGATCCTGATGGTGATTTTTTTTTTTGAAGAATTGAAAGTTATTCTAGAAGTTTTAACAACCGAATCAAAATCAAGCTATATGAACTAAGTTCTTTAAAGATTTTTAATTGTTTTTCTATTGCATGCATAGCTTATAGAATAATATTGACTATTCCTATCAGTGTTACATCTGCTTAAAGAAATTTATCTAAATTAAAAATTATTAAAATCTTATTTGAGATATACTATACCACAAGATAGATTTAAATAGTCTTGCGATGATTTTAATTGAAAATAATTTTTGAAGAACCTTGATTATGAATAAATTATTAATGATTTTGCAACAAAAAATGCTAGAGGATGAAAAGATCGGATCAAGAAGAAGAAAAAGAAGAATAAGTCTCTTTATAGTGGTTTATGTTTTGATGTAGTATAAACAATGATTCAAAGATCCATACTTGTATTCTTTTTGCATAATGTCAAATAAAAATGTATTTTTATCTAATTATTTCTTTTATCCTTATGTATTTATTGTTAAAAAAATTATAGGAGCATCACTCATATGATTCACCCAAGACACCCAAATTCAAAGAACCGACCCTGATATATATATATATATATATATATATATATATATATATATATATATATATATATATATATATATATATATATATATATATATATATATATATATATATATATATATATATATATATATATATATATTATTTTCATATTCTAAAATAAATTAGTATTAATAAGAGTGTATTTGAAAGAAAAAAAATGCACATAGTATTAACGTGTATATTGAAATGCATTACTCACATGCTACACATCAGTTTGGATATTTTCAACTTGCTCAAACGTATCAATCTTTTTGCTAATTATCTTCTGTGCCAATGAAGCATAGATTCCTGGTTAAATTTGCAATCCTGAAAGATTAGATTTGTGAATGATTTATCAAAAAGCAGAGTATGCTAGTATACTTAAAAGCTTTTAACTGAATCAATAATTGAAAAGAATCAGTTTTGATTCTTTAGAGTAAAAAATAGGAGTGAAAATGACAAGCACTTGCAAATGGATTCTTCGACCAACCCATTGTAGTTTTTTGTTGATAATAAACAACTCAAAATATATTCTAATGATCAATAAATAATAATCAGATAGTTTGACCGGTAAAAAACTCAGATTTTTTTACAATGAAAATTTAAGTATTTTCTCTTTAATTATAAATGAACATTCTCTCTCTGAAATTAACCTATATTCTCTATCTTTAGTTAATTTATTTGAAATGAAAAGTAACGCCGTTATAATCAAGTACTTGAATTCTAATGGAAAAGGAGCTTCTATTAAGGATGAATCGTTCAAGTATTATCTGAGTTCGATTTTTAGTGGAAACAAGACTAATTGGTCAATGAATCGTTCCTCTGAACCACGAAACCTGATTAGTCGGTTCACTATTTGAATCGAAAATGGTTGGCTAAAAATAAAAAAATAAAAGTAACGCTGTTATGAATTATGATATTAGAAGTCTTTTATGACAAGTAACATCTCCGGTGAAAATTTATTCCTCATAAATTAATAATTACATGCATATGATAAATATTTCTTTTTATAATTTGGTAAAAAAAAAATTTAACTTGTAAAAGTATGGATAGTCTTTTTTTTTTTTAATTCCGTAATGGAAAAAGAGATCAATGATATAGTAGAAAGAAGTCTCTTCGATAAAGTGGCGTGGGCCTTTAGTATGGTGGAGTGCGAACGAAGATGTAACTGCTTTTTGTCCTTATCTGTTTTCATTAAGAAGACGCGTGGAGCTTCAGGGCGAAAGAAAGGCATGCTGAGCGAAACGTGGCATGTTATAATCGAAGGACCGTTGGAAGTGGTTATCTTCAATATAGTATATATAGGAATCTTATCATTTAGAATTCATGTGTTAATTTGTGTATAAAATCTCACTAAAAAAACTCAAAGTATCTGTGCATTGAGAAAATAGTCTCATGAGAATGTACATGTAAACACCATTTTATCTTTTTTACAGTTTATATAACTTGTCAATTCCAGAATTTACATTCTCGCAGTTTACTTTCAATTGCCTTTACATTACTTTCTTTATAAGTTTTCAGCATTTACTTTAAAGAGTAAAGTAGATTAAAACAAATATTTCAATAAGAACATGAATGTAATCGAAGTGTTCTTTAGCTTTAAGAATAGAGTTTAAAATTAAAAGCACATGTCCTAGGATCAATCTAGTTGATCCTGTGAGTAACCAAAAAAATTTGCTTTTGGAAGACTAGCGCTTGTTTATCAATTTTCACAGTAAACAAATTGGCACGCCTAGTGGGACTGTGCTTTAATTATAAATTCTCCATTGTTTTCTAAAGTTTTTACCTTTAGTATTTTTTGTTGTCACATGAGACCTAGAAGTGGTAAATTAGCCACAAACAACGAGCAAATACCTAAGAGAAGATGTGTTAGGAAAATGGCAAGTTAAAGCCAATCAACTAATCAAAATTCCCCTAACAATAATCAAGTACCACCCCCAGTCTCTTTGACAGGGGGAACTACGGTCTCAGCACCTGTATCAGACATTATACCATCTTCGACAAGTTCGATGCTAGCGCAGTCGAACGTTCAAAGTGTTCCTGTGTTAACCTACATAGGACCACAAGGTCCACCAAAACCCCCCATCAATTGGAAATGTTTCCCAAAGGCCTTTAGGGCCTCCGGGCTTTTCCATGCCTTCAAATGATCGCGAACAACCCTATGGTATGCCAACTTCGTTTATCGCAGGTTTGCATAATCCCACTTCGACATTTTAAGAACCTAAGAATGAACGTAACTTCCCCATTACAAGGTTTTGGGTCTGCTGTTAATAATATGGGTCAAATTAATCAGCCTTTTGGGGCAGGATTCTCGTCCCAAATGCCAAATTTCACAAATAACTCTGCAGTAGTAATTAGGCAGCAAATGGACGAAAGTAACCATGACATGGTTCAGATGCTTGCACAGACAATGGGTAAAATTTTCAACCATTTGATCCAAAACACTACTCAGGAGAACCAACAAATGGTTGTGCAAATGACGCACCTCGCTTAGTTCTTTGGTGTGCCTCAACTTTGGTGTGCCTCAACCCCCTCCACATCCCCAAAGAGATTGGATGAGAGAAAATCAAGGGGTAGTCGTCGGCGAAGACCAAACAATTAATTAGAATCAAAGAAATACACCATTTCTGAACTTGGTATACTAAGGGCAAAATCGCGCCCATGTCAAACCACCAAGGGTCGAACCTCTTAGGCAAGAACAACAGATCCCAAGAGAGAGAGAGAGAGAGCCCAAGTTAGTGATGGTGGATAGAAACCAAAATGCTGACGAAGTTGTGTAGCAAGTTCGACATGATAATATGACAACATATAACAATCTGGTAGCCATGGTGGAAAGAATCATGGCTCGAAATGGTGTGAATATTGGTCTTCATAGGCCAAGTTACACTTCTCCTCTAAACGAATACATCCTTCAATCAGATATACCCCCTAGGTGGAAGGTCCCCAAATTTACAAAGTTCTCTAGGGACACTATCGAGTCTACTGCTCAATATGTGGCTAGGTACTTAATAGAAGCTGAAGAAATCACTGGAATTAAGAACCTTAGAATTAATTACTTCCCAAGTTTGTTAACAAAAAATGCTTTCAATTGGTTCACTATGTTGCCAGCAAATTCGATTCATTGCTAGGCATAACTAGAGAGATTGTTCCATGAGCAATTTTACATGGTACAAACCAATATTAGCCTAAAATAATTGGCAAGTATGAGACGAAAGTTCACCGAGCCAATAGATCTTTATTTGAATAGGTTTCGTTTACTCAAAGCGGAATGTTTTACTCAAGTTCCAGAGCATGAATTGGTCGAAATGGCCGCAGGTGGTTTGGATTATTCCACTAGGAAGAAATTAGATACCCAACACCTGCGAGACATGGTCCACTAGGGTTCGACAGATAGAGATTCTAAAAATAGAGAAGGCTAGAGAAAGTAAGAATAATAGAAAATAAAGAATAGCATATGTCGAGTACGGTGAAGGCGAACAAGGGTGCTATGAATAACCTTTCGATTTAGAAGAAAATGAAATAGACCTTACCGAACTTAAGCAAGGACCCATCTAGGCCAGTGTAAGGGCTTAGCGCCTTCAAATGGTAAAAATCCAGTCGAACCAAATAAGGGAGATAGCTTTCCCAAGAAAACATATACTTTTGACGTCATAAAATGTGACAAATTTTTTTATCTTTTAGATAAAGATGGACAAATGATAGTACCTCCAGGTGCTAAAATACCCACTTTGGAACAAAGGAAAAAGAGGGGTTTATGTAAATATCATAACTTTCAGAGCCATAAAACATCTCAGTGTTTTCTTTTCAGGGATCTTGTTCAAAAGGCAATCACTAAGGGAAGGATGAAGTTTGGGGGCAAGTCGAAGACCCAAATGAAGATTGATGATGATCCCTTACAAATAACCGAAGCTCATTATGTTGAACCATCTAAAATTAACATGGTTGCAGTCACTAAAGACTGCTCCTAGGAGGTGGCTATGATCGAAGCAGAGGTTGTCAAACAAGGAACTACTGAAGGTTCCACCCATGTGTTAAAGGATACTGCAACTGCTGATGGTTTTATCCAGGTTGACGAAGTGACTAAGGCCATTGAAGGCCTAGTGTTGAAGTTGCAGAATATGGGCATCACTACAGATGCTAGTGTTGATATCAATATGGTCGAAGTCTCACAGAAAATTGAGATGGACATAGACGAAGAGACGAAAATACAAGAGGAATACAACCAGGTGGCTTTCCTAAAGAAGGCTAAGAGTTTGATGGAGTTCCTCTACAGATGTCGGTGAAAGAAATCAGAGGTTATGTTATGCCCAAGATGCAGCAGAATATTCGACAAAAAATCCACGGAAAACATCGAAGGGTATAGAAGGATTAAGAAAAGAAGGAATCTGAAAAAAGTGAACAATAGGTATACCTTCGACAAGAGGTGAGTTCCTAGAAACCAGAACCAGGGAGGGCCAAGGATGCGTGCGAACAACCACTCCTCCTTCAAGCCAACTGTTGAAGCCCCAAGAGGGAAATGGGTCAAGCCTATCCCCAGGTGGGACCAAGACCAAGCAAAGTGGAAAATTTTCGAACTTGGAAAGGGGTCTTGTATGGAATATAGGAAGGAGTTTCAAGTCACGAGACAAAAAACATATGGCTCGAACATTTACAAAGGAAAAAAAACCCATGTCCAGCTCCCAATGGAAGCCAAACAGAAGATGGTTGCAGAGTCAAGCAGCAATGTACTAGTGGATAATAGGAAAAACGTAGAAAAAGAAAGAGATAGAGTGAGAAGGCTGTTCAAAGAAGAGAATTTTGGAAACAAGGTTGAAGAGACAGGGAATGAAGATGACCTTTTGACTAATAACTTCGACATAGATTCTGAGCCTTCCCTGGACATTACATGTAATGTGGTGTCTGTCTTACCAAGAGAATATGACCAAATTACAATGGTCGAAGATCCGGACGAAAACATAGATGCTGAAATGGCCAGACATAGGCCAGTCTGCTGTTATGTCATGAATAATGGATATGTGGAGGAGCAGAATGATTTTTTAGAAAGGCCATATGAGGCTATGAAAAGCCATTTGAAACTCCTCTTCGTGAGAGGAAAAGTGGAAAATATGCCCATCAATAAAATACTAGTTGATGGAGGAGCGGCAGTGAACTTAATGCCGCATACTATCTTGAAGAACTTGGGAAAGTCCGACATGGTTACAAAACTTTATAATATGGTTTTGTCGAACTATGAAGAAAAAGTGGGGACAACCTTGACAGTTATCTAGGTTGATCTAACAATTGTCACTATAACAAGACCAACCATGTTTATGGTGGTCGAATCGAAGGCCAATCACAATTTTGTTGTTGGGCCGTGAGTGGATACACGACATAGGAGCAGTGCCATCTTCGATACACCAGAGGATAACTATCTGGCGTGATGATGAAATTGTGGAGAATATAAAAACCGACCAAAGCTACTTTGTGGCAGAGGTCAACCATGTCAAGAGGCGTCGTTTTGACAGGAATTTGGCAAAACATTGCACCTTACAATCCAGCCAACTTTGCATTTTCGCCTGAAGACAATGCATATTCCCCCATTTACCTAGATCCCACTCAAGACTTTCAGTGGGATCGATAGTTTGTTCTAGATAATAAACAACTCGAAATATGTTTTAATAATTAATAAATAATAATCAGATACTTTGGTCGATAAAAAAATCAGATTTTTTATTTTAAATAAACATTCTCTGAAATTAACATATATTCTCGATCTTTAGTTAATTTATTTGAAATGAAAAGTAACGTCGTTATGAATTATGATATTAGGAGTCATTTCAGACAAGTAACATCTCCCGATGAGAATTTATTCCTCGTAAATTAATAATGGGTTACATAAATTTTTGGTCCTTATAAATTATCAAAAACATTTTTGTCTCTATAAAAAAAATTGGTATATTTTTGTCCCTACAAAATTATGTTGCACGTAGTTTTAGTCTATGTTGTTAAACCACTGTATATTTTTGAAGGATTATTTTGCAGACATGTTTATAAAGATCTAACTTGCAAGAGTGAGAATGAATTAATACACATTATGGCGCGTGATAGGATTATATATGGTGAGCGGTTAAAACCATTCTCGCTTGATCTGACATGGGTTACGGAAAACTATTTGATCATATCTAACGGTCTCAAATGGTAGTAACTCAGATCAGGTGTGGGGCCTTCTAGCGAGACTCCTCCTGTTCGCCGCCCTTCAACGAGGATACTTTAGGTTGGGCTCCCGGAGTTGGACCGATCTTGTTGGGGTTTTGGCCAGCTTGGAACAGTTTCCCCCATGTCCTTATCACGTGTGCAGCTAGAATTGAGTTGGAGCTTCAAGATCGACCTTAAAACCATCCTTCTTCATTATCTTGACTACTTGGGTTGGTCCATACTCAGGAGGAGATAATTGGGGAATTTTGTTAAGCGAGAGTGGTGCCATCGTGAACAAACGTATTAAATGCTTGTTTTATAACTAAAATGTATTGCATCATAAACCGTTCATGTGGCGTAACTCTAGAGGTAGAGACAACCTTTTTAGGATAATCGAGTGTTATGGGGATTAGAGGTTTGATTAAGACCGTTGGTGGTAATGGTGCATTTTTCCTAGACCGTGAATTGATGATCATGTGAATGGTTGTTGTTGATATAAGAAAGACAAATGGTTTATGTGATCTTATTTTACCCTTCCTACTTATGAAGCTTCAAGAATTCATGTGTTATCCTCTGTTGCATCTAACCTTCTGTTATATCTCTCCTCTCCTCCTTAGTCCAACTTCTCTATTGCCACAAATTTCAGGGTGTTCAGGTCTTTCGACCTCCATGCACTCCAAAATTTGTAACTTTCCATGGTGACACTCATGGCCCTCTTTTCAATATGTTTACTTGTCATTAGTTAAGGTTTTTTGGAGGAACTATGATGGGCAACTCGAAAGAAAACATTAATGGGAATTCAAACCTTTTAAATATCTTAGTGATTTAGGACTTTCTCATGTATTTTACACATCCTCATACTTATCATCAAAATGGGAATATGGAAAGAAAACATAGACAAATAGTTGAAATGATTTTAACCTTACTCGTTCATGCTTTTCTGCCTCTACATATTGAGATCAGAGTTTTACAACTTCCATGTATACTCTAAATAGGTTACCTACTTGTGGTATTTCTACTTTTTCCTCTCCATATCATGCACTGCTAAAACTTTTCATAACTATAAATCTCTCTAATTTTTTGCTTGTGCATGTTTTCCGCTATTAAGATCTTATAATCAAAATATGTTGCATTTTAGAACTTATACTGGGATAATTTCATTATGCCTACATAAAGGTAATCCAAAGGGAAGCAAGCCAAGTAAAATATGTTGGTGTTGGGCGAACACAAAGGTAGTGTCATACCCCAAAATTTTCCCATCATATTTATTAATATTTCAGTCCATCTGACTTTTCAAATGCTCAAAGATATACAAGAAGGAAGCATGCAGTCTCTCTCCTAAACAACAACCCTCAAACTAGGGTTTTGATCTTCTCAAAGTAAAATCAGTTTCTGATACCTCAAGTGGATCCCATGGTCTCTCATATGCCTTAGAGAATCCTCACATCAAGTTTCAAGCTCTGGTTCATAAGATTGCTCAGTATATAGTTCAAATGATCAATAATCGACTGGTTAACCTAAAAGTCAAACTATGGTCAAACCACAGTAAAAATTCCTGATTTTTTGTCAACAACCTCATTTTGAAGCATCATTTATCACTTGATCAAGGATTGATCATGATTCATCAAGGAAAATCCTGAAATCAACAAAACTCAAAGTTTCTAAATTAGGGTTTTTGACCTAAAAGTCAACTGAACTTTGACCAGGCATAACTTTCACATGGAACATCAGAAATTTCCCATCCCAAGCTCAATTCGAAGGAAATTGAATTCTCTACAACTTTGTCTCTCACATGCCAAGGCTAAAAATGCACCATTTAAGAGATATGATCCAAGACATTATAGGTCCTTTTAAAAGTCAACCAAAAGTTACCTTTTTCAAATGAAGCATACATGAACATGGAAGATTGAATTGAGATGAAACCAAAAGGAGGATTTAAAGGACATCTTGAGCTTTCTAAAAAAGTCAAGAACATCTCCATAAGGTTAAAATTGAGAGAGATACACATGGTTAAAGTTGGAAAAATTGAGAAAATGCATGAAGTGCAAAGTGAATAATTTTGATCTTTTGAGCCCATGGGCCTAAGTCTTGGTTCTTAAACTTAATTCTAAACTTATCCACGACCCATAGGCCCCTTCTATTTATTTTTATTATTCTTATTTATTTTTATTTTGAATTTAATCACTTGAATTCAATTTAAATTGAATAAAATATTAGAAATAATCAAAGATTGGGAGGAGATTATTTTTGTGTCAAATATTGAACCTCCAAATCATGGTAAATGATTGGAAATTCGTGGAGATATGATTGGCAAGAGATTGACACAAAAACAACAAACTTTCAATCAAATTTGTCACCATCAAAACACATGATTTTATTTGATTCTCTCCAAACTTGTAACCCTAAAATCATTCACTATTTATACTCATATTATTCAAGGCACAAAAGAGAGGAAAAAATAGGGGAAGAAGCTAGGGTTTCAAGTTTTCAAAATTTCAAAGAAGAGAGAACAAGTTGTATTCTTCATTCAAGGCTAATCCAAGGAAAAACAAGGACTCCATTCAACCTCTGAGACATCACAATGTAGGTCCAGGTAGTTTCTAAACCTTGTTCACGTGTGGAATTCGCATAGTACTATTGACAACTTCATGCATATTTTCCAATTCATACATCTGGCTTATTATCATGTTATAATGTGAACTAACGCTATGATTGAGTTTATGGCACCTTTTAGATCAGGATGGAACCCTTGGTACAAAGCTTTAAGGCCTAAAATGCATTACACCATTATTAGGGCTCAAGGAAGTGAAGCTCTCGAATCCATACTTTCAGGACGTTTCAGAAAAAACTAACACCATATTTGAATTCAGGGGACCTTAATTAGTAGATCTGGGCTTTTCTTTGTTTTGGTTAAGGCTGTTTTGTAGGTATTCAAGATTCAAAGGTTTTTCTGCTGCTGATTCCGCAGCAAACATCGCGGATAAATCCGCAAGAAAAGTGGGAGAGACGATGAATAGTGCGCTGACTCTTTGACTCGTGTGCATGGCATAATAGCGTATGGGGATTGGTGGGTCAGCGTGTGAGGATTCTCTCTCCATCTTTCATTCGCTCGTCAACACCATATGGGCCCCAGCTGACTCACTCTTTTGACTTCCACTAATCTAGTTATGTTTTTCTATTTATTTACTTTTTGATATATTATTAACAAGTGACAATCTCAGTATAATCGGCAATAGAGAGGATTGTTCACACTCCAGACCTGGGTTCGATTCCCAGGTCATGCAAAATGTATTTTTACATAGTGGCTTGTGGCAGATTCGGTGATACTCCCCCACGCGCGCTCACCATACTCCCCCAGATCCACGCCCTTGGATTTCCACCAAAGTAGATCTGAAGGACCAAATGGCAGCAGTCCACCATGAACCTCCAGAAGCGTGGGGCACTTGATCAGCTAAGTTCCTTTAGTTTCTTTTTATTAAATAAATCCTTTCTTTTTATTTCTTTTGCTTAGTTTTTTTGTATAAAATTTTTTTTTAATCAAGTTAATTTAAGTTGATAATTTTAAATTAATTAGGGTTAGTTTATAATTAGTTTTTTTTATTATATATTATTAAATTAATTATTTTAATGTTTTAAATCCTGATTTTATTTTGGTCAACTATTTTTCATCATGGTTACTAATCACTGTTCTCCCCTAACTCTAAAAAATTCCATCACTGGTAGGTGTTGCCCATTAACCCTAGCCTAGGTTTTTACCTATTTCTTCTATTAACCCTGGTTAACTTTTGGCCCATTCAGGGTTTGCCTTTTTCCTTGTCTGTTGTTTGTTTGCCTAAATTATCTCCATTTTAATTTTTGATCTGTTACATTATAATTGTTGAGGTCTTTAATGCACTAACATTTCTCTTCTTTGTGCCCAATTTTCAGGGTTAACCAAGATCCTTCAGCCACGCGCCATTACCAGATCAAAAAAGCTAAGTTTCTAAATTTCTTTTTGTTTAACATCATTTTATTTTTATTGTGCCTTTTATAGGGTTTGCATCAATAGTCAATGAACTTGTAATGCACTCACCCTTGTTTATTTTCCTTTTAATTTTCAGAATTGATCGAGGGTTCGAGAAAGATCAAGGCATTTAAGGATTTTGATTAATTATTGTTCTCTCTTATTTTCTGCCTTTATTTCCCCCGTCCCCGTAGGTGTTTATATAGCGTAGGACATTTAAACTGCTTTATTTTTCTGTTGTGGTTAGTAATCCTAGGGAGTGCAAGCCTGCTAATGAATTTAGCTCACTATTTACAAGATAACAATATCTGAATTAGCCACCTGATTGTGCCACACACACACCTTTAGGGTAACCCCTCTTGTTCCCTGTTGCCTTATTATCTGTTGCCTCTAATTATACTAAATAATAGTCAAGTCCCTCGATTCTGAGGATACCTAAAGCAAGGTTGCCTAAATGGATTGAAAATCATCTAGTCCCTCGAAGTTGCCTCGGTAAAAGATGATTGTCCCGATTGCTAAGGTATCCTCGCATGATGCCTAAAAAGATTAATGACTATTATATCCTTCCCTTAGACTACATGTCCTCTTTATGGCAAGGGACAGTCTTATGGCGAACAATACTTTTCTCGATGATCCTTAACATCCAATTGAAAGACTTCCTGCCCTCTCATGGTACGGATAGACCCTTTTGCCCGAAAAGCTAAAAGAACATTTTTTATAACTTAAGGGTAATTGCTCTTAAATGCTTGCTCAATTCAAATTCAAATTCAAAACTCTTTTCCACTCTTTTTCAAATCAAATTCAAAAAGTCTACGCTTATTTACAAGCTAAAGTTCTTCTTCAAAGTTTTTACTATTCACACACGACACTTCAAACATTTCAAACGATTTAAAAGTGAGCTAAGCAATTAAGAGCCCATGGAAAACCATGGATACAAAGGGTGCCTTAAACCTTCCCTTTGTATAAATTACCCTCCGAACTCAGAATTTCTTTTAAAAGGTTTTTCCTGTTCTTTTATCCTTTCTATTAATTGGATAAATTAAAAGTCGGTGGCGACTCTTGCTTACCGCGACATTTTCAAATAATGTCAGTTCACCGTATTACAGGTAGCATCCATGGCCACATGCAGTTGAGCCCCTGGTCGCCCACTATCCAAAATAACTCGCCCCTATTGGGCTTGGTCCAATTTGTCTCTAACTCACTTATTAAAAATGGGTGTGGCATGTCCTTGCGCACTAATGGGATTAAAAGGTTAGTTAATAAGGGAAACCACGTCCCCCATGATTATAGGAGAAAAATGAATCTCGTATATCCCACACTCATGAGGAAAGGGAGAGAGTAACTGCTACTTGGGTCTAAGGACCCAGACCCAAAAAGTCTATATAAATATCTCAGCCTTAAGGTTGAGAAAGAGATAGAATCCTTTTCACCTAGAAATCATAAATACTGAGCTTCTCATCACTTTGCATAAGCTAGCTCTAAACTGTTAGATAAATAAATCCAGCGTCACCCTTAGGGATTCGAATGGGCTTAACATCCCAACCCATGGCGCCTAGAGAGAGCTTACAAACCTCTCTTTAGATGCAGCCCCTAAGGGCTCATACTATAAGGAAATAAAATTGCGCCCTCACTAACAGCAATTGCTTTTAGTGCAGTGGTAAGCGCTTGATCTTACAAGTGGTATCAGAGCATGGTAATGGGTACGAATCCCCACGTCTGACACTGGGGGGAAGATTGTTGGATAAATAAATCCAGCGTCACCCTTAGGGATTCGAATGGGCTTAACATCCCAACCCATGGCGCCTAGAGAGAGCTTACAAACCTCTCTTTAGGTGCAGTGTAACACCCCAAATCTACCCTACAATTTAAATAACAATCAGAGTAATTAAAGATACGAAAACATGCATATTCAGAGTGTCACATTTAATCAACATTAGAAAACACAACATAATCCATCAAAGCTCATATAATGGATACGTAAAAATAGTCATGGGGGAATACAAAGTATCATCGCAACTATGCAAAACATCGCATAATGTAGCAGCGGAACACATAAATCATAACATCTCAACATAAAGAGAACTTGCCAACATGGCATCCATGAAATATCATGTCATCATACGATTTAATATCAAAATCCAACAAATACAAGGTAACATAAAGCGACACAAACGGAGAAACCCCCCAGGTGCTACGTATCAGAGCATAAGACACACCGACGCGAACAATAAGCTAACGTCTACTCGTCATCAGTACCTGCAAGTTACCACCGAAGAGGTAACATACAATAGAAGGGGTGAGATATCATTCACGATAAAGAAACGTATGATAATACTTATAGCGGAAAAATAAGAATCATACACATTCACCACTTCTCAGCATATGCATTTTTACAACAATCATAGATATTATCAATTATCCAAGCTATATAGTATTCAAGCAACATAGCATTCAAACATCATTCACATCATATAACAAATGCAACATGTTCATCATTGCATAATACCAAAATATGACTCAATATGTAACTCGACATAATGCACATGCATGTGGTACCATTTGGAGTAAAACTCCCACTTCGTTTTTACCATTAGGGCCACTTCGCAATTTCCATTTTCAGGTCATCGTCACATTTGCCATTAAGGCCACTTCACATTTATGCAATGGATGAGACTCAATGATGCAACATCCATATTCACGTCATTTATCACATAACAACTAAACATCATCAATTCAATGTCACAATTTAATGACAACCACAATATCATTAATGTTCATAGCAATGAATCACTTCGCAATCACGTCACTTGTCATTTCAAAGTACAATAATATCACTTCACATCACATAAAGCCATCAAGGAAGAAATATAATTTTCAAAAAGTTGTCAAGGGAAATTCATTTATATATCATATAGGAATTAATTTCAGCTTCACATAGGTTCAAACGACATATAAAACGGATCTACGAATCAAAAGTTACACATATTTGAATTTCCCAATTCTGCCTACAGTTCGCGCCGCCACCCTACAGTCTCGCCGCGAAACACAATTCAGTAGCCAACGTTTCAAAACTGACTCAGTTCGTGCCGCCACCACATGTTCGTGCCGCGAACACAGGTCAGAAGCGTTTTTCTGCACGAGTTCAGCATAACCCCCTTCTCATCCCAACACCCAAATCCATGTTCCAGCTCAAAATTGCACACGAAATTAACATACATATCATATATACAACTCATATGTACCACTAGATTCATCAAAACCTTATTAATCATACAAATCTATGAATTTCACCCAAAATCTCATTCCAGACCAAATCCAGCACATATTAGTGATACCTAGCATGTTACTACTCATGGGCAATCATTATAATATCATTCAACACAACAATTCACAAAAACCCAATTGATTTCAATCAAAACCTAACATTTATCAAGAAAATGATTCAATACATATAACCCCTAAATCCCACCATAAACTATCATCATACATCCCTTTAGAATGAAAGAACCCCACCCTTACCTTGGTTGGATTGAAGGAACCTCTAAATCTTCAATGGGTTCTCCTAGCTTCTCCTCTTCCTCCTTTCTCTTCTCCCTTTCTCTTATTTCCCAAATAACCTCTAATTCTCATAAAACCCTAGTTTTGTTAAACCCTTACTATTTTATTACTCCCTTTGTCTCAAAATAAGTGTCTTATTTGAACTTTGTGCGGTTCTTAAGAAAATGATTAGATGAGTTGATTTTAATGATAAAATTAATATCATTTACTAAAGTGCCCTTATTTATTATAGGTAGTGGAGTTGTTGAAAAACGTAAAAGTTAATATATAGGGGTATAGTAGTGGAAAAAATAATAAATATTGCATTGGTATTCTAAAGAGACATTTATTTTGAGACATAGAGAAAGTGCAAATGCGACACTTATTATGAGACGGAGGGAGTATTACTAATGGGCTCTAATTAACACCCCACTCTTACTAACACCAACTTAGGCCCAAATGCCAATTGTCTTACTAACTTAAGTTATTTACTAACAACATTAGCATATAAAGTCAATTAATCACATAATCATTTAATTCACATATAATCAAACAAATAATACGAAAATTTACCAATCACACAATTCAATAAATAAAGCAATTAAAAACGGGGCGTTACAACTTTCCCCCACTTCGAATATTTTCGTCCTCGAAAATACTTGAAACGAATAACTCGGGATAAGACTCCCGCATCTTGCTTTCCAACTCCCACGTCATACTCTCTCCGGTGGCACCTGACCAAACAACCTTCACCAAGGCAATCTCTTTGCCTCGGAGAATCTTCGTTTCCCGATCCTCAATCCGCACTCGCATAGTCTCCACCGTGAGATTATCCCGCACTTGTACGTCATCCATACTAATCACATGAGAAGGGTCAGAAATATACTTCCAAAGTTGCGACACATGAAACACGTCATGCAAATTCGAAATATTTGGCAGTAACGCCACCCGATACGCCACATTACCAATCCGGTCCAAAATCTGATACGATCCAATGAAACGTGAAGTAAGCTTCTTCGATTTCAATGCACGTCCAATACCGGTCACCGGCGTGACTCTCAAAAACACATGATCACCATCTTGGAATTCCAAATCCTTCCTACGCTTATCATGGTAACTTTTCTGCCTACTTTGAGAAGTCTTCATCTTATCACGGATCAACTTCACTTTCTCGGTAGTTGATCAGTGGTTTTCACACGTATTTTTACCGTTATTTTTAGTTGTCTTTGAAGTATTTTATTTTATGTTTTAATTCATTATTCGTCATTTTATGCTTTGGTTTTGTGTTTAAGTGTTTGCAGACTCAAATGAATGAAGTGGAGAAAATCAGTGAAAAAGTGAAGAAACTGAAGAAAAGCACACATGCTGGTCACACGCGTCCCAAGACGCGTTTCCTAGGTCCACACGCGTGCCCACACGCGTCCAGCAAGAGAAAAATGCACCTCCTGCCCACATGCGTCCCTGAACGCGTTTCCTGAGCCCACACGCGTGTCCAGACGCGTCCCAGACTACCAGACACGTGCCCACACGCGTCCCAGCTGCCAGAATTGCAAAGAAAGCTTCCCCTCTGCCCAAACGCGTCCCAGGACGCGTGTCACAGCACCAGACGCGTTCCCACACGCGTGTGCACGTGATTTTTGGGCCTGTTTTGCTGAAAAGCCCAGAATGACAGTAATAAAAGAACCAGATTGCGTTTGGACAAGGGTTCGACGAATTTGGGAGCGAAAATACACTGTGAAAGGCTGGAGAACTCAGATTTGATGCAAGGATTGAAGAATTCTATGAGCTTTTGCCATTGAATATTGGATTTCCTTCATTTATTCTTAATGTCTACAATTAACACTATGTTTTCTGTTATTTTTATGAGTAGCTAAACCCCCCATTGCTAGGGGGGTGACCCTGATTCTGAGTGTGATGAATTTATTCAATTGATGCAATAACTATTTTACTTCTCGTATTTGTTAATTTGTTCTTCATCCGTTAATAATGCTTTATCCGTCGGAAAAACGGATTCTGATTATGAATAAATAGTGTAGCTGGACAGCATATTATTTGTGGACATGATTAAGAACATATAATTTTTATATCACCTAGGACTAGGGATATCATATTGTAACCGGAATTTCTTGTTATTGGAATGCTTGATCATAACCGTAATTATCTATGGACATAGTAATTAGGTTGTGAGGTCAAAGATCTTTTCACTAAGGCCTTAGGATTAGATACTCTAAAGAACCGGTAATTAACTATGAAAAGCATGTTATTGTATTGAGACAGAAAATTCGTTGCATGAAGAATCATTCACCGTCCCTAGCAATCTACTCATCTCTGTTCATCGTTCCATTATTCCGTTTATTTACTTTATTTGCAAAATCAATCAAAACAACCTTTTGAACTTTTGTTTAATTGAAACACTGATAAAACTCTATATCGTCAAGCAGTCCTTGAGATTCGATACTTGGAATTTTCCCATTACTACTACATAGGCAAAAATAGTACACTTGCTATTTTCCTATCAAGTTTTTGGCGCCGTTGCCGGGGATTGCCGAAGATTATAGAGTTCTAGATTTATTTCAATTAGAATTTTGTTGCTCTGCGACTAAAATTTTATTTTCTGCACTATTTATTTTTCCTAATTCTCATATTTATCTAATCTGTGTATGCGAGGTAAGGCCTCAGCTGAATTTCTTTTTGACGCAGAAATTGAAAGAACTTTGCACGCAAGGCGTAGACAAGCTCGGTTGGCTAATCTGGAACCTGAAGAGAAAATTGTGTCAGTTCATTCGATTCAGAGTCTGAAAGTGAAGAAGAAACCATGGGTGAAAATTCTCCTCCTCCTGAGAGGCTCCTTGGTGACTATGGTGCTGCAAACACACCGGGGGGAAGACAAACAATTGTCAACCAACCGGTAAATGCTACAAATTTTCAACTACACCCAAGCACAATCAATCAGCTTGAAAGGAAACCTTTCACCGGAAAGGTTAACGAAGACGCAAACAAACATCTGCAGAGATTTTTGACCATGAGCACCACTCTAAAAATTGATGGTCATACCGAAGAAGCAAAGAGATTGAGGATGTTCCCTTTTACTCTAGCAGAAGAGGCAGAGGAGTGGTTCTATTCTCTTCCAGCAGGCAGTATCACATCGTGGGGAGAGATGGAAAAAGCTTTCCTAAATGAATATTTTCCAGCGTCAGTCTTTCTACGAAAAAGGTATGAAATTCTGAACTTCAAGCAAAAGGAGGGTGAGTCTCTGGGGGATGCCTATAAAAGGTTCAAGAGGACTTTGGTGGCATGTCCGACACACAATATGGACAAAACTGAACAGATGCAAATGTTTGTGAACGGGCTGAGAATAAAGACAAAGCAGTTAATCGACACAGCAGCTGGAGGCTCAACAAATTTCACAACAGCCTCTAGTATCATCAAGATCATTGAAGCAATAGCTGCAAATGAGCATTTGGAGCTGTATGATAGGTGTGCCAGTAAACCAGAAGGAATCATTGATCTCAAGCTGGAAACCTCAAAAATCCGAGTTGAAGATGCGATATCGGCTGAAGTTGAAAAAAGATTGAAGGCTATGAATATAGGTACACAACAGGTGGCTCAAGTGCAACAAGCTCAACCTGTAATCTGTGAAATTTGCAGTGGTCCTCATCAAACTGTTTGTTGTGTTGCTACTCCCAAGCAAATTGAAGAAATCAAATTCTTGAGGCAAAATAATCCTTACTCTAACACCTATAATCCTGGGTGGAAGAATCATCCCAACTTCGCTTGGAAAGATCAACAACAACAACAAGGCCCTCAGAAAGCAGAGTGGGAAGTAGCTATCGAGAGATTGGCTGGACAATGCTCTCAATTTCAAGAAGAGACAAGAAACAACCATAGGAACACCACAGCTTCAATCAAAAATCTAGAAGTTCAGGTGGGTCAAATAGCACAGCACCTCACTCTACAGGCACAAGGTAACTTTCCGAGTTCAACTGTGAAAAATCCGAAAGACCAAGAGAAGATTAATGCAGTTACAACAAGGAGCAAAAGAGTGGCTGAATCTGAAAAAGAAAAAGAGGAAATAGATGACCCTATGGTAATAGAGGTGGATTTGGAAATAAGAGAAAATCCGAAAGAACCAGAAGTTGTGATACCACCGGTTAAACCAGTTGAAGAAAAAAATAAGAAAGATGTTGAACCGGTGATCAAACTACCTTTCCCCTTCAGAGTGACAAAGAAGAAGTCAAAAGAGAAAGATTTTGAGAAGTTCACTGCCTTGTTCAAAAAGTTAGAGGTAAATCTACCATTCTTCGAAGCACTTGAGCACATGCCCTTGTATAGGAAATTTATGAAGGAGGTGATGGCGAAAAAGAGATCAGTGGAAGGAGAACAAAAGATTGCAACTGAGAAGTGCGGTTTAGTCTCGTCAGCAAGAAAGATCCCAATAAAGAGGAAAGACCCGGGAGCGGTGGCGATACCATGCACTATCAATAATATAACATTTAAAAAGGTACTCCTCGATTCTGGTTCTAGTGTGAGTTTAATGCCTTTCTCCATTTTCAAAAAGCTTGAATTGGAAAAGATTAGTGAGAGTAAGACACAGTTAAGGTTTGCTGATCACACCATTAAGAAATCATATGGGGTAGCTGAAGATGTACTCGTGGAAGTTGATAAGTTTGTGTTCCCTGTTGACTTCCACATCATGGACATTCCAGAAGACGAAGAAACTCCTATCCTTCTTGGGAGGCCATTTTTGTCGACAGGCCGCTGCAACCTCGACATTGAAAGGGGGACACTAACGCTGAGATCTTTTGATGAAGAAGTAACCTTGAAGATGTTAGGAGTTAAGAAACATAGGGCGGTTGTAAATGATCAAAATTCTGGTGGTATGACAGAAAGTGAGAAAAAAGACAAAAAGCCTGAGCAGCTCCAAGAAAAAGTTTCAAGCATAGCATCTCGGGTAGAAACAACTCATGAAGCTATCAAAAGTCCGAAGAAGGCTAAGAAAGTCAAGAAGAATGTGGTAAGTGAATTGAAGAGAAAAGTTGTCCATGCCTTTCATCTTCATGAGTTTTTGGTTGCGGAGGTGAAAAGCAACCAAGTGTGGAATAGAAAATACCCTCCATAATAAAGGGTAATGGACCGTCGAGCCATGCGACGTTAAACGAAGCGCTTCGTGGGAGGCAACCCACAGTTTTAATAATTAATTTTTCTGTTTGTTTGTTTTATTTTCAGGAAATAAAAGGGGCATTTCAAGTGGAAGCTATGGAATGCACTACCCTCTGTGAGTCACCTCTCTCGGGCTTGTTCTAAAACATTGAGGTCAATGTTTTGTTCAAGTTTGGGGGAGGTTTACTCTTTGCATTTTAATTTATATTGCTGCTATAATATGTGTAAGACTTACAAAATCATTCTCCCAAATTTTAACCGAAATTTTTAAATTTTGAAGAGTTTTGATCTTAAAGAGCGACCGGGAATAGTATATAGAGATGAAGGGAGGATTGTTTGAGAACAAGAAGTTTGGAATAATGTGACAAGAAGAGGTTTGGTTAAACACCCTTGGTTCCTTAAATGAAATACGAGTCTAACGTGTAGATTTGCACCATAGTACTTGTATCCTGAGAAGTACTCCTCGAGTAGTTTATTGATACAGTCTGGCATAATTCAAATTCACATGCATGATGATTGGTTGAAAAAAAATAAAGGATATAAGGTTGGCACCAAATGATGAAAAGGCGGTAAAAGGCAACCGGCTCGCTAAGTTGGGTAACCCTTACCCGGTTATTCAGCCCAAAGGAGGTTGATCCCCAAACGTCGTCCAAAAGGACAATATACAACTGTAAAGTTTGAAAATTTCATCGGTAATAAGAAAGTAGCAAATGCTGCTCGTTTGGTGCCAGAAAAAGAAAACAAAAAGTATTGATCTGTCTCATGCATGTGATGATTATTATGAGAAATACAGTGCCGTATTGTGATTGTCCGAATGAAGGAGGAGGAAAATTGGAAAGAGACTTAAGTGCAAAGCGTAGTTGGAGAGGTATCTAAAAGGGGAGCTTAAGGTTTAAAGTGGGATCAGAAACTCGTCGCGTCATGTGAATGCCGGACCAACTGTTTCTTGATCAATAAAACTGGATATCTCACGTATGAATACCGATGTGCCTTGAAGGTCATTAACTCTTGTAATTGTCGCTTGAGGTCAAGCAACGGTTTAAGTTTGGGGGAGTTTGATCAGTGGTTTTCACACGTATTTTTATCGTTATTTTTAGTTGTCTTTGAAGTATTTTATTTTATGTTTTAATTCATTATTCGTCATTTTATGCTTTGGTTTTGTGTTTAAGTGTTTGCAGACTCAAATGAATGAAGTGGAGAAAATCGGTGAAAAAGTGAAGAAACTGAAGAAAAGCACACATGCTGGTCACACGCGTCCCAAGACGCGTTTCCTAGGTCCACACGCGTGCCCACACGCGTCCAGCAAGAGAAAAACGCACCTCCTGCCCACACGCGTCCCTGGACGCGTTTCCTGAGCCCACACGCGTGTCCAGACGCGTCCCAGACTACCAGACGCGTGCCCACACGCGTCCCAACTGCCAGAATTGCAAAGAAAGCTTCCCCTCTGCCCAAACGCGTCCCAGGACGCGTGTCACAGCACCAGACGCGTTCCCACACGCGTGTGCACGTGATTTTTGGGCCTGTTTTGCTGAAAAGCCCAGAATGACAGTAATAAAAGAACCAGATTGCGTTTGGACAAGGGTTCGACGAATTTGGGAGCGAAAATACACTGTGAAAGGCTGGAGAACTCAGATTTGATGCAAGGATTGAAGAATTCTATGAGCTTTTGCCATTGAAGATTGGATTTCCTTCATTTATCTGTAATGTCTACAATTAACACTATGTTTTCTGTTATTTTTATGAGTAGCTAAACCCCCCATTGCTAGGGGGGTGACCCTGATTCTGATTGTGATGAATTTATTCAATTGATGCAATAACTATTTTACTTCTCGTATTTGTTAATTTGTTCTTCATCCGTTAATAATGCTTTATCCGTCGGAAAAACGGATTCTGATTATGAATAAATAGTGTAGCTGGACAGCATATTATTTGTGGACATGATTAAGAACATATAATTTTTATATCACCTAGGACTAGGGATATCATATTGTAACCGGAATTTCTTGTTATTGGAATGCTTGATCATAACCGTAATTATCTATGGACATAGTAATTAGGTTGTGAGGTCAAAGATCTTTTCACTAAGGCCTTAGGATTAGATACTCTAAAGAACCGGTAATTAACTATGAAAAGCATGTTATTGTATTGAGACAGAAAATTCGTTGCATGAAGAATCATTCACCGTCCCTAGCAATCTACTCATCTCTGTTCATCGTTCCATTATTCCGTTTATTTACTTTATTTGCAAAATCAATCAAAACAACCTTTTGAACTTTTGTTTAATTGAAACACTGATAAAACTCTATATCGTCAAGCAGTCCTTGAGATTCGATACTTGGGATTTTCCCATTACTACTACATAAGCAAAAATAGTACACTTGCTATTTTCCTATCAGTAGTCTCCCGAACAATATCAGGTCCAAGAACTACACCCTCACCGGATTCATGCCAACATAACGGAGTCCTACACCTCCGACCATACAATGCCTCGAAAGGTGCCATACCAATACTCGAATGGTAACTATTGTTGTAAGTGAACTCGATCAAAGGAAGATAGGTATCCCATGAACCTCCCTACTCAAGTACACAAGCTCTCAACAAGTCCTCCAATGACTGAATAGTTCTCCCCGTCTGACCATCCGTCTGAGGATGATATGCCGAACTCAACCTCAAATTAGAACCCAACGCTCCTTGCAAACTCTTCCAAAAATCAAAAGTAAAACGCGGATCCCGATCCGAAACAATACACAAAGGAATGCCATGTAACTTAACAATCACACTGGTATAGATCTCAGCCAACCTCAATACAGGATAAGTGATGTTAATAGGAATAAAGTGAGCCGTCTTCGTAAGCCTACCAACAATCACCCAAATCGAATCATGTCCCCTAGACGTATTCGGAAAACCTGTCACAAAGTCCATATAAATGCTATCCCATTTCCATTCCGGAACTTCCAACGGTTGCATCAATCCTGCAGGTTTCTGATGTTCAACTTTCGATTTCTGACAAGTTAAACATGCATACACAAACTGAGCTATGTCACGCTTCATTCCAGGCCACCAAAACAACTTCTTCAAATCTTGGTACATCTTAGTTGCTCCTGGATGAATACTCAAATTACTCCTATGACCTTCTTCCAGAATCGCTCTCTTCAAATCAATGTCATCAGGAATACAAATCCAATCACCGAATCTCAACACACCTTGTGTATCCAACTTGAAATCCTTATTCCCAGGTTGGTCAATCCCAACCATCGAATCTACCAACTTCATATCTAACTTATGCGCTTCTCGGATACAATCCAGAAAATCATTGTTAATCTTCAACATACCCAGCATAACACTCTTCGGGGTCATTTCATAAACCAAACTCAAATCTCTGAATTGTTCGATCAAATCCAATTCCTTAATCATCATAGCCGACATATGCAAAGTCTTTCGACTCAAAGCATCGACCACAACATTAGCTTTTCCTGGATGATAATTCAAACCAAAGTCATAATCCTTCAACAGCTCTAACCACCTTCTCTGCCTCATATTCAATTCCTTCTGATTGAATAGGTACTTCAAACTCTTATGGTCTCTAAATACTTCAAATCTAGAACCATAGAGGTAGTGCCTCCAAATCTTCAACACAAACACAACAACAGCAAGCTCCAAATCATGCGTAGGATAGTTCTTCACGTGAACCCTCAACTTCCTTGACGCATAAGCAACAACCTTATCATTATGCATGAGCACACCACCTAACCCCATCGTATATGTGTCACAATAAACCACAAACGAATCCTCTGAATTAGGCAATATCAAAATCGGAGCCGACGTCATCCTCTTCTTTAATTCGACAAAACTCTATTCACATTGCATATCCCATACAAAAGCCTTACCCTTACAGGTCAACCTTGTCAACGGTAGTGCCAACTTGGAGAAACCTTCAATGAATTGTCAGTAATAACCAGCTAATCCCAAAAAGCTTCTAATCTTGGTAGCTGACTTAGGAGTCTCCCATTTCAACACAGCATCTACTTTAGATGGATCTACCGTAATGCCATACGACATTGTTAGAGATAGATACCAAGGAGGTCTGTTATATCCTTGTCATTTATTCCACCTTGAAACTAGTACCCTAGAAGAAGCACAAGGTGGGCGAGGAGAAGCATACGACTATTGATAAGGACGTTCAAAATTTTAGGAGTGTCGGCTTCATACCCGGGGTTAAGTATCCGTCTTGGATGGCTAACTTGGTCTTGTTATGGAAGTCATCAAACAAGTGGCACATGTGTGTCGATTTCACTAACCTGAACATCTCATATCATAAGGATCCACATCCACTGCCCAATATTGATCGACTTATTGATGGGTCATCCAGTTACAAAACCTTAATTTTTATGGATTCCTACTCAAGCAATAATCAGCTAAATATGAATCTTGTGGGCACGCCCAAGACTGCACTCATGTCCAATCATAACAATTACTACTACATTGGCATGCCTTTTGGACTTAAAAATATGGGCATCACTTACCAAAATGGATGTGGTTTTCTCAAAACAGATTGGGCAAAACTTGGAGGTCTTTATTGATGATATTATTGTGAATATCTCAGAGGGGAAGTCATTATTTAAACTTGGAAGACATCCTGGAGTCAGTCAGGAGGTATGTATACTATCTATGGATGACCACGTGCTCTTTTGGTATGCATGCACGAAAAATCTCCACGTATGGATACTATCTATGGATGACACCTCAAACATGAAAGGAAGCAGCGTTGAAACAATGATAGAGGGACCAAACTACCTCCTGATAGAGAAATCCTTGAAGTTTGAGTTTAAATGCAACAACAACCAAGTCAAATATGAAGCCCTTATTATCGGTATTGTTCTTGCCCTATAGATGATCACTTCAAGCCTCAAGGCCAGGAGTGACTCACAGTTATTGGCGAATCATGTTGCCAAGAAATATGAGACGAAGGATACCTAACTTATCAAATATCTAATATAAGGTACATGAGTTATTATAATCTTTCAAAGATTTTGAGATAACATATTTTAGGCACCCTTAACCCTTTCCTAAGGTTTGCATTTAAGGTTTATAAGAGTATTATGGTAAGGTTTAGGGTTTATAGCTAAGAAAATGAATAGGGTGAAAAGTGAGATTTAAAACCCAATTGAGGTTTTAGGGAAGGGGATTCGCCTTGTTGCCAAGTGCCTACGTACCTCCTTATGGAGGATCAGAGTCAACGTAGTTCGGGGGAGGGTTGTACGCCTTAGAATTAATATGAATGTATGAAGGCATTTTGAATTGCCTTATCGAAGTTTTGAAGATCCGTAATTTGAAGATGAAAGAGTGTTTTAAAATGGCATACAACCCTGATTTTAATTTGTTCCATTAATCGCGATGATTAATAGATTTAATCACCATATTTAACAGATTTAATAAGAATTGCTAATTATTTTAATCGATAGATTCGATTATCACTATTAACAAATTGAATGTATTTTAAAATTAAATTATTAATTTATCGTTACTCCTCACAATCAATAGATTTGATAAAAAATAGTAACGAGTTGATAGAAAAGAAATGCCAATCATCTTAACCAATAGAATGGTTAAAACCTTTTAGCAAAATAAACCCTATTTAAATTTAATTAATTAAATAATTAGATAATCGATTATTACCCATCGCGATCAATAAATTTAATCGAAACGAATAATAAATTAAATTTTAATGTTTATCATATTTTAATTTAATTTAAAAAATCATATTATAAATAAAATAAAAATTAAGAAATTAATTATGTAATTATATTTAAATAATTAAAATAAAATAAGAAAGTAAGAGATTTTGATTCAGTGTGGCTAGCTTGTGGTGCATGCTATGCACTCTCTAATCCTATGCGCCAGATCTGGGTGGTTAGGGATCTAATGGATGGGGGTTGAGGGTACATGGTGAATCACAAGGCTGTGTGCGCATGGGATGATAGGAGAAAATTTGTAAAAAAAAATAGAAAGGGCCAGGGATTGAACCCTGGACCCTCAGGTAAACGAGTGGACGCTCCCACCAACTCAGCCAAATTAACCACGCGTTAACCAAATACCTTGAATTAAATATTAAAAAACAAACGAATGAATGGAAAAACGCGCGCGTGAATTTAAACGAGCCAATGGTACAGGGACATCTCATCATCGTCCCCACTCACCTTGCCAAAAACCTGAAATTTAGCTACGATTTCACTAGGGATTTATCTCATAGCAGATTAACCTGTTCACAACGAATAGCACATACGCATGAATAAATATTTCGCGACCCCCCCAATCTTTTCGTCCAAGCCTCACGAATTTGACTATGCCCTTAAATCCCTCCAATTTTACCCCTAGCGCAAAGCCCCAATTTTAAACTCATGAACCCTAGCTCGGCTATCAATGGCGAAACATGTTTGAACCACACAAACTCCAATTGAACAATCCAGAAACATTCATAGCATTGAAACAAAGCATGATATACAATCAAATTCACCTAAAGATCCATGAATTACTCTAATCGATCCTAAGTTTAGAACGACATACCTGGGCTTATATGGAGGTGTTCTGGGTGTGTTGATGCAGAGTAACGATCCAGACACCTTCAGAATGCTTCAAGGAATCTTTTGCACTCTTCAAATCCACTTGCAATGCCCTAATTCCCCAAAACCGATTCCAAGTTTTTGATGGTTTTTTTGTGTTCTTGCATATGCTTCTCTGCCCAGAATTTCGACCCCTAATCCTATGCAATGTCTTCACTACTTATAGGGGAATGAATTAGGTTAAAACAATAGTCCAAAAGATCCTTGAATCAATTATTTACAAATTTGATTGAATCTTGATTTTTCCCTTTCCAAATTTAGCCAATTATGCACCTTCTCTTTCCAATCTCTTTACACACGAAATTGTATTGAAAATATGCAATAAATATTGATTGGAATTGATTATTATGAGGCCTATAACCAATTATTTGATTTTTCTTTGATTTATGTGACTTTAAATTATTATTTAAATGAATAAAAAGCCATGTAAAATCAAATAAAATCTATTAATTCGTGGAAAATGAATTTGATAGCTTGTGGACCAGGATTAAACCTTAAAAAGTTAGGCCCATTTGCAGGAAACTCCAATTTGAACCCCTTTTACTTCACATTTTTCCTTCAAAATTGCTCAACTTTGACAAGGCATATCGCCCCCAATTTTTAAAATATGAAAGAGTTCTAGGACTTTTTGGAAACCTCAAGATTTCCTCTACAATCCACTTTGGAACATATTTTTCATTTGGAGATTTTATCTTGATGATATGCCCTTTGACAAAAAACTGCTTATGGTTGACTTTTGAAAAGGACCTATAATCTTTTGTATCATATCTCCCAAATGAAGCATTTCTGGCCTTGGCATGTGAGATACAAAGTTGTAGAGAATCCAATTTCCTTCAAAATAGGATTTGAGTGAGAAATTTCTGATATTCCATGTGAAAGTTATGTCTGGTCAAAGTTTAGTTGACTTTTTAGACCAAAACCCTAATTTAGTAACCATGCCCTTTGTTGATTTTGAAGCTTTTCCCTGATGAATCATGATCAACCTTTGATCAAATGATAAATGATACTTCATAATATTGATGTTAACCAAAAATCAAGAGTTTTGACTATACTTTGACCATAGTTGAATTTTAGGTCAAACTAGTCGACTGTGGATCATCTGAGCCATTGAATGGGAAATCCTTGGAGTTGAAGCTTGACTTTAGATATGGAGATGGTTTGGAACATAATGATCCATATGAAATCCATTAGAGACCTTGACTCATCCATTTTCTTTGAATAAACCCTTGAGCCCTTAGCCATTGAAGATGAAATGAGGTGGGCAAATTTTGGGGTATGACAGTTGCCCCTGTTCAATCATCTTAAACCGGAGGATGTAGATTGGCTTGTATGCCTGTTGGAGTATGACGCTGGAAGAGGATTGAACACTAGAATACCCAAAAATTTGCGCTTGCTGGTGCAGGAAGCAGTTTTGGAGATGGGCTTAAAGATGCCATCCAGTTGTTTGACAAGATGCGTGTATAAAGCATACGCTTTTCATACCTGGATCATACGCATTGATTGTATCTGGGGAGAGATGAAGTAATGTCTTACATAAGACTACCTGAAGAGGTTCCTGAGTAGGGTATATCAATGATTGATGTAAAGAAGATTAGGCTTTAAACAAAGCTCGGGAAAAAATGTCTTAGAGAGGACTAACTAAAGGCTTCCTAAAAGGGCGAGAGATGTCTTGGAAAGGATTGGATAAATGTTTTAAGAAGATTACCTAGAAAGGTATGATATGTCTTAAACAAGACTGACCTGGATAGGCTGAGATATGTCTTAAACAAGACTCACCTGGAGAGGCTTCTTAGAAAGGATCTGAAATGTCTTAAATAAGACTAACCTAGAGAAGTTCTTGAAAAGGATATGATCTGTCTTAAACAGGACTAACCTGGATAGGCTGAGATATGTCTTAAACAAGACTCACCTGGAGAGGCTTCTTAGAAAGGATATGAAATGTCTTAAACAAGACTAACCTAGAGAAGTTCCTGGAAAGGATATGATATGTCTTAAATAGGACTACCTAGAAAGGCTCCTCGAAAGGGTATGTTATGTCTTAAACAAGGTTAACCTAGATATGTCTTAAACAAGACTGACCTAGAAAGGCTCCTAGAGAGGATAAGAAAGGTCTTAGAGAAGACTACCTAGAAAGGTTCCTAGAAAGAATGATAAGCGTCTTGGAAAAGACTACCTAGAAAGGTTCCTAGAAAGGATAAGAAATTCTTTGATTGTCTCTGAATTGCCTTTGAAGAAAGACTCGAAATGAAGCATCAGAATTGTATCTGTGAGCGTTAAGATTGAATCGTTGATACGATCGTATTTGCACCGTACTTGGATGATAATATCCTTTTGATTATGAAGTAACCTGAAAAGGCAACGTTAATTTTATGCAATGTCATGATGCATGTGTCATGTAATGAGATTCTCAAAATAAATGAGAATCTTGTATGTTATGTATGTATGACGATCCCAAATTATAGGTCGTAAATAATACAGGCGTATGAAAGCCAATTACGCAACAATGCTCCTTGTGTGATGCTAGCTTGATTTCCCCAACACCAGAAATTTTGAGAGACGTGCCCCTTAATCTGAAGGAAGTATCCTTAGAGGGAACTCGAATTTTGCCATGTCAAACCACGAACTTGATATGCACTGCCCCCGGTATTTGAATTCTTGAAAGATATGCTTCTAGTCAATATGATCTTTGATTGTATGCCCCTGTAATCCTCGAAATTTTGCCCCTGTATAGGAGAACCCTCTGGACGTGGTTTCCCCATTCAAGGGTCTTTATTATAAATGATCGCCTTTGATTTAAACCAACTTCGAGATCTCCTTGATGCTAAATATTGATTTGAATGTGAAACAGATGCTTTTCAGAATGAGTCATGCGTTTTGGTCGTATCTGATGGACAGTAATTTGCTGAGTACTCAGAATGAGATGATGTCTTCTAGAAAATTACCTGAAGAGGTTCTTGGAAAGGATAGGAAACTGTCTTAAACAAGACTGTACTTTAAACAAAGCTCAAGGGGACATGTTTGTAAAGAAGGTAAAAAAAACTCCTATAGAGGATAACACTGGTTTAAGGGATATTGTGTTTTAAACAAAACTCAGGAAGAGACGTCTTGAAGAAGATTGCCCTAGAAAGGATAGGAGATCGTCCTAAAGAAGACTGTACTTTAAACAAAGTTTGACAAGGTTCTTGGAAGGATAAGAGAAATGTTTCTAGAGAAAAACTGTCTAAAAAGGTTTATAGAGATATGTCTTTAAAGGAGACTGTTAGACGCTGGCCTAAGAATCTAGAGGGGGGGTGAATAGATCTCACAGAGTTTTTCGGAGTTAATTGAACTTTAAGCGATAGCGGTTTTGAATCGACTCGCGTCTATTCCGGACCACTATTGAAACGATTGTATATGTGTTAAAACCACTAAACAGCTTGAGATAAACGATAAGAGAATACCCTATAGAATCAATATGTCGCTCTAATGAAAATCGATTAACTTCTTATATGATGAACGATGTTTGCAATGCAGTAATAGTGAAAGAAGCAAAAACACAAACACTTGGTGATAATGATCAAATTGATAGTAATTCAATGTGTGATGAATTGTGATATTTATACAAGTTCTTAATTCACAATTTTAACACTCGAATCGTTGATCAATCTGCAATTATAACCAAATATGAACAGAACTTAAATGAAAAGATAAAAGCGACAAGAACACGATATTTGTTCAGGCAGTTCGTCGATCGTCCTCGCTACGACTACGTCTGCCCCCAATTCCAAACTGAAATTGGGAAATCTTCCATTAATGTTGAAAGCAGTTTATACAAAGAAGATAACAAAGCGATAAACAATAAACCAAATTTGTCGATCCTTTGAATCTTCTTCCCCCTTAATCTTGAGTCAGATTTGTCGCACGCTCGCGAAATAAGGGACAGAGTCGCCACCAATATATTTATCCCATAAGGGAAAGGAATATCAGAAAACCTGGAATAAGGAAAGGATAAGAAAAGGTCTTGCGACCAGAGATAAGGTACGGGAGTCGGTTACGCGAGGGGAAGGTACTAGCACCCCTCACGCCCATCGTACTCGATGGTATCCACCTATGTTTGTTGCTATCTAAAGGGTGTATAAATCTAAAGCTTAATGCTAAGGGAATGCATGCAAATGAAAGAAAAGAAACACGGGGAAAATAAGGTTTATAAATAATTGTGCTCGCTTAGGCCCCGCGACCTAATGCCTACGTATCCTTTTCAGGAATCAGAGCGCCGTAGTTCGACTCTTTAGTTTTTGTTTGTTTTTGTGTTTTTTAGTTGAACAGTTACATTCGCACTCCGCTGCTCGACCTCTGGAGTCTTAAGCTGGGAATGGAGCGGAAATAACGTGTCCGATTAAGAGAAAGAATGCCCTGAAGGCAAGAGAAAGAATGCCTCGGAGGCAAGAGAGAGAAGAGAGAATATTGGTTTGTGTTTTTTATGTAACTTCATGATGAACAAAACCCAATACAAGGCTTCGCACCACTTCATTACTTTGTTTAGGTCTGAGCCTTTATTAAGTGTTTTAGATGTTTTTGGTTGAGTGTTTTTTAAGGGAATTTACTTTGCGATTCGAATCACATAAAAATGCATAATGATCGAGAAGCAGATTAGGGAATGAATCCCACTCACTTCTATCCCATTATGTAATGTTCAAGAAACAGATTAGGGAATGAATCCCACTCATTTCTATCCCATTAATTAATGTTCGAGAAACAGATTAGGGAATGAATCCCACTCATTTCTCTCCCATTAAGTAGTGACCGAGAAACAGATTAGGGAATGGATCCCACTCATTTCTATGCCACTAAGTGATTGAGAAACAGATTAGGGAATGAATCCCACTCATTTCTCTATCACTTTCTTAATGTGATTCGCATCTCTATTTGTTAATGTTTTAAAGTTGAAAGAGAAAAAGGAGAAGAAAACTAGCCTAAGTGTTTAAAAGGGGATTTCTAAGTCCTAATGTTGTCATGGTTTCTACCTAAAGTTAGGAATTAAAGAGACATGAAAATAAAGTCACAATTAGAAGTCATAAGTAAGATACATGAGCAAAATTGAGAATGATATAATGGTACCAAATTATTCACAAGCATGAAGTAACAAGTTAAAATATAGTACAAAATGAAGTAAAATACTATTGTTTTTTATATTGACTTTATGGGAGAAATTGAATTACAAATCAAGCAAAATAATTAAAAGAATGAATTAGCCTAAACTAATATTTTTTTAGTGATTATTTTCTATGTCTAAAATTAGTACTAAGGTCTAAAATTAATAGTGAAGAGTTAGTGATTCAATTACTAAAAAGAAGTGGCAAAAATCTAATTACCTAAATCTAAAAAATGAAAACAGGGGGTGCAGATTGAAACTGGTGGTGCAGATAGTGAGGGCGCTGAGCCCAGCCAGAGGGGGCCCAAAGGGTGTTTTTGTTCAGTATCTTTTTTTGCTAAGAACGCCTGCCTGGGCCAGAAAGGGGGTGGCAATAACAGGTTTCGGCCCAGAGATTTGATTCTTGATCCACTATTATTACTATTCAGATTATAATTCAATTAATGTCAATTGACTGAAATTAAACCTTATATTCTATTCCAATTATATCAATTAATCAGATTAATGACATTAATTAATAATAATAACAATGAAATAAAAAAGGGATTAGGGTTAAATTATTTGTGACCTCTGAGCTCTCAACCCAGTCTTCTTCTTCTCTACCTCACGAACAGCGGCGGCCGAAATTTTCACCGGCGAATATCTCCGGCAAAACTATCACTCTCCTCATCTCGCCGTCTCAGTTTCTCCTCGTCCGGTGCTTCTTCGACGTGAATCAAATATCGCACCGACCAGAGAGACGTCCGGTATCATCTTCAAATCTGACGAACGGCCAACGGAATCCGGCGAAGCTCTTCAAGCGCCCAGGCACGCTCATTTGAACTTTTGTTACGATTTTCTGCAGGTTATCAATGGAGAGTGGAGACGGATGAATCGATGATGATGATGATATTGAAGCGCCGAGTGGAAGGTTGATTGTTTTCTGCTGAATTTTTGTTATAGGTTGAAGAAGAGTTGGTGAGATGAAGAGCTTCAAGTTTCGTTGCAGGTTTGTTACGATTCTTCCTTCAACTCTTTCTTGCTATGGTGTTCTGTTCTTTATGATGCAGAGTTTGTGAATTTCTTGCAGATTTCTGGAGGTTGAGGGATATGTGAGGAAGATGATTGATGATGAATGGAGGTTGAGTTGAAAATTGGTGAAGGTTGGAGCTCGGTTCAGAGGTGAAGCAGATGAAGAGAGAAAGATGAAGATTGAAGAAGGATGATTGATGAGTGAATTGGTGAAGAATGGTTATGGGCTGAAGATCGAGAATGAATGGAGAGTGGTGAAGATCAATGAAAAAAATGGTGGAGGCCTTTGAAGTGAAGCTGAGTTTTGGTTTTATAGAGATTCCAGGTATTCACAAACTCTCTCATTTTCTGTTTTGATTCTGTTAGCTTTGGTTAAAAGTTTGTAAACTTCTGAAAGTTAGTTGGAGGTTGGTTTTTTCTGTTAAAAGTTTGTTATGCTTGGTAGTTAGGAGGTTATAGAATCAGTTACAAAACTGTTATAGGGTATTGGTTATAGGTTAGTAATTGTGAAGAATGATGATTTTCTCTTTCGAGTGCAGGTTGGCAACTCTGTGAAGCAGCTTAAGGCACTGTTTTTATTTCCTTTTTTTTTTGAATGTCTGCAGAATTATGGTGAAACAGAATGGACTTTTGGCTTGGAGGCTTGAAGAAATGAAGAGAAATAGGTTTAGAATAGGAATATTGACTTGTGAAAGAATGGTGATGTAACATGATTGTAATGGTTCTTTTCCTTTGTATTTATCTGATGGAATGTAATGATGTAATAACTTAGACTTGGTTTTTATGCTGATTTTTCCAAAGTAACGTGTACTTTTAAGGAATGAATTTTGCATTTTCCTCTTCTTTATATATTCTTCAAAGGCTTTAGCTCAATCTCTAAGAATCACAAAATATCTAGGGAAATAAACCCGAGTGTTTGAAAATCATCTGATCAAGTGATCTTTAATTGAACAAATGCCAAACATCCTTTTATTCTTGATATGATAATAGATAAGTCTCTGCCAAGATCCTTTGATTATGAATGCACATGATGCAAATGTATGATTTTCTGGATGGTTTGAGTAATAGATATGCAAATGGTATTTTAAATCAAAAGCCAGATAGAAAAAAATATAGGGCAAATTTTGGGGTGCAACAGCTGCCCCTATTTAATCGTCTTAAACCTGAAGGCGAGATTGGCGCTAGCCTTTCGAGCATTCGAGGTAGAAGAAGATTAAATACCAAGTGAACCTGAAAATTTGCCTGATGAGATAGGATCCACTGGAGAAAAGAATGGTGTCAAATCCACTGAGGAAGATCGTATCAACTCTGGGTTGAACGAATTAACTCTGGGTTAGAAATGAAGTACACATCAACTCTGGGTTGAAAAAGAAAAGTGAGTCGACTCCGGGTCGAAGAATAAAAAATAACCGTCAACTCTGGGTTGAGTGGGAAAAGGATAAAAGATAACTGTCAACTCTGGGTTGAGTGGGAAAAATAAATCAATAAGACATAACCGTCAACCCTGGGTTGAGCGGGGAAGGAGAAAAGATAACCGTCAACTCTGGGTTGAGTGGAGAAGACAAAAGGAAAACCGTCAACTCTGGGTTGAGTGGGAAAAGATTAAGAGATAACCATCAACTCTGGGTTGAGTGGGAAGAGACAAGGATCAACTCTGGGTTGAAGAAGATAACCGTCAACTCTGGGTTGAGTGGGGAAGAGAAATCAATTCTGGATTGAGAACGAAAAGGGAAATCAGTATTAGTGGGACAAGATATAGGCATCAACTCTGGGTTGAGAAAGAAAGTACGAACATCAACTCTAGGTTGAAAACAAGAGATAGACATCAACTCTGGGTTGAGAGAAGGTAATTCAACTCTGGGTTGAAAGAGGGAAGATGAACAATTAGGAATACCCGTCAACTCTAGGTTGAGTGGGTAAAGACAAAAGATGACCATCAACTCTGGGTTGAGTGGGAAAGAGAAAAGATGACCGTCAACTCTGGGTTGAGTGAAAAATAAGAAAAGGTAACCGTCAACTCTGGGTTGAGTGGGAAAGAAAGAAGATAACCGTCAACTCTGGGTTGAGTGGGAAAAGACAAAAGATGACCGTCAACTCTGGGTTGAGTGGGAAAAGAAGAAATAAATTCTGGATTGACTAAAGGATAACCGTCAACTCTGGGTTGAGAGGGAAAAGATGACCATCAACTCTGGGTTGAAATAAAGATAACCGTCAACTCTGGGTTGAGTGGGAAAGAAATCAATTCTGGATTGAATAAAGGATATCGTCAACTCTGGGTTGAGTGGGAAAAAGGATAAAGGAAAACCATCAACTCTGGGTTGAGTGGGAAAGGACAAGGGATAACCGTCAACTCTGGGTTGAGTGGGAAAGAAAAAGGTCAATTCTGGATCGAATAAAGGATGACCGTCAACTCTGGGTTGAGAGGGAAAGGTAAAAGATAACCATCAACTCTGGGTTGAGTGGGAAAAAGAATCAATTCTGGATTGAGTTCAAGATAACCTTCAACTCTGGGTTGAGTGGGAAAAGATAATTAACTCGGGGTTAGAAGATGAAAGGAGAATCAACTCTGGGTTGAGCACAAAAACATCAACTCTGGGTTGAAAGAGAAATGAACATGATTGAATATGGGAGATGACACCACAATGGTAACTTTGAGTGATCCAGTGGAATATCAATTTGAATGCTTTGTAGGGACTTCATCTGATGAGTAATTTGGCTTATGCTTCACATGTAATGCTTAATTTATTTTATGCACTTCTGGAGATGCAATGCAATGAATTCTATATGCAGTATACTGATTGATTGGTCAGGGTTTTCTGCTTTGTGTGGAATAGATTAGATGGAGTTCTGAAACTCTGCTTGATTCAAGATAGGGTGGATGCCCCAACTTTGTTGATGATTGGATTATTGAGGGAGGTATGCCAATGAGAATGCAATGATATGCATGATGCATGTATGATGATGAATGGAATGATTGCTTCCAGGATATAAGGAGTGGATGGAGAATGCCTTTATGGAAAGGTCATAGCTTGAAGTATAGGACTCCTGAGGGTGAGGTGTTTGGCTTGACTCCTCGACACTTGTCTCGATATCTGACACTTGATTGAAAGTGAGGAAATGAACTGTTATTGGCCTGCCCCAGCTTGTATGATCTTTTGAAATAGAACTTTGATAAAGCTCGACTCATGGAGATTGCAATGGTCTGCCCCAGTGTTGATCAAGGAATGGATGCCCCAGATTGAAATGAACTATTCCACCTAATGGATGTTTCAGATATTTGCTTGGTGGATGACCAACCTTTGCCTTTGTAAGACTACTCGATGGAATTTCAATGTTGAACTATCCTTGGTATCAAGTACTTACTTTCAAGTTAGAGGCAATTCTGTTTTGAAAAGGATAATGAGAATGCAATGCACATGTTAATCTCAAAGAAAATTTTTATTTGTCAAAATGTTGTACTGATACGAACACAAATGACACAGCAACATTAGGAGTCAGTTTGACATGATTTTACAGTTTGTATGCTTTCGGAACGAACCCTGCTTCAATTAGGACTTTTGAGGGTTGTAACGTGGCCGGGTTCACGGTTTGAGAAACAAAGGATAAAGGCTCAAGTTCTACTTAACCCACCCCTTCTTCGTGATGTTCTTCAGTCCTACGTTCAGCTAGTTCGACACGAGTATTCACTTTTCAGGAAGGATTGTGATGGATGAGGATCCTTTATGACTTTAATGGAGGTGGCAGCCACCCTTTGGTGCTTTCCTTGATGATTATAACAACTTGTCCCTTGGAGGGTTTTTCTTTTGCTTTTTGCTTTCCCTAACTTTTGCCTGGACAAAAAGTTTCTTTTGAATTTGGTTTTCGTTGTCCAGCGGGATATGCCCTAATTTTTGCCTAAGTCATTTGCTTCAAAGCTCTTCCCTTCTTCTTTTTTTTTTGACTTAGCGGGCTTTTGTTTCTTTCTTTTTTTTTATCATGGTTCATAACTTTCTTTTCATTCTTTTTGTCTCGTTCGGGAACAAGTTGTATGGCTTTGGTGATTGACTTGATGAAAAGGTTGTGATTGCCTTCTTCTTAGTGAAATGGAGATATCCATTGTGGATTGTGCTCTTCTTGTTTTGTTGTGAGAGATGGAATATGATTGATCCTCTAATGGAATAACTGAAAGTTGAGCGCTCGGTTGCACTAGCTGAAGACTACCCTGCCCCTGGTTAAGATGAAGGGTTTCATTGTATTATTTTTTTTGAAAAGAAACTACTACTCCTTAGGCTCAAAGGGGTTGACGAGGGTTTCACTCCCTTATAACTCCGGTGTTTAGGAATTGAAAAAATGCCTGTACATCGTCAGCAGGATCTTTGCTCCAAAAGCATACAGTTAGTGATTCATGTGTTTTTGATTTTCATCATTCTCCTTTTTTAGTTGCTTAAGACAAATGAGTGAAGTATCAATGAACATAATGACAAAGATGAAATGATTTGAGAAAAACATGTATATTGCATTATTTTTATTTATTCAAACAGATTGAGTTTCTTACAATAAGAAGTACTTGATACCAACAAAAGTAATACAATTAACAGTACACGAGGAATCTATACAATGGCAAGCTTGGCTTTATTTTGATGCACATGAAATGTTCTCTGACAAACACAAAATCTTCAGGATCCATTGGTGGGAGGTGCCCCCTTTAGGGGGCATGGAGTTTTCTGATGGTAGCTTGATCTTATTTGTAATTCCCCATGATTTTTCTTCTGTGAGCTCTTGTTAGATATCGGTGTGGAGGAATCGTCTTGACTGATCTGATGGAGAGGAACAGTGGTAAGAGTCTTGGTAACCATGGATGCACATGCATGAATGCAAAAATGTCAATGAAGATGCAAATGTATCATAAATCAGGATCAAGGATCAAGGCCTCTTGGATAACAACTTCTCATGGTCAATAAGATATGGTCGAATCCTCCAGATTCAGAGGTTCGACGTTGCTTTTTGGATAAATAGCTTGTGCATAAGTCAAGGATGGTCGAACCCTCCAGATTCAGAGGTTCGACGTTGATTCTGATATATAACTGATGTAGAGCTTCTGTATAAGTCAAATGTTCCAGGATCAAAGGTTCGACGTCCTTTTGAGTACCAGGAGAACCAATAGTCACTAACAGAACGTGCACCTGTAAAGAATATGATTCCCTCCCCACTCACGGGTGTAGTCTAGGTCAGGGTAAGGTCATGAAACGCAGTATACGGTCCGCCCGAAGGTAAGCATCGTCACAGCGCAGATGCGGGTGACGATAATACCTCCGTTTGAAACCACTACTCTGCTCGTGGTCACATAATCCATCCCGAGACGTACACCTCGAGACAAACTATGCTCCCACTCTATCCTAGGGTCCCTAGAGTGAACTCATAGCCTGTGTATTGGGCCTTTTACCTCAAAGAACATCCCACCCAACCTGCAAACAGAGAGAAAATATGTGGTCCCCACGGGGACCCATAATATAGTCCAGATGCATGCGGAAAGTAAATATGATATGCAAACAGAAATAAACATGATACGAAAACATATATACACAGGATGTAAGCATATAAATAAACAAATAAAAACACCCATAGAAAAGAAACAAACAAAGGCTAGGATCGACTCACTAAGAATGGACCAGCATAGGTCTATCACATCCCCAGCAGAGTCGCCAGCTGTCGCACGCTCGCAAAATAAGGGACAGAGTCGCCACCAATATATTTATCCCATAAGGGAAAGGAATATCAGAAAACCTGGAATAAGGAAAGGATAAGAAAAGGTCTTGCGACCAGAGATAAGGTACGGGAGTCGGTTACGCGAGGGGAAGGTACTAGCACCCCTCACGCCCATCGTACTCGATGGTATCCACCTATGTTTGTTGCTATCTAAAGGGTGTATAAATCTAAAGCTTAATGCTAAGGGAATGCATGCAAATGAAAGAAAAGAAACACGGGGAAAATAAGGTTTATAAATAATTGTGCTCGCTTAGGCCCTGCGACCTAATGCCTACGTATCCTTTTCAGGAATCAGAGCGCCGTAGTTCGACTCTTTAGTTTTTGTTTGTTTTTGTGTTTTTTAGTTGAACAGTTACATTCGCACTCCGCTGCTCGACCTCTGGAGTCTTAAGCTGGGAATGGAGCGGAAATAACGTGTCCGATTAAGAGAAAGAATGCCCTGAAGGCAAGAGAAAGAATGCCTCGGAGGCAAGAGAGAGAAGAGAGAATATTGGTTTGTGTTTTTTATGTAACTTCATGATGAACAAAACCCAATACAAGGCTTCGCACCACTTCATTACTTTGTTTAGGTCTGAGCCTTTATTAAGTGTTTTAGATGTTTTTGGTTGAGTGTTTTTTAAGGGAATTTACTTTGCGATTCGAATCACATAAAAATGCATAATGATCGAGAAGCAGATTAGGGAATGAATCCCACTCACTTCTATCCCATTATGTAATGTTCAAGAAACAGATTAGGGAATGAATCCCACTCATTTCTATCCCATTAATTAATGTTCGAGAAACAGATTAGGGAATGAATCCCACTCATTTCTCTCCCATTAAGTAGTGACCGAGAAACAGATTAGGGAATGGATCCCACTCATTTCTATGCCACTAAGTGATTGAGAAACAGATTAGGGAATGAATCCCACTCATTTCTCTATCACTTTCTTAATGTGATTCGCATCTCTATTTGTTAATGTTTTAAAGTTGAAAGAGAAAAAGGAGAAGAAAACTAGCCTAAGTGTTTAAAAGGGGATTTCTAAGTCCTAATGTTGTCATGGTTTCTACCTAAAGTTAGGAATTAAAGAGACATGAAAATAAAGTCACAATTAGAAGTCATAAGTAAGATACATGAGCAAAATTGAGAATGATATAATGGTACCAAATTATTCACAAGCATGAAGTAACAAGTTAAAATATAGTACAAAATGAAGTAAAATACTATTGTTTTTTATATTGACTTTATGGGAGAAATTGAATTACAAATCAAGCAAAATAATTAAAAGAATGAATTAGCCTAAACTAATATTTTTTTAGTGATTATTTTCTATGTCTAAAATTAGTACTAAGGTCTAAAATTAATAGTGAAGAGTTAGTGATTCAATTACTAAAAAGAAGTGGCAAAAATCTAATTACCTAAATCTAAAAAATGAAAACAGGGGGTGCAGATTGAAACTGGTGGTGCAGATAGTGAGGGCGCTGAGCCCAGCCAGAGGGGGCCCAAAGGGTGTTTTTGTTCAGTATCTTTTTTTGCTAAGAACGCCTGCCTGGGCCAGAAAGGGGGTGGCAATAACAGGTTTCGGCCCAGAGATTTGATTCTTGATCCACTATTATTACTATTCAGATTATAATTCAATTAATGTCAATTGACTGAAATTAAACCTTATATTCTATTCCAATTATATCAATTAATCAGATTAATGACATTAATTAATAATAATAACAATGAAATAAAAAAGGGATTAGGGTTAAATTATTTGTGACCTCTGAGCTCTCAACCCAGTCTTCTTCTTCTCTACCTCACGAACAGCGGCGGCCGAAATTTTCACCGGCGAATATCTCCGGCAAAACTATCACTCTCCTCATCTCGCCGTCTCAGTTTCTCCTCGTCCGGTGCTTCTTCGACGTGAATCAAATATCGCACCGACCAGAGAGACGTCCGGTATCATCTTCAAATCTGACGAACGGCCAACGGAATCCGGCGAAGCTCTTCAAGCGCCCAGGCACGCTCATTTGAACTTTTGTTACGATTTTCTGCAGGTTATCAATGGAGAGTGGAGACGGATGAATCGATGATGATGATGATATTGAAGCGCCGAGTGGAAGGTTGATTGTTTTCTGCTGAATTTTTGTTATAGGTTGAAGAAGAGTTGGTGAGATGAAGAGCTTCAAGTTTCGTTGCAGGTTTGTTACGATTCTTCCTTCAACTCTTTCTTGCTATGGTGTTCTGTTCTTTATGATGCAGAGTTTGTGAATTTCTTGCAGATTTCTGGAGGTTGAGGGATATGTGAGGAAGATGATTGATGATGAATGGAGGTTGAGTTGAAAATTGGTGAAGGTTGGAGCTCGGTTCAGAGGTGAAGCAGATGAAGAGAGAAAGATGAAGATTGAAGAAGGATGATTGATGAGTGAATTGGTGAAGAATGGTTATGGGCTGAAGATCGAGAATGAATGGAGAGTGGTGAAGATCAATGAAAAAAATGGTGGAGGCCTTTGAAGTGAAGCTGAGTTTTGGTTTTATAGAGATTCCAGGTATTCACAAACTCTCTCATTTTCTGTTTTGATTCTGTTAGCTTTGGTTAAAAGTTTGTAAACTTCTGAAAGTTAGTTGGAGGTTGGTTTTTTCTGTTAAAAGTTTGTTATGCTTGGTAGTTAGGAGGTTATAGAATCAGTTACAAAACTGTTATAGGGTATTGGTTATAGGTTAGTAATTGTGAAGAATGATGATTTTCTCTTTCGAGTGCAGGTTGGCAACTCTGTGAAGCAGCTTAAGGCACTGTTTTTATTTCCTTTTTTTTTTGAATGTCTGCAGAATTATGGTGAAACAGAATGGACTTTTGGCTTGGAGGCTTGAAGAAATGAAGAGAAATAGGTTTAGAATAGGAATATTGACTTGTGAAAGAATGGTGATGTAACATGATTGTAATGGTTCTTTTCCTTTGTATTTATCTGATGGAATGTAATGATGTAATAACTTAGACTTGGTTTTTATGCTGATTTTTCCAAAGTAACGTGTACTTTTAAGGAATGAATTTTGCATTTTCCTCTTCTTTATATATTCTTCAAAGGCTTTAGCTCAATCTCTAAGAATCACAAAATATCTAGGGAAATAAACCCGAGTGTTTGAAAATCATCTGATCAAGTGATCTTTAATTGAACAAATGCCAAACATCCTTTTATTCTTGATATGATAATAGATAAGTCTCTGCCAAGATCCTTTGATTATGAATGCACATGATGCAAATGTATGATTTTCTGGATGGTTTGAGTAATAGATATGCAAATGGTATTTTAAATCAAAAGCCAGATAGAAAAAAATATAGGGCAAATTTTGGGGTGCAACAAGATTAAGGTCTTCCAAGAGCTTCACTTTGATCCCTTTCTGCAGTGTCTTGAATTGCTCGAACACTTGTTCTTCAATCTTCACACTCAGCTGGATCCTTGATGAAGCTTCTTGATAAAAACCCCCAAAATTCACCTATCTTGGAGGACAAAACCCTCAGATTTTATTCACCAAGAACCCCACAAATCTTCACCCACTAGGAATCTTCAATTCCGTTCCATGGACGTTATCGAACTCGATCACTAACCCTCAACACAAGAATGATTATGTGTAATTGTGTTGGAGATGATGAAGAACGAAGATGAGAAGCCTTTGTGTATCTTTCAGTTGTTGGTGTTGAAAAGCAATAATGAACCTTTGACAATATATATGAGAGCTTATCTGTTGGAGCAAAGAAAACCAGAAATTTTGGCATTTTTGATCAATTAGGTCGACCTCTTGTAGTGCTTAGGTCAACCTAACAGAGCTGCATATCCTTTGAATGATATTTGTTCCCAGTTAGGTCGACTTGTTGAAGAAGTAGGTCGACCAGAATCCACTTCAGATGCGTTTTGGGAACCTTTCCTCAGTTTAGGTCGACCTAGTTGTTGTGTAGGTCGACCTAGCAGAATGACATGTAAATTTCTTCATTTTAGGTCGACCTGGGTTGGGGGTAGGTCGACCTGACTGCTATTTTTCTGAGATCCTCTTATTTTACTTGTGTTGAGTCGACCTATATGCATAGTAGGTCGACCTGCTCTGTCATGAGTGACCAATGCCTGCTTTTCTTTGAGTTCTTTTGCTTGTGCCTTGTTGCTTGTATGCTTGTTGAGTTTGCCATGAATCAAAATCATCTTTGTGAGTGTGGTCTTGTATTCACATACTCCCCCTTTTTGATGATGGCAAACCGGTAGTAGAAGCTTTGGCACTAAGTGGTAAAAGCTGTAAAAGCTCCCCCGTACACTCAGCATCTATTCGTACACTCAGCTGAGCTCCCCCGTACACTCAGCATCTATCTCCCCCTTTGACAACATCAAAAGAGATACAAGAAAATAGAAGAGGAGAGTAACGAGAGAAACATAGATAAAACGCTAGCATTCATAGAACAATAGATAAAAGGTAGATAGTTATAACATAAGAACCAAACATGTTTAAAGGTACACTTTAACATACATAATAATCCACGAGATTAACAAAAAAAAGAAAAGTACGACAACATATAGAAATTAAGCATAATGATAATGAGATGAAATGCAATGATATGATGATATGATGGAGAATGCATCCTAACGCCTGCCCCTTCTTCCCCTTCCTCTTTGAAATGTATGAGGACGATCTTCTTCAACTTGTTCCAACAGATCAAGCACAGAAAGATTGAGGGTATTGAAGCTTTGGCTTAGATTGGCATGACGGTTCAGTGCCGTTTCCTCATATTGATTCTGTCTTAAAGTGGAGTTGGAGGAAAATGTCTCAAAGTCAGCTTTGTGGTCCTGAACCAGGCCATATAACGATTGATATTGGCGTTGTTGTTCGTCATAGCGGTCTTGTTGAAGCTGTTGCATTTGTTGGAATTGGAGCTGCTGTGTGTCGAAGTGCTGTTGTTGTAGGAGCTGCATATTCTCTAACATGGAAATGATGTTGGTTTGATCTGGCGGGGGCGGAGCTGTGTATCCCCAAGGGATATCCTCTTGTTGTGGAGGAACATATCTCCAATTTGCATCCGTATCTTGTGTAACATCTTCCATGTGGTGATCATCATCATTTGCATTGTCTTGATCAAGTCCTTCTTCTTCATTACCTGCATTGTTTCCAAACTCCGTGGGATCATCATAATTGTAAATAACCTTCCCGGTTCCCTTTTGAATGAGATAGTAGGTTTTCCTAACTGGATTCCAATGGTATCCCATAAGGGTCAAGGTGGTTTGTGAGAATTCTTGAGATTGGTGTATGCTGATGTAGTGCAAGTGATCAAGCCTCATGCCGAAATGGTTGACAATTGTTTGAATTATTGATCCATAACACAGGGCTGTAGTTTTCTGTTGGACCTCATGAAACTTAGCAGCTAGGAAGTAAGGCCAATGTATACGAGTTCTGTTTTGCAGCAGATACATGAGCACAACTTCATTCCGTTCAATTCTTGAGTACCCTCCTGCTCTTGGTCGAATGATTCTTGAGATGACCCAATTTAGGAGCCTAGGATCTCGCTTCAGGTGACCGGCTGTTATTGTTTCATTTGGTTTGTCAAAGACGGAAGGGTCTTTGAGGATAGATTTCATGTAGGCCACATGGTCATAGTTTCCCGGTACATCCCCGTCTTCCATACAGAATTCATCACCTACAATTTTGAGACCAAAGATGCTAATCCAAGCCCGTTTGTCAACAACATGCGACCTAGAGCCCATTTTGAATCGGAAATTACAACCATCCCCTTTTGTAAATCCTGCATAGAAAGCCCTGACGGTATTTTCACAGTACGGAGTATCACATTGCACTAAGGGATGAATATTTTGATGTTCAATCAAATCAGCGACATTGGGAATATGCATGTTTTTGAAAAGATTTGGATCATAGGTATATTGCTTAACAATTTTTCGTTTCATCTTCCACTTCTCAAAATTTTCCCTACAATCAGGATGAACAAGAGCACTTACCGGTTGAGATGATGAACCAGAGGCAATTTCCTTTCCCTTTCTTGATTTTGGAGGCATGTTTGTTGAGTAGTAGAGTGAGAGAGATGATTTGTGACAGATTTTGTGCTTGAGGAATTAGGGTTGGCCGTACAAGTGATATGCAAATGAGCAAAAGAGGTAAAAGAGATGGTTATGTATGAAAGGGTATGGGTCGGGTCGACCAACAGACCCACTTTTGGAAATTTTTGTCGCAGTAGGTCGACCTAATGTAGAGCTTGGTCGACCTAACAGAGAAGCTGTTAAATAAAATTGCAGTTTAGGTCGACCTAAAAGAAGGGTAGGTCGACGTAACTGGGCGTTTTAACAACATTTCTGAAATAAGACTTGTTTAGGTCGACTCAGAGACATATTAGGTCGACCTAAATCCCAAAAATTTTGAAAATGCTCTATATATGATGTGTTTATGCCTAGTTACTTGATGTATGTTTATCATATGATATGCTATGATTGATGATGAAGCACATACATGAGTACGAGAGATATATGAATGAAGTCACTATAAGCATGTTAATTGATAGCATATTATAGTCATCAATAATATTTTTGGAAGTGAACAACAATCACGTTACCGCCTTCTCAATATGTAGGTGTCACCGTTTAGTGGAAGCCTTTAGTCAATGTGGAATGATGCCTGGCTTGATAATGAACTACCTTTACACTAAGAGAAATGTTAGCTTGAGAATAACCAATATATAGATATAAAGTAAAGGAATAACTTTAAGAGAAAACAAACGTAATTAGCCCAAATTAGAGATATCGAGTATCCCTAATTCCCTACGAATGTTGAAGTATTGCTCCGTTGCTAGAGGTTTGGTGAAGATGTCAGCTAGTTGCTTCTTGCTTTCTACATGTTCAAATATAACGTCTCCTTTCTCTACATGATCTCTTAGGAAGTGATGCCTTATTTCAATATGCTTGGTTCGTGAGTGTAAGACAGGATTTTTACTCAAGTTTATGGCACTTGTGTTGTCGCACATGATAGGTATACGATCAAGCTTAATACCAAAGTCAAGAAGTTGTTGCTTGAGCCATAATATCTGCGCACAGCAGCTTCCGGCAGCTACATATTCTGCCTCAGCAGTAGATAATGCAACCGATACTTGTTTCTTGCTATGCCAACTTATCAATGAATTTGAGAATAGATGACATGTTCCACTGGTGCTTTTTCTATCGGATTTGCAGCCAGCAAAATCTGAGTCGGAGAATCCTACCAAATAGCACTCATTTCCCTTTGGATACCATAGGCCATATGTAGTAGTTCCACGTAAATATCGCAGAATTCTTTTGACAGCTTTTAAGTGAGATTCTTTTGGACAAGATTGATATCTTGCACACATACACACACTAAACATAATGTCTGGTCTTGAGGCAGTAAGATACAATAGTGAACCTATCATACCTCGGTACAATTTCACATCAACCTCTTTACCTTTCTCATCTTTCTCTAGGTTAGTATTTGTTGCCATAGGTGTATCAATCTCCTTCGCTTCACTCATTCCAAATCTTTTGAGCAGCTCTGTACAGTATTTAGTTTGACTTACAAACGTTCCATGACTGAGTTGCTTGATTTGTAGGCCAAGGAAGAAATTTAGCTCACCCATGAGACTCATCTCAAATTCACTCTACATAAGCTTAGAAAAATCTTTGACAAGTTTTGCATTAGTCGACCCAAATATAATATCATCTACATAAACTTGGACTAAGAGTACATATTTATCTTTTCTTTTAATAAAGAGAGTAGTGTCAACTTTACCCCTAGAGTACCCTTGACTAAGAAGAAATTTGCTCAAACGTTCGTACCAAGCCCGAGGGGCTTGTTTAAGACCGTATAGAGCACGTTTCAGCTTATAAACATGAGTTGGATACATGTAATTCTCAAAGCAGGGTGGCTGAGCAACATAGACTTCTTCATTTATATAGCCATTTAGAAAGGCACTTTTAACATCCATTTGGAATAGTTTGAAGTCTTTAGAACACGCATAGGCAAGTAAGAGGCGAATAGCTTCGAGACGTGCTACAGGAGCGTATGTCTCTTCATAATCAATACCTTCCTCTTGATTGTAACCTTGGGCAACTAATCTAGCTTTGTTTCTAGTAATAACGCCGTTTTCATCAAGTTTGTTATGAAAAACCCATCTAGTGCCTATTACTTTATGATCTCCCGGATGAGGGACTAAGTCCCAAACATCATTCCGTTTAAATTGGTTTAATTCTTCTTGCATGGCCATTAGCCAATGCTCATCAAGTAATGCGTCCTTAGCGTTTTTCGGCTCAACTTGTGAAACAAAAGCGAAATGATGACAAAAGTTACTTATCTTTGAGCGTGTTGTAACGCCCTTTGAGATGTCTCCTATTATGTTGTCAATTGGATGGTCTTTCACATTTGTCCAGGCCTTAGGAAGTTCTTCATTGTTTGAGATGCTTTCCTTTTCATTTTCATCATGAGACTCATCTTTCTCTTTCTCAGCATCTTTCTTTACAATATTTTCATTCTCGTCTTCCTTATCTTGGACAATGTCTTCAGTGGATGGACCTGCACCATTAAACAAAAGACCTTTCTCGACATATTTTGTATAAGATTCATCAAAAGACACGTGTACTGACTCTTCTACTATAAGTAATCTTTTATTATATACCCGATATGCTTTGCTAGATTGTGAGTAACCAAGGAAGATGCCCTCATCAGCTTTAGCATCGAATTTACCAAGATTATCCTTACCATTGTTCAAGACAAAACACTTGCAACCGAATACATGGAGATGAGATACATTTGGTTTTCTACCTTTTAGTAATTCATAGGGAGTTTTGTTCAGTATAGGACGTATTATTATCTTATTCAAGACATAACATGCGGTGCTAATCGCGTCAGCCCAGAAATACTTAGGTAGACTACCCTCATTCAGCATTGTTCTTGCCAACTCCTCTAGAACCCGATTTTTACGTTCAACTACACCGTTTTGTTGTGGTGTTCTAGGAGCTGAAAAGTTATGCTCAATTCCATGTTTATCACAGTATTTTTCAAAAAGATAGTTTTCAAACTCTCCACCGTGATCACTTCGAATTGAAACTATTTTGGTGCTCATTTTATTTTGACATAATCTTGCAAATTGTGTGAAAGCTGGAAAAGTTTGATCCTTACTAGGTAGAAAGACTGTCCAACAAAATCTAGAGTAATCATCGACAATGACAAAACCGTAGATGTTTCCACCTATGCTTTTAGTCCTTGAAGGGCCAAAAAGATCCATGTGAAGTAGTTCAAGAGGGCGTGATGTTGAAACCACGTTCTTTGATTTAAAAGAGATTTTTGTTTGCTTTCCCTTCTGACAAGCATCACATAGATGATCTTTTGAAAACTTCATTTTAGGTAAGCCGATTACTAAATCTTTTGTGACAACTTTATTAAGTAAGTCAAAATTTATGTGGGCGAGACGTCTATGCCAAAGCCACGAGTCTTCGCCTAGAGCAATTAGACACTTGGTACTAGACTTAGATACCTTATCCAAGTTTAGCATATAGATGTTGTTTACTCTTAAGCCTTTAAACATAATGTCTCTTTTCTTAGTATGTTCTATTGTGCAGCCAGAATTTGTAAACATTACTTTAAAATCTTTGTCGCACAATTGACTTATACTTAAAAGATTATGCTTAAGGCCTTCTACTAGCAGTACATCAGTTATAGTTGTGGTAGAGGGGTTACCTACACTTCCTTTACCAAGTATGGCTCCCCGATTGTTATCTCCATAGGTGACATACCCCTTTTTCTTTGCGTGAAACTCAACGAAAAGAGATATGTCTCCCGTCATGTGTCTTGAACATCCGCTATCAAGGAACCACAACCTTTCGGCAATGTCAAGACACTTTTCCTGCAAAATTAATTTAGAGAGGGAGGTCCCCAATTTTCATTGGGTCCTTGATAGTGAATACATAATTTGTTGCACTTGGGCAACCATTGAAATACTCCTTTAGGAACTAAAATCCTCCTAAATTTGCATTTTTCAATGGTATGACCCTTTTTGCAACAATAATGACAGGTAATATGATGAGAATATGTTGTTTTGCTAGTTGATACTTTTAGTACAAAAGTGTATTTACTATATAAAGGAGTATACGATCTTTTGAACTTATTTGGATCAACCGCAAAAGTCACTTTTGGTTGTAGAGCCTTGTCTAATTTGGCTTTTAGATCTCTCACTTCTTTTTGCCAAATGTGACATGTCTCACAACCAAACCATGATGTAGGATCTATTTCAACTTTATCCTTTTGAATGTCTAGCATAGATTGTTTTAAAGCTTCCATATCCTTTTCGGTTTTCTCAACTTTTGATTCAAGATATGAAAAGATTTTCTTATTTGAGGCCAAAAGTTTGAAAGCTTCAATTGCATCTCTATGTAATTCTTCAAAAGCAAGTTTTAGTTGAGAATGAGATACATTATCTATGAGTTCAGGTTTAAGATGACTTACAGCTTTCTTTTTCTTGTGTTGATGAGCCATAAGGCATAAGTTTGCTGATTCTTCTTCATCGCTTGATGAGCTTTCACTAGATGAATCACTTTCCCATGCTATGTAGGCTCTTTTAGATTTGTTATGACCTTTGCTTTGGTTTTTCTTTTTTTCCTTCTTAAGATATGGACAATCCGGTTTGTAATGACCGACTTTCCCACAATTAAAGCAAGGGCCTTTGATTTTTCCTTTGTTGTTGTCATCTTGTTTGAACTTGTTTGATTGCTTTCTATAGTTGATCAAGCCTTTGTCAGAATGCTTTGCTCCATTTTTCTTTAGATATTTGTTGTATCTTCGCACAAACAGTCCCATTTCCTCATCATCGGAGTCTTCGTCATCACTTGTATCACTATCCTCTAGCTCTTGTCTTGAGGTCTTGGATCTTGAAGCCTTTAGAGCTATTGACTTCTTCTCTACCTCTTTCTCCATGTTCTTCTCTTTCTTTGCCCTTTTCTCATGCATGTCAAGGCATTTAAGGTGTTGTTCATGTTCCTCTAGTTTACCAAAGAGAGTGGTAATGTCTAAGGTGTTTAGATCATTTGCCTCCTTTATTGCTGTAACCTTGGGTTGCCATTCCCTGTTCAAACATCTTAAGATTTTGTTAGTAGCAACTGCATTGGAAACAGGTCTATCAAGAGAATTTAAACGATTTTTTCAAGTGAACGAATCTCTTCTGCATGTTTTCGATGGATTCACCATCTTCCATGTGGAAGAGTTTGAATTCTTGAGTTAACGTATTGATTCTAGCTAGTTTGACATCATTCGTTCCCTCGTGGGCAACTTGCAATGTGTCCCACATAGCTTTAGCGGATCTACAATGGGAAATGCGATAGTATTCATCAACTCCTAGAGCTGAGATTAGAATGTTTCTCGCTTTCCAATCGTATCCATATCTCTTTTCATCTTCAGCATCCCAAGTATTTTCTGGTTTTGGAACAACTGCACCAGCTGCATTTGTCATGGTGATCTGAAAGGGACCATTGACAATAGCTGTCCAGATGTTCCTATCAATTGCATTGATGTGAACACACATACAATCCTTCCAATAGCCATAGTTTTCACCGTTGAAAACTGGAGCTCTATTGTGAGCCCCTTTAGGTCCAGAAGCCATCTTTCCAAAAAGTGTTTCACGTAGCACGGAATAAACCAGAGCTCTTGATGCCACTTGTTAGACGCTGGCCTAAGGATCAAGAGGGGGGGTGAATAGATCTCACAGAGTTTTTCAGAGTTAATTGAACTTTAAGCGAAAGCGGTTCTGAATCGACTCGCGTCTATTCCGGACCACTATTGAAACGATTGTATATGTGTTAAAACCACTAAACAGCTTGAGATAAACGATAAGAGAATACCCTATAGAATCAATATGTCGCTCTAATGAAAATCGATTAACTTCTTATATGATGAACGATGTTTGCAATGCAGTAATAGTGAAAGAAGCAAAAACACAAACACTTGGTGATAATGATCAAATTGATAGTAATTCAATGTGTGATGAATTGTGATATTTATACAAGTTCTTAATTCACAATTTTAACACTCGAATCGTTGATCAATTTGCAATTATAACCAAATATGAACAGAACTTAAATGAAAAGATAAAAGAGACAAGAACACGATATTGGTTCAAGCAGTTCGTCGATCGTCCTCGCTACGACTACGTCTGCCCCCAATTCCAAACTGAAATTGGGAAATCTTCCATTAATGTTGAAAGCAGTTTATACAAAGAAGATAACAAAGCGATAAATAATAAACCAAATTTGTCGATCCTTTGAATCTTTTCCCCCCTTAATCTTGAGTCAGATTAAGGTCTTCCAGGAGCTTCACTTTGATCACTTTCTGCAGTGTCTTGAATTGCTCGAACACTTGTTCTTCAATCTTCACACTCAGCTGGATCCTTGATGAAGCTTCTTGATAAAAACCCCCAAAATTCACCTATCTTGGAGGACAAAACCCTCAGATTTTATTCACCAAGAACCCCACAAATCTTCACCCACTAGGAATCTTCAATTCCGTTCCATGGACGTTATCGAACTCGATCACTAACCCTCAAGACAAGAATGATTATGTGTAATTGTGTTGGAGATGATGAAGAACGAAGATGAGAAGCCTTTGTGTATCTTTCAGTTGTTGGTGTTGAAAAGAAATAATGAACCTTTGACAATATATATGAGAGCTTATCTGTTGGAGCAAAGAAAACCAGAAATTTTGGAAATTTTGATCAATTAGGTCGACCTCTTGTAGTGCTTAGGTCGACCTAACAGAGCTGCATATCCTTTGAATGATATTTGTTCCCAGTTAGGTCGACCTGTTGAAGAAGTAGGTCGACCAGAATCCACTTCAGATGCGGGAACCTTTCCTCAGTTTAGGTCGACCTAATTGTTGTGTAGGTCGACCTAGCAGAATGACATGTAAATTTCTTCATTTTAGGTCGACCTGGGTTGGGGGTAGGTCGACCTGACTGCTATTTTTCTGAGATCCTCTTATTTTACTTGTGTTGAGTCGACCTATATGCATAGTAGGTCGACCTGCTCTGTCATGAGTGACCAATGCCTGCTTTTCTTTGAGTTCTTTTGCTTGTGCCTTGTTTCTTGTATGCTTGTTGAGTTTGCCATGAATCAAAAACATCTTTGTGAGTGTGGTCTTGTATTCACAGAGACCACCTGAAACGACTAAGAGATGTCTTGAAGAAGATGACCTAGAAAGGTTCCTAGAAAGGATGAGGGATATCTTAGAGAAGATTACCTGAAAAGGTTCCTAGAAAGGGTAAGGAATGTCTTAAAGAAGACTACCTAAAGAGGTTCTTAGAAATGGATATGTCTTGGAGAAGATTATCTGGAAAGATTCTTGAGAATGATGATAAATACCTGGAAAGGCTCATAGAAAGGACGAGAAGATGTGTCTTAAAGAAGACTATCTGAAAAGGCTCCTAGAAAGGATAAGAGATATTTGCCCATGTCTTAAAGAGGACTACCTGAAAAGGTTAAGAGATGTCTTAAAGAAGACTACCTAGAAAGGTTCCTGGAAAGTATGTGAGAGTGGTATTGCCACCATCTGATACTGAGTGACCTTTGCAACGTGCCCCCAGGTGATGGACTTGCCCCATGGGCTATTCAGCGTCTTTGAGAGATTCCATGGATCTTGATTAGATTCCCCCAGATGAATGGGATAACGAAGGGTTATGCCCCGCCTACACATTAGCCTTTAGCCAACCGAGTCAGACGTAAGAGATATTTCTTCCTTTTGATGTGCTTTTAAAGCTACTTCGTTTGTCGGTAGGATTTTTAGTCATTCCCATGCTTCATGCAACTCCTCCCTGGTGTTAAGCATTTGAATCTATATAGACAAATGTGCTTTATAATGAAATTCATAAGATGCGAATACATATGTTTGTCTTGAAAGTTTAAAAACATTTTTTTGAGTAAAACGGATCCTTTTTTGTGTAAGAAAGTGATATCAACTCAAGAGTTATAGTAGACCTTAAGGAGTCAGGATACCTTTTGGTAACGGTGTGCTTTCGAACTAACCGTGCTTCAGTTAGGACTTTTAAGGGTTGTAACGTGGCCTGGTTCATGGTTTTAAGAAACAAAGGATAATGGCTCAAAGTTTATTTGTACCCATCCCAATCTTCGTGATGTTCTCCAGTCCTATGCTCAGTTAACTATGCATTTAAGCTCCAAAAGACTTTGGGAATTGTAATACTGACATTTATGACAGTTCAAAAACCAAAAGTTTATTTGCAAAGGAAGTCATCCTCTTTTTTGTAATATTTTCCTTTTGTCGAGGGTATGTAGTGACCTTTTTTCGACTTTGTTATCCCTAACTTTTGCCTGAACTGTTCATTTTGAGACTACAGTCAGCGGGATGCCCCAATTTTGCCTAAGTCTCCTTCATAGGTTTTGACTTAGCAGGCCTTGCGTTGTTTTTTCCTTTTTCTTTGTTTTGGATATTGACTGCCTGACTTAATGATGACAGGGAACCATCAGTGATTGTGTTCAAAGGAACAATTTGGGATGATTAAGTTAACTGAGCAACTACCTTACCCCAGGTTATGTTTAAGGGTTTTATTGTGAAGGAAAACTCTTACTTCTTAGGATCAAAAGGGTTGACGAGGGATTAACATCCTTATATCTCCACTGTTTAGGAATTAAAACAATGCATGTACATCGTCAACACGGTCTGTTCGCAAGTATAATGTATGAGATTGTGGTATCGTTTTCGTCATCCTCCCTCTAAAGGCTTATAGTTTTAACGAGAGTTGAATATCACAAAGAAGAAAACTAAATGAAACACAGTTTTAAATATAGTGAAAACACTAGGAATAAATCAAGACAAACATAAGCAATGCATTAATGATTATTATAAAGTACATAGTGTATGTTGTAAGACCAATGTTTAAACAAACAGAAAAGAAATTGCGAATGAAAACAAAACTAATGATCTAAGAAAACCTCCTTCTAGCCATCTATAACATTAGACTTGCGAGGCTCTTCAGGCTGGCCGAACTCAACGATCCCTTCTTCAATTAAATCTTGGATCTTATGCCTCAACGGCCCATAATCCTCTGTATCGTGACCAGGACTATCTGAATGATAAGCGCACCTAGCATGATGCTTGTACCCGGGAGCAAGATTAACTGGAGCTGAGTATGGAGGCAGCAGAGTTATCAAGCTCTGACTAAGAAGATGTTGCAAAGCTTGAGACAGTGGCATGTGCAACGGGGTAAATGATCGTTTAGGCTTGGACTTCCAAGTACGTTGGCCACCCTGTTGCTTATGTTGATCCTTCTGTTTTAGTGTTGGGGCCTGATTAACCAGGATTGCCTCAACAGTGTTGGGTTCCTTTTTTCCATCATACGACTTCTTTGTGTGATAGGAACCTGAGGGTGCCCCCTGTATCTTCCCGTTTTTAATCCCATTTTCAATCCTTTCACCAATGACTACCAAGTCCGAGAACCCTGAAGATATGCTTTCGACCATCTTATCGTAGTATGGTCCTTGCAAAGTGCCCATAAATATGTCCACCAGTTCTTTTTCCAGCAAGTGAGGTTGGACTCGTGAAGCCATTTCTCGCCATCTTTGTGCATATTCCTTGAATGCTTCGTCCTTCTTTTGTGATAGATTTTGCAGTTGCTGCCATTTGGGAGCCATATCCAAGTTGTACTTATACTACTTTAAGAACGTGTTAGCAAGGTCATTCCAACTTCGGATATAGGATTTCTCCAACCGCATGTACCAATTAACAGACGCTCCTCTTAAGCTATCTTGGAAGAAGTGTATCATCAACTTTTGATCGTGGGCATAGGCCCATTTTTCGCACATACATGCGCAAGTGGTTCCTCAGACATGTGAGTCCTTTGTATTTCTCAAAGTTGGGAACCTTGAATTTGTGCGGGATAGTCAAGTCTGAGACTAAGCTCATTTCGAAGGCATCCACATCGAAAACATCGTATCTTTCTACCACCTTTAGTCTCTCCTCTAGCGCCTTGATCTGTTCACTGTCCATGGAATCTTCCCTAGAGTTGGGAAAAGACTACTTCGTTTGAGGTACTTGGTCTGTATTGTCCACCTCTTGTGCTCCATATTGTAGATCCAGGTAATCGTTATCCTCAGGGGTATTGTTAGCAGGAATGCGAACTGTGCGGGATGTCCCTTCTGTCTGTGGAAGGGGGACAAATCCTTCTTGAGAGGTCTCTCCTTCCTCTCGGAATTGGATAGCTCTTCTAACAGATTGAACCTGAAGTCTGTCCTTAGCAAGGCCGAAGCCTGGCATAAATCCTAGCAGCGGGTTTTCGTCGTTGGGAATTTCATCCTGAACAAGGGGTTTCCTAGACTGAACTTCTTTTGCTTTTTCTTGCTTATCTAGGAGGTCCTTCATGAATCCTAGTATCTAAGCCATACCTCCTTTAACCTCCTCCACACTACCCTTTAGTTGATTCACCTCCTCACGAAGGGCGGCTTGATTCTGTTCTAGTTGTTCCATCAATTTCTTTTGTTGAAATCTGGTTTGATAAGACGGTCGGGATGTTAGGTTATCCTTCCCAATGGTTTCTTGCTCTGGAGGTAAAAGAGAAATCTTCTTTCAATGCCATGAAAATGGTATGCATGCCATGAATGATATGCTTTTTATGTCTTATCCACATATATTGATTAGATATAATAAATCCTTCTTTTTTTATATTATTTTTCTTATTTTTTGTGGATAAGACATGATGCAAGAATGCACATGATGCATGATGAATACAACAATTATATGATATATAAAAAAAATAATAAAAACATACAATTAAACACATAAGCACATAAGCCCTAAGTTCATAGGTTCGACGTAACGGTTTAGGGAGCCTACCCTTCCCATAGGTATGTTCTAAAAAGGTCTCATGGGGCCGTTCGTAGCCTCCGAGACTTTTTGTCTCTTTGGATTTTAGAACAACTCATTTGCCCATGAGGTTCGAGTTTTAGGGGTAGGTTCTCAGAGAGATCAGCCAAATACCCAGTCCTACCCTCAACAAAGTCAAGCCTCGTTTTGGACATTTCCGAATATTCAACCCACTCTGAGTGGAATTATCAATAAGACTTGTAGGCGATGCAAGTCCCCCCTGGTCTTAAGGATAATTCCCACACTTATGTTTTAACACAATTTATAATATCCCAACAGTGCAATATATTGAAATAAACAAATAAACATTTAAACCAATGATTATAAATAAATGAAAAATGAATAAATAAATAAAACACATAAGTTAAATATTTATTTTAAAAGAAAAGAAAACAAAACCTAAACCCTAATCCAACCCTAATCCTGGCAAATTAGCCAAACCCTAATAGTTAACCACAAACCTAAATAGTCAACCAAAACCTAAACCCTACCAAAACCTAGGAGCATAATAATTACCATTATAAGTTGTCCCCAGCAGAGTCGCCAGCTGTAGCAACCTGCCCAAAAAAATTAGAATTTTAGAGTCGCCACCTATTCTACTAGGGCGAATAGGAAACCCTACGCAGTTAAGAGATTCGGGTCAAGGGAAGGTGTTAGGCACCCTTAACCCTTTCCTAAGGTTTGCATTTAAGGTTTATAAGAGTATTATGGTAAGGTTTAGGGTTTATAGCTAAGAAAATGAATAGGGTAAAAAGTGAGATTTAAAACCCAATTGAGGTTTTAGGGAAGGGGACTCGCCTTGTTGCCAAGTGCCTACGTACCTCCTTATGGAGGATCAGAGTCAACGTAGTTTGGGGGAGGGTTGTACGCCTTAGAATTAATATGAATGCATGAAGGCATTTTGAATTGCCTTATCGAAGTTTTGAAGATCCGTAATTTGAAGATGAAAGAGTGTTTTAAAATGGCATACAACCCTGATTTTAATTTGTTCCATTAATCGCGATGATTAATAGATTTAATCACCATAATTAACAGAATAATAAGAATTGCTAATTATTTTAATCGATAGATTCGATTATCACTATTAACAAATTGAATGTATTTTAAAATTAAATTATTAATTTATCGTTACTCCTCACAATAAATAGATTTGATAAAAAATAGTAAAGAGTTGATAGAAAAGAAATGCTAATCATCGTAACCAATAGAATGGTTAAAACCTTTTTAGCAAAATAAACCCTATTTGAATTTAATTAATTAAATAATTAAATAATCGATTATTACCCATCGCGATCAATAAATTTAATCGAAACGAATAATAAGTTAAATTTTAATGTTTATCATATTTTAATTTTAATTTAAAAAAATCATATTATAAATAAAATAAAAATTAAGAAATTAATTATGTAATTATATTTAAATAATTAAAATAAAATAAGAAAGTAAGAGATTTTGATTCAGCGTGGCTAGCTTGTGGGTGCATGCTATGCACTCTCTAATCCTATGCGTCAGATCTGGGTGGTTAGGGATCTAATGGATGGGGGTTGAGGGTACATTGTGAATCACAAGGCTGTGTGCGCATGGGATAATAGGAGATAATTTGTAAAAAAAAAATAGAAAGGGCCAGGGATTGAACCCTGGACCCTCAGGTAAACGAATGGACGCTCCCACCAACTCAGCCAAACTAACCAGGCGTTAACCAAATACCTTGAAAAAAATATAAAAAAATAAACGAATGAATGGAAAAACGCGCGCGCGAATTTAAACGAGCCAATGGTACAGGGACACCTCATCATCGTCCCCACTCACCTTGCAAAAAACCTGCAAATTTAGCTACGATTTTGCTAGGGATTTATCTCATAGCAGATTAACCTGTTCACAACGAATAACACATACGCATGAATAAATATTTCGTGACCCCCCCCCCCCCAATCTTTTCGTCCATGCCTCACGAAATCTGACTATGCCCTTAAATGCCTCCAATTTTACCCCTAGCGCAAAGCCCCAATTTTAAACTCATGAACCCTAGCTCGGCCATCAATGGCGAAACATGTTTGAACCACACATACTCCAATTGAACAATCCAGAAACATTCATAGCATTGAAACAAAGCATGATATACAATCAAATTCACCTAAAGATGCATGAATTACTCTAATCGATCCTAAGTTTAGAACGACATACCTGGGCTTATATGGAGGTGTTCTGGGGGTGTTGATGAAGAGTAACGATCCAGACACCTTCAGAATGCTTCAAGGAATCTTTTGCACTCTTCAAATCCACTTGCAATGCCCTAATTCCCCAAAACCGATTCCAAGTTTTTGATGGTTTTTTTGTGTTCTTGCATATGCTTCTCTGCCCAGAATTTCGACCCCTAATCCTATGCAATGTCTTCACTACTTATAGGGGAATGAATTAGGTTAAAACAATAGTCCAAAAGATCTTTGAATCAATTATTTGCAAATTTGATTGAATCTTGATTTTTCCCTTTCCAAATTTAGCCAATTATGCACCTTCTCTTTCCAATCTCTTTGCACACGAAATTGTATTGAAAATATGTGTAGCAACCTGCCCTAAAAATTAGCTTTTAGAGTCGCCACCTATTCTGAAGGGCGAATAGGAAACCCTACGCAGTATAGAGATCGGGGTAAGATACTATATTCAGGTCGAGGGAAGGTGTTAGGCACCCTCAACCCTTTCCTAAAGGCTAGTATTCAAAGATGAAGGTTTATGGCTAACTGTCAAGGTTTTATAGCTAAAGAATCGGATATGGGGAAAATTGAGATTTTTAGGAAGGGGACTCGCCTTGTTACCAAGTGCCTACGTATCTCCTTAGGGAGAATCAGAGTCAACGTAGTTCGGGCACAGGATTGTACGCCTTAGAATTGATTATAGAGATTGTGTGAAGTTGATTTGAAATTGTTTTGAGGCTCTTCGAATTGCCTATCGCAGTTTGAATTTGATTTGAAAGGGCATTTTGAGTTGCCCAGGATAAAAATCCTGTAGTATCGTGGTTTAGTGTATTTTAGATGTTTCGGGCGTACAACCCTGATTTGGCACAATTAACCGTAATGATCAATAGGTTTGATCACCATAGTTAAAAGATTGGGGTTTTGCACCATTACCAATTCAAATCGATTGATTCGATTATCACTAATAATGAATTAACGTATGTTATTATTTTATGAATTTGTATTTTTATACTGTTACCTCTCATAACTGATTAATACGATTACAAATAATAACAAATTGATAAGGTATGCTAATCATCATAACCAATAAGATGGTTAAAACCATTTAGCAAAATAATGTTTATTTTAATTTATAGGATTTGATTAATTAAATTAATCGATTATTAACCATCGCGACCAATAAATTTAGTCGAAACGAATAATAAATTGAATCCTAATATTTTGCCAAGAGCCAATGGGATTGGGCGAACCCTAATGTAGTTGCAATTTTTATAGGGTTTTTGTGACTTAAAATTAAAAATAATTAAATGAATTAAATCGACATAGTCGAAACAATCGGAAAATCTAGTTCTAAACCCTAGTCATTCAACCTAACCCTAATTATATTCTAATCTTGACTAAATAAATAAATCCAATTAAATATAATTAATTAATATTCAATCTAAATAACTAAATAAAAATTAATAAAAATAAAATATGTAGAAGAACCTGGACCAGATCCTGAGTTGTGGGCTATTGAGTGTTCATGGTGCTCCTCCAACCTTGTGCGTTAGATCTGGACCTAGGTGCAATCCTGTGGCTGATTGGCGAGGGCGTATGATGAACCCTGGAGAAGCAATGCACTAGATCTGAGAGACAAATTCGTTAAAAAATAATATGTCTTACGCTGGGTTCGAACCCAGGTAATGATGGTGAGAAGCGTCCGCCTTTAGCCAATAAACCATGGACCAATTGCTGATATCATTTAACACGCTGTGAATTAAATATGAAATTTGTTGACTACATTCAAACAGCAGAAACGCGCGGATAGTGGCTGCACTTCGTCTTCTCCGCGACAACGTTCTTCATCCCTATCCCCTCTTTCCGAAACGCGGTCAATAAATGGAAAATAACGCCATGGTTCGACTTAAATTATCCTTCCGAACGTGATAGTACCCTTCACATTGTCCAATTTTGCTTCTATGAACGAATCCCAATTTCCACCTTCTAAACCCTAACAATGGTGGAATCTTATATATGCAACCAAACCTCAATTAAACATCCAGAAAGCTTCGAATCGTCCATACAAATTCAATGGTGTAGTCAAAATTTATTTAGAACGTGTAATCTGGCATAACCGAATCCACCAAAAGTTCGGCGAAAACGTGATGCGTTGGTCCCGGTTCTTGATGCTTCTGGGCTTGATAATGATTGGGATCTCTTCAAGAGATCCTTGGGAACACATTTGAATCCTTAGAACTCCTTGACTTTCCCTGCAACAAATGAAAAAAAAAACAGTTTTCCTTCCTTTTTTCGAATTCGGCCACAGCTTTGTGGAGCCCAAAAGAAACTCCCCTCTGTCTGCAATTGTTCTTGGTTTATATATCACTGCATTAGGTCAACCAAAATGGAAAGAATTGATCATTGAGTGTGATTGAAAATTAATTAGAAATCTCATATAAACCTTCTCATTTTGGCCCATGTTGATTCTCCAATGAATCTCACGAATTCCCTGCAGAAAATGTTGTGTCCCATGTTTTTTTTCCTTTTTGGATTTCATTCACACTTCTTAATATTTATTTGGTAATTAAATGAATAAAAACCTAAATAAATAAACAAAATATCATGTATTATTTATTTGGTAATTAAATGAATAATAACCTAAATAAATAAACAAAAATATTATGAAGTCATGGAATGGTCCTTAAGGTTTTTTTTTTTTTAATAAAATCGTAAGTATACTCGAATTTAAATCGTGGGTCACATGTCTTTTCAAAACTTAAGTTTCACCATTTTGCTCTCTTTTGAACTTTTACCGAATTTATAAGAGAGCGGGTTTGACAATAGAAATGTCAAACCCCATGACTCTTAATTTTGGCTTTTGATGAATTGAAAGACGCAGATTTGATCGGGCAAATTTTGGGGTATGACAGCTGCCCCTGTTCAATCTTCTTAAACCTGAAGAGTCGGATAGGCACGTCTGCCTATCGTGATCTAAAGGTAGAAGATGATTGAACACTGAAAATGCCCTGAAATTTGCTTTTGTCGGGAAGAAGTTCTGTGGGGGATGGGCTTAGAGATGCCACCCAAGATAAATACCCTCCTTCAGAATGTGAAGCAGATGCTTTCTGGAAGGAACCACTTGCTTTGATTGTAGTACGGCCTAAAAAGGCAACCTGAATTTTATGCAATGTTATGATGCATGCGATGTATGATGCAGTGGGCCTCTCAAAATAAATGAGAGCGATGTATGCATATGCATTATGTATGAATGAAGTATGTTAGTTGAATGATGCATGATTGTTAGTTGAGATGTGTTAGTAGCTTTGAAAAGAAAGATAGAACCTTTGCTTGTTGTTGATGAAATTTTGGGGAACATCACTGCCGAGGGACTAACGTGATAAACCCAGTTGAGGAATCGTTTGAAAAGTCTTGTATGCCTGGAAAAGCTCCTAGAAAGGATGGAATACGTCTTGAAGAAGACTTCCTGGAAAGGTTCCTGAAAAGGAATAGCGAGGACCTTTTGTTGGTTGTGTAATTGGCTTGCTATGGTCAGCAAGCTTCCGCAGCTTGTGAACCCCCACTTACTATAGTTCTAGTAAGTTTCCGTAGTTTGTGAACCCCCACTTACTATAGTTCTAGTAAGTTTCCGTAGTTTGTGAACCCCCACTTACTGTAGTTCTAGTAAGTTTCCGCAGTTTGTGAACCCCCACTTACTATAGTTCTAGTAAGTTTCCGTAGTTTGTGAACCCCAACTTACTATAGTTCTAGTAAGTTTCCGCAGTTTGTGGACCCCAATAGGATTGCTTGCTATAGTTCTAGCAAGTTCACCTGCACCAACAGGGTTATCTGCGAGCGTTATCGCAAAATTTACCTGTACCACCATGGTTATCTGCGAGTGTTATCGCAGAATTTACCTGTACCATTTTAGGCTAATTTGCTATGCTCATAGCAACTTCGTCTGCACCAAAGGAATTACTTGCCATGGTTCTGACAAGTGTACCTGCATAAGAGTGATCGCCTGCTATAGTTCTAGCGAACTTACCTACATGAAAAAGATTCACCTGTTTTGGAGACTCACGACTATAGGGTCGGCGAAAATACACCTTTCACAACACGAGGGTTGGAGACTAGGCTTTTGTAGTGTGATTTGGATTTTGATGTAATAGTCAGACGGGAACTGACTACCAGACGGGAACTGGATTTAATGATTTTCCAGGACGAGAACTGGACTTTGAACTGGTTTGGATTGCCAATAAAAATTGGGCTTTTGTGATATGTATATGCTAATGCTAATGCGTATGCATGTATGCTAATGCTGATGCAATCCCATGGTTTTATCTCCTCAAACCCATTGAACTTGTTTATTCCATGCTTGCACTTATACCCTGACTACGCTTATGCTGGCTTTGTAATGTTTATGTATGCTTATGCTTATGCATATGTTTGGTTGACGTAATGAGTGGAACGAAGTAATGTCTTCTGTAAGATTACCTGAAAAGGTCTTTTTGGAATGGAAGTGAATGTTTGTCTTAAAGAAGACTATCTGAAATGATTTATCGAAATGGTAGCAATTTGTCTTAGAGAAAACCACCTGTAAAGGCTCTTAGAGTAGATAGAAATTTGTCTTTAAAGAAGATCGCCTGAAAAAGTTCTTAGCAAGGAATGAAGAATGTCTTTAAAGACGACTACCTGAAAAGGTTGAAAGATGTCTTGAAGAAGACTACCTGAAGAGGTTCCTGAGAGGGATGATGGATTGTTTTTGAAAAAGACTACTTGAAAAGGTACTTAGGACAAGAATGTCTCGAAGAAGACTACCTAAACAGGTGCTTAGAAGAAGAATGTCTTGAAGAAGACTACCTCAAAAGGTACTTGGAAAAAGAAATGTCTAAAAAAGACTACCTGAAAAGGTGCTTAGAAAAAGAATGTCTTGAAGAAGACTACCTCAAGAGGTACTTAGAAAGGTAATGTCCTGAAGAAGACTGCCTGAAAAGGAACTTAGAAAAGAAATGTCTTGAAAAAAGACTACCTAAAGAGGTTCTTGGAAATGGTGATAATTTGTCTTGCATAAGACAGCTTGAGGAAACTCCTAGAAAGGATCGTGAGATTCGTCTTAAAGAAGACCACATAAAGAGTTATGGTGTAATGTATCAACCAATGTATGTAATGCGTGATTTGTATGTATTTGTGTGATGCTCCAATGGTAGGTTATTAATAACCAAAGCGTATATAGTTCGCTGGAGTTGCAGGCCTGTTTGCTAGGATGGGGTGTGATGCTAGCGCGATTTCCCAATACCTGTTTTGTTTGAGCTCGGAAGATCGTAGTTAGGAGAAAGATTTTTTCGATGTTGTAAAGTGCGAGAACGCCTTTTTCCTTTTGTTGTGTGTCTTGCGGATTTGATATCCATTGCCCCAGTATTGTCATGGAGAAAGATGCTTATGAAGGAAGTGCCCCAGGGAATAGCCTTGTCATATGCTTCGATGTTTAGATTGAAGGGTGTGCCCCTGATCTCCAGGTCATGGAAGGTTATCCATAGTGTTCTATCCTTTGAATTTGAATTCTTCCCATGTCTGACATGCCCCTGTTTGAGATTGCTTTGAGATGTGCCCCAAGTCGATTGAACCTTAGGAAGACTGCCCCTAGTTAATAGGATGTTCGATTGTATGCCCCTGTGCTCCTTGAAATTTTTGCCCCTGTTTAGGAGAACCCCCTAGATGTGGTTCCCCCGACTCCAGGGTCTTTATTAGAAATGATCACCTTTGATTAACCCATTTCGAGATTTCCTCGATGCTAAGTGTATACTCGTAGATGGTGTTGTACTTTTTGAGAAGTAGCTCCAATGGAATGCGTATGCAAGTTTTGAAATCGAAGTCCGTTATGAATTAGGACTGGATGGTTTTGAAAAGAATGCTTGAAGAAGCATAGTGATTAGAAGTAGTTTTAACAAACATAGGAGTCAGTATAACAAATTCCTGCTTAATATGCTTTCGTAGTTAACCTTGCCTCAATTAGGACTTTTAAATGTTGTAACTTGGCCTGGTTCATGTTTTAAGAAACAATGGATATAAGGCTCAAAATTTTATTTATCCCACCCCTTTCTCCTTGATGTTCTCCAGATCCTAAAAATTCGCCTAATCCAATGGATGTGTGTCATACCCCAAAATTTGCCCTCATATATTTGCAAATGTTATTTTATTTTGAATAATTGACATAGCACAGTTGGTAAGGATTTGAGGTTAAAAGGTACAAGAGCGAGAGGTCCTGGGCTCGAATCTCACTTCTAACATTTCTCCTTTTTATTTGTTTTCTAATTTTAATTCTAACTTTATTTTCATTTATTCAAAAATCATAAAAAAATTGTATTTTTTTAATATTTTAATTTAATTTTCGCACTAATTAAATATGCATTTTTTAAAATAGTCAATTTTCACTTTTATGCATTTTTTAGTCAAAAAATCACCAAAAATCACAAAATATTCAAAAAATCCAAAAAAGATAAGTTTTTAATTGTAATTCATTATTTTATGCATTTTTTAGCTAAAAAAAAATCAAAAATCAAAATAGTACTTTTGCTTAGCTTTTGGTCCAAGTCAATTGACATTAAAATTTATTTGATTTGATTCTCTCTATTAGATAAAAATCAAAACAAATAATTTTGTTATGTCAATAATATTAATGCTAATTTATTTTTCTCTTTTTTATTTTAACCTAACTTTACACTATAAATATCACTAATTTTTACACATTAGGAGACACAACAACTTTCTAACCCTTATTCTCACATTCTCTCCCTCTTCTCACAAACACAAAAATTATCTTTTCCTCCTTCTCTCTAAGATCAAACTTCACTTTCTCTCATGAATACCATAACAACTTCATAGCTTGTTGAAGAATATCAAGAACACTTTCAAAAAGAAACTCAAGAACACACCTCAGGTGGTGTTGTTTATTTTTTTTATTTATTTTTGTTAGTTTTTTTATTGGTTCAATTGATGGCCAATGATTTTATATGAGGCCTCCCTTTTCAAAAGTTTTTCTCAATTTTAAATCTTTCAAAAGGTTTTGGCCAATGATTTAACATGAGGCTCCTTTTTCAAAAGTTTTTATAATCTTTCAAAAACCTAGTTTTGGCCAATGATGATACCTGAGGCCTGTTTTTTTTAAAATCATTGCTTTGGTCATTGTTGCTACATTTTAGTTTAAATTATGCTTTTACGATCATAATCTTTTTTAAACTCTTGAAATTTTTTGCCCTTTTAGCCATGATCTAACTTTCTGAACCTTTCTTTATTTCTTGGGAAACTTTAGACTATATGAGGCCAAACCCATTTTATAATATTTTTTATTTTATTATTGTAACTATTATCCTTACTAACCTTTTTTATTATAATAATTATTATTATTAATTATTTTTTAATTACTTTTATTACTATTATTATTATATTATTGTTATTATTACTGTTATACTATTATTATTTTTATTACATTATTATTATTACTATTATTATTCTTTTCTTTTCTTTTTTTATGCAGGTACTTCCTTTGGCTAAAGAGGAGCAGTGCAGGAACATGGATTTACCATTATTAGGGCATAAAGTTTTTGCCTCTTCGAAAACCCCATCAGGTGTCAATTCTTCCTTACACTTATTTGTTTGCTTCATTGCCCTTGAAAACCTTGGTAAAATTTCATTTTTAACCATTAACCCTAAAATATAGATGTTGTCCATTTTCATGAATTAGGGTTAGGAGTTTATCACATCATTTATTTTTAGGCTAAATAATCATTTTTAGGCTAATAATTTATTTTTAGGCTAATTAATTTATTTTTAGGCTAGTAATTATTTTTAGGCTAATTAGTTTATTTTTAGGCTAGTAATTATTTTTAGGCTAATTAGTTTATTTTTAGGCTAATAATTATTTTTAGGCTAATTAATTTAATTTCAGGTTTATTAATTTAATTTTAGGTTTATTAATTTTTAACCTCGTTTTCATTTTTAGGTTATAATTTATTTCGCCTTAAACTAATTTTAGGCTAACTTTTAAGATTTAGGATTTATCACCATGAACACCTCATTTGCCTTCAAACCTTGAATTTCTTTGCGATTCTCTTCTCACCTCATACTCCCTTGATTGTCACAGGCCTTTAATTTTAATTATCTATTTTATTTAAATTTCATTTTTATTTAAATTATTTGTTTTTATTTTAATTTATTTTATTTAAATTATCTGCCTTTATTTAATTTTTGCTTTTATTTAATTTCTACTTTAATTTTTGCCTTTATTATTTTTATCCTATTATTTGCCTTTTATTTGCTGTTATTATTATTATTCTTTACACTATTATTTATAATCTCGCCTTTATTTTATTATTATTGTTGTGATGTTCTGCCATGGATATTATTTACTTAATTATTTCTTTTGGTTGTCTCGCAAGTTTTTTGCCATATTATGTAACTGTTCACAGGATGTAATAGTAATTAGGGCATTTTATTTTTTGCCTTTTAATTCCCGCCTTTAAATTTCCGCCCACAGGTGTTTATTGTAATAGCGTAGGAACTTTTAAATTTCTGTCTTTGATATTGTTTATATTAAACTGCGTGGTTAGTAATTTAGGGAGTGATAACCATGAATTGAACGTAGATCACCTAATTACAAGATAAATGTCATCGAAGTTAACCACATGATTGTGCACCCACACACCTTTAGGGTAACCTCTCTTGTTGCCTATTGCCTTATTACTTGTTGCCCTGTTGCCTTAATTTTGTTGCCTTAAAATAGTCAAGTCCCTCGATTCCGAGGATACCTAAAGCAAATGTTGCCTTCAAAGTTATTGAAACTCCTTCGAGGTTGCGTTATAAAAAAGAATTGTCCCCATTGCTAAGGTATCCTCGCATGATGCCTAAAAAGATTAATGACTATTATATCCTTCCCTTAGACTACCTGCCCTCTTTATGGCATGGGACAGTCTTATGGCGAACGATACTCTCGATGACCCGAACATCCAATTGAAAGGCTTCCTGCCCTCTTATGGTATGGATAGACCCTTTCACCCGAAAGGCTAAACGAACATTTTTTCGAACTTAGGGTAGTTGCTACTAATTGCTTGCTCTAAAATTCAAATCTTTTTCCCACTCTTTTCAAAAATCAAAAAGACTACGCTTATTTACAAGCTAAAGTTCTTCTTCAAAATCTTTTCTTATTCAAAATCTTTTCAAACAATTCAAACGTTTTCAAAGTGAGCTAAGCAATTAAGAGCCCATGGATAACCATGGATGCAAAGGGTGCCTTACACCTTCCCTTTGCATAATTTACCCCCCGAACTCAAAATCTTTTTAAAAGGTATTTTCCTGTTCTTTTAGCCTTTCCGATATTTGGATAAAATAAAAGTCGGTGGCGACTCTTGCTTACCGCGACATTTCAATTATAAAAAGTCAGTTCACCGTATTACAATGTGCTTTGTTTGCAACAGAATCGTTTCAGTTTCGATGTTGAGCAGAAGCCTTAGTAGAGATCCAAACTTTGATGACATATGTTGTAAAGATCCAAGCATTGATGTGAAGCTTTGATGGTTTAGCAGTCACAAGATTATCCTTTGTATTTCGCCTTTGTTTTTATCCCTTATTTTTGCATGAGCTAATTCTTTTGAATTTGACCCATCGGGATGCCCCAATTTTGCCTAAGTCTTTTTGTTTCCTTTTATGGAATTTTCATTTTGACTTAGCGGGCGTTTTTTATTCTTGAAAGCTCCTTTTGAGATTGATTCTTGGATATTGCATGTTGTGACTGCTATGTTGATTTTGATTTGTAAGCTTCGCCTTTGATACTCCCTCGATCTTGAATGATGTAATGAGGAAGAAGGTGTTGTAAATGTTACCTCCATTGCTTCCTCAATCTTGGATGAATGCGAGGAAGAAGATATGCTTGAACCTTATGCTTGGATTGACTGATTCTCTTGGCAACCAAAATACATCATTGAATTAGTTGACATCTACCCTGCCCCTGGTTAAAATCAAGGTTCTTTTGAAAAGTAGAAACAAACTCCAACTCCTGGCTCGAGGGGGTAACGAGGGATTAACATCCTTATATCTCCACTGTTTGGGAATGGAAACAATGCCTGTACATCCTCGGCTTGGTCTTACCTTGAAAGCATACGTTTAGCTGGACTTAGTCATTTGTATTCGTCATTCTCCCTCAAGTTTGTTAATAACCCTAAAAATAGGAGTGTGTGACTGGAAAGTCATAGTAGTGAGTGAATGAAATGAATGAATTGATTCCAAAACCTGCATGGTCATCCCATTAGAATTGCTAATCCGAAGGTACAGCTTTTATCCTGAGCGACACTTAGCGATTGTAGAGTTGAAATTGTGAGCACGGTAAACACCTATTGATCCTAGGGATAATCTCCTTTGTAGATCCACTGATCTTGTTTTACTCCTTAGCTCTTTAGAATTGTAGAAGTAAAAGGGTAACCTCGAATTCTTCTTTGGACATGTCAAACCTGTAGAGAATAAACCGTCAGCGGTGGGTTTTCGTCGTATCGGAACTTCATGAGCTTCCTTTGACTGAACCTCTTTTGCTTTTCCCAAGGATAGTATCACCTATAACCCTTTTTCCTTTGGTATGGGGTTGACATATGTCGCATTCCCTCCATCAGAGTCATGCACCTTTGCTCAGGGTATTGCCCCAATTGGACTGACCCTTACCCCAGGTTATCGTAGAGCATCCTTGAAAGTTTGATATGTTCTAAGATGAACCCCTTTATGACTAGATACATCTTGAGTGTATCTATGAAGGAACTCTTTGTTGAACTAATCATTGCTCGATGACAACCTTTATTGTATTCATAATCGTGTTATGACAAGGCATGGACATGCGGCTGGCATGGCGAGAGGCATCTTTTTCTTTAGCAAGACTAAGATCTTTTATTCTCCTTGCTCCATAGTCTACGATCCTTTGATTTTTTTTTGAGTTTCGGGAAACCGGCTAGCACGGTTGGTATGGATGCGGGCGAAGATAGAAATGCAAATGAGAATGTATGAATGCATGAAAATGCCAATGCACGCGTAAGCGAGAGACTCCTTGTATTGTAACTCCGTGTATGCAGACGTGTAACATATGATCCTAGGGATGGCCTTAGAGGCGACATTAGACCCTCTTGGAATCTTTGCAGGATAAATGTTATGACACGCTAAAGGAAATCCCTTGGATTCGAGAGTATGCAGAAGATAGCGGCTAGTGACCGTTCAAGATAGTCACTAAATCTCATGGCCATCGAGAGGCCAATCAACGTGTACCAATGAATTTGTCCCTCGTGGGAAGGTTCTCTATGCGGAACACAACCTATCTAAGGACGATATGGACGAAGAGAAATCCCTACAGGCTAGGGATGTGATGTGTAAATGGAGATCCCAAACTCTACAAGTTAGAGGGTGCGCGGGAATAAGCATGGAGTGACCGTTCAGGACAGTCACTAGATTTCATAGCCATCGAGAGGCCAATCGAACGCATGCTAGTGAAGTTGTCCTTCGGGGAAGGACGCGTCATTGTGGAAACACGTGGATGTAACAGAAAATCCCTGTATGCTAGGGAGTACGTAGTAGCAAGCACGGGGTGACCGTTCACGACAATCACCGAATCGCATGGCCATCGAGAGGCCAATTGACGTGCGTTAATGGAAATGTCCTTCGTGGGAAGGACGCGTAGTTGTAAGAATACAAGGATATAAAAATAAAATCCCCACAGGCTAGGGGATGCATAGATGGTGATGTCTTCCGTGGGAAAGACACGGTCTTTTAGAAATTAGAGTCCCTACAGGCTAGGGACCACGTAGGGATACCTGCAAAATCCAAACGCATAGATATCCAAAGCAAATAAGTTGCAAACATATAACAAGCACATGAGCACGAAAGTCCTAGGTTCATAGGTTCGACGTAGGGGGCTCTAGGGAGCCAACCTTTTTATGGGAGTGTTCTAGAAGGTCTCATGGGGTCGTTCGTAGCCTCCGAGACTTTTTGTCTCTTCGGATTTTAGAACAACTCATTTTATCCATGAGGTTCGAATTTTTGGGGTAGGTTCCCGGAGAGATCAGCTAAGTATCCAGTCCAGCCCTCCACAAAGTCAAGCTTCGTTTCGGACCTTTCCAAATACCTAACCCACTCCGAGTGGAGTTATCAGTGAGACTCGTAAGGCGATTCATGTCCCCTTTTGGTCTCAAAGTTAACTCCCACACTTAAGGTTTAACAACAATTTTATATAACCCAACAGATATAGTAGGAAAAAATATATTCATTTAAATAAATATTTAATTAAATTGCGGTGATGAAATTGCGAAGGAAAATAAATAAATAAATAAATAAAATTTAAATATTTAAGAACTAACCTTGGAATCCGCCCGCTTGCAGTTTTGAGGATGCATTAAAGCAGCGATTATTTAAATAAATATATTTATTTAACTAACATAAATAGTTGGAAAGAATAAATGAATAAATAAAAATTTAAATATTTACAAAAATAAATAAACCCTAAAAATGGCTAATTAGCCAAACCCTGACAATTTCGCCAAAAACCTAAACCGTTTGCCACAAACCTAAACCTAAACCCTCTCAAGCCTTAGGAGCATAGTAATTCACTGTTAAGTGTCCCCAGCAGAGTCGCCAGCTGTAGCAACCTGCCCTAAAAATTAGCTTTTAGAGTCGCCACCTATTCTGAAGGGCGAATAGGAAACCCTACGCAGTATAGAGATCGAGGTAAGATACTATATTCAGGTCGAGGGAAGGTGTTAGGCACCCTCAACCCTTTCCTAAAGGCTAGTATTCAAAGATGAAGGTTTATGGCTAACTGTCAAGGTTTTATAGCTAAAGAATCGGATATGGGGAAAATTGAGATTTTTAGGAAGGGGACTCGCCTTGTTACCAAGTGCCTACGTATCTCCTTAGGGAGAATCAGAGTCAACGTAGTTCGGGCACAGGATTGTACGCCTTAGAATTGATTATAGAGATTGTGTGAAGTTGTTTTGAAATTGTTTTGAGGCTCTTCGAATTGCCTATCGCAGTTTGAATTTGATTTGAAAGGGCATTTTGAGTTGCCCAGGATAAAAATCCTGTAGTATCGTGGTTTAGTGTATTTTAAATGTTTCGGGCGTACAACCCTGATTTGGCACAATTAACCGCAATGATCAATAGGTTTGATCACCATAGTTAAAAGATTGGGGTTTTGCACCATTACCAATTCAAATCGATTGATTCGATTATCACTAATAATGAATTAACGTATGTTATTATTTTATGAATTTGTATTTTTATACTGTTACCTCTCATAACCGATTAATACGATTACAAATAATAACAAATTGATAAGGCATGCTAATCATCATAACCAATAAGATGGTTAAAACCATTGAGCAAAATAATGTTTATTTTAATTTATAGGATTTGATTAATTAAATTAATCGATTATTAACCATCGCGACCAATAAATTTAGTCGAAACGAATAATAAATTGAATCCTAATATTTTGCCAAGAGCCAATGGGATTGGGCGAACCCTAATGTAGTTGCAATTTTTATAGGGTTTTTGTGACTTAAAATTAAAAATAATTAAATGAATTAAATCGACATAGTCGAAACAATCGGAAAATCTAGTTCTAAACCCTAGTCATTAAACCTAACCCTAATTATATTCTAATCTTGACTAAATAAATAAATCCAATTAAATATAATTAATTAATATTCAATCTAAATAACTAAATAAAAATTAATAAAAATAAAATATGTAGAAGAACCTGGACCAGATCCTGTGTTGTGGGCTATTGAGTGTTCATGGTGCTCCTCCAACCTTGTGCGTTAGATCTGGACCTAGGTGCAATCCTGTGGCTGATTGGCGAGGGCGTATGATGAACCCTGGAGAAGCAATGCACTAGATCTGAGAGACAAATTCGTTAAAAAATAATATGTCTTACGCTGGGTTCGAACCCAGGTAATGATGGTGAGAAGCGTCCGCCTTTAGCCAATAAACCATGGACCAATTGCTAATATCATTTAACACGCTGTGAATTAAATATGAAATTTGTTGACTACATTCAAACAGCAGAAACGCGCGGACAGTGGCTGCACTTCGTCTTCTCCGCGACAACGTTCTTCATCCCTATCCCCTCTTTCCGAAACGCGGTCAATAAATGGAAAATAACGCCATGGTTCGACTTAAATTATCCTTCCGAACGTGATAGTACCCTTCACATTGTCCAATTTTGCTTCTATGAACGAATCCCAATTTCCACCTTCTAAACCCTAACAATGGTGGAATCTTATATATGCAACCAAACCTCAATTAAACATCCAGAAAGCTTCGAATCGTCCATACAAATTCAATGGTGTAGTCAAAATTTATTTAGAACGTGTAATCTGGCATAACCGAATCCACCAAAAGTTCGGCGAAAACGTGATGCGTTGGTCCCGGTTCTTGATGCTTCTGGGCTTGATAATGATTGGGATCTCTTCAAGAGATCCTTGGGAACACATTTGAATCCTTAGAACTCCTTGACTTTCCCTGCAACAAATGAAAAAAAAATCAGTTTTCCTTCCTTTTTTCGAATTCGGCCACAGCTTTGTGGAGGCCAAAAAAAACTCCCCTCTGTCTGCAATTGTTCTTGGTTTATATATCACTGCATTAGGTCAACCAAAATGGCAAGAATTGATCATTGAGTGTGATTGAAAATTAATTAGAAATCTCATATAAACCTTCTCATTTTGGCCCATGTTGATTCTCCAATGAATCTCACGAATTCCCTGCAGAAAATGTTGTGTCCCATGTTTTTTTTCCTTTTTGGATTTCATTCACACTTCTTAATATTTATTTGGTAATTAAATGAATAAAAACCTAAATAAATAAACAAAATATCATGTATTATTTATTTGGTAATTAAATGAATAATAACCTAAATAAATAAACAAAAATATTATGAAGTCATGGAATGGTCCTTAAGGTTTTTTTTTTTAATAAAATCGTAAGTATACTCGAATTTAAATCGTGGGTCACATGTCTTTTCAAAACTTAAGTTTCACCATTTTGCTCTCTTTTGAACTTTTACCGAATTTATAAGAGAGCGGGTTTGACAATAGAAATGTCAAACCCCATGACTCTTAATTTTGGCTTTTGATGAATTGAAAGACGCAGTTTTGATCGGGCAAATTTTGGGGTATGACAGCTGCCCCTGTTCAATCTTCTTAAACCTGAAGAGTCGGATAGGCACGTCTGCCTATCGTGATCTAAAGGTAGAAGATGATTGAACACTGAAAATGCCCTGAAATTTGCTTTTGTCGGGAAGAAGTTCTGTGGGGGATGGGCTTAGAGATGCCACCGAAGATAAATACCCTCCTTCAGAATGTGAAGCAGATGCTTTCTGGAAGGAACCACTTGCTTTGATTGTAGTACGGCCTAAAAAGGCAACCTGAATTTTATGCAATGTTATGATGCATGCGATGTATGATGCAGTGGGCCTCTCAAAATAAATGAGAGCGATGTATGCATATGCATTATGTATGAATGAAGTATGTTAGTTGAATGATGCATGATTGTTAGTTGAGATGTGTTAGTAGCTTTGAAAAGAAAGATAGAACCTTTGCTTGTTGTTGATGAAATTTTGGGGAACATCACTGCCGAGGGACTAACGTGATAAACCCAGTTGAGGAATCGTTTGAAAAATCTTGTATGCCTGGAAAAGCTCCTAGAAAGGATGGAATACGTCTTGAAGAAGACTTCCTGGAAAGGTTCCTGAAAAGGAATAGCGAGGACCTTTTGTTGGTTGTGTAATTGGCTTGCTATGGTCAGCAAGCTTCCGCAGCTTGTGAACCCCCACTTACTATAGTTCTAGTAAGTTTCCGTAGTTTGTGAACCCCCACTTACTATAGTTCTAGTAAGTTTCCGTAGTTTGTGAACCCCCACTTACTCTAGTTCTAGTAAGTTTCCGTAGTTTGTGAACCCCCACTTACTGTAGTTCTAGTAAGTTTCCGTAGTTTGTGAACCCCCACTTACTATAGTTCTAGTAAGTTTCCGTAGTTTGTGAACCCCCACTTACTATAGTCCTAGTAAGTTTCCGTAGTTTCTGAACCCCAACTTACTATAGTTCTAGTAAGTTTCCGCAGTTTGTGAACCCCCACTTACTATAGTTCTAGTAAGTTTCCGTAGTTTGTGAACCCCAACTTACTATAGTTCTAGTAAGTTTCCGCAGTTTGTGGACCCCAATAGGATTGCTTGCTATAGTTCTAGCAAGTTCACCTGCACCAACAGGGTTATCTGCGAGCGTTATCGCAGAATTTACCTGTACCACCATGGTTATCTGCGAGTGTTATTGCAGAATTTACCTGTACCATTTTAGGCTAATTTGCTATGCTCATAGCAACTTCGCCTGCACCAAAGGAATTACTTGCCATGGTTCTGACAAGTGTACCTGCATAAGAGTGATCGCCTGCTATAGTTCTAGCGAACTTACCTACATGAAAAAGATTCACCTGTTTTGGAGACTCACGACTATAGGGTCGGCGAAAATACACCTTTCACAACACGAGGGTTGGAGACTAGGCTTTTGTAGTGTGATTTGGATTTTGATGTAATAGTCAGACGGGAACTGACTACCAGACGGGAACTGGATTTAATGATTTTCCAGGACGAGAACTGGACTTTGAACTGGTTTGGATTGCCAATAAAAATTGGGCTTTTGTGATATGTATATGCTAATGCTAATGCGTATGCATGTATGCTAATGCTGATGCAATCCCATGGTTTTATCTCCTCAAACCCATTGAACTTGTTTATTCCATGCTTGCACTTATACCCTGACTACGCTTATGCTGGCTTTGTAATGTTTATGTATGCTTATGCTTATGCATATGTTTGGTTGACGTAATGAGTGGAACGAAGTAATGTCTTCTGTAAGATTACCTGAAAAGGTCTTTTTGGAATGGAAGTGAATGTTTGTCTTAAAGAAGACTATCTGAAATGATTTATCGAAATGGTAGCAATTTGTCTTAGAGAAAACCACCTGTAAAGGCTCTTAGAGTAGATAGAAATTTGTCTTTAAAGAAGATCGCCTGAAAAAGTTCTTAGCAAGGAATGAAGAATGTCTTTAAAGACGACTACCTGAAAAGGTTGAAAGATGTCTTGAAGAAGACTACCTGAAGAGGTTCCTGAGAGGGATGATGGATTGTTTTTGAAAAAGACTACTTGAAAAGGTACTTAGGACAAGAATGTCTCGAAGAAGACTACCTAAACAGGTGCTTAGAAGAAGAATGTCTTGAAGAAGACTACCTCAAAAGGTACTTGGAAAAAGAAATGTCTAAAAAAGACTACCTGAAAAGGTGCTTAGAAAAAGAATGTCTTGAAGAAGACTACCTCAAGAGGTACTTAGAAAGGTAATGTCCTGAAGAAGACTGCCTGAAAAGGAACTTAGAAAAGAAATGTCTTGAAAAAAGACTACCTAAAGAGGTTCTTGGAAATGGTGATAATTTGTCTTGCATAAGACAGCTTGAGGAAACTCCTAGAAAGGATCGTGAGATTCGTCTTAAAGAAGACCACATAAAGAGTTATGGTGTAATGTATCAACCAATGTATGTAATGCGTGATTTGTATGTATTTGTGTGATGCTCCAATGGTAGGTTATTAATAACCAAAGCGTATATAGTTCGCTGGAGTTGCAGGTCTGTTTGCTAGGATGGGGTGTGATGCTAGCGCGATTTCCCAATACCTGTTTTGTTTGAGCTCGGAAGATCGTAGTTAGGAGAAAGATTTGTTCGATGTTGTAAAGTGCGAGAACGCCTTTTTCCTTTTGTTGTGTGTCTTGCGGATTTGATATCCATTGCCCCAGTATTTTCATGGAGAAAGATGCTTATGAAGGAAGTTGAAGGATAGAAAAACACTTAGAAAGGGGGGGTTTGAATAAGTGTAGCTTTAAAACTTGACAGATAAAAATAAATTGCACAGTTATTTTTATCCTGGTTCGTTGTTAACTAAACTACTCCAGTCCACCCCCGCAGAGATGATTTACCTCAACTGAGGATTTAATCCACTAATCGCACGGATTACAATGGTTTTCCACTTAGTCAGCAACTAAGTCTTCCAGAGTCTTCTGATCACACACTGATCACTCCAGGAACAACTGCTTAGATACCCTCTAAGACTTTTCTAGAGTCTACTGATCAACACGATCACTCTAGTTACAATCTGCTTAGTTCACTCCTAAGACTTCCTAGAGTATTCTGATCCACACGATCACTCTAGTTCCTTACAACTTAATGTAATCAATTTCAAGAGTATTACAATTGCTTCTTAAAAGCGATAATCACAACTGTGATATTTCTCTTAACGTTTAAGCCTAATCTCACTAATATATTACAACAGCAATGTAGTGAGCTTTGATGAAGATGAAGATTCTGAGCTTTGGATTTGAACAGAGTTTCAGCAAGTTGAATAAGCGTTGTTTTGTTCAGGATCGTTAAAATCGTCTTAATCGTCAACCTTGCTTCTCATCAGAACTTCATATTTATAGGCGTTGGAGAAGATGACCGTTGAGTGCATTTAATGCTTTGCGTGTTCCGTACAGCATTGCATTTAATGTTATACGCTTTTGTCAACTACCTCGAGCCTTGTTCACGCTGTGTCTACTGACGTAGCCTTTAGTAGCTTTTAACGTTCCTTTTGTCAGTCAGCGTAGCTTGCCACTTGTACTTTCTTCTGATCTGATGTTTGTGAATACAACGTTTGAATATCATCAGAGTCAAACAGCTTGGTGCATAGCATCTTCTGATCTTCTGACCTTGAAGTGCTTCTGAGCGTGATACCATCTTCTGAGCTTCAGTGCTTCTGATCTCACGTTCTTCTGATGCTTCCATAGACCCATGTTCTGATTCTGCTTCGACCATCTTCTGATGTCTTGCCAGACCATGTTCTGATGTTGCATGCTGAACCCTTGAGACAAAGCTTATGAGCGCTGAATTATGTGTACTCTTTATATATTTCCTGAAAGGGAAATTGCATTGGATTAGAGTACCATATTATCTTAAGCAAAATTCATATTATTGTTATCATCAAAACTAAGATAATTGATCAGAACAAATCTTGTTCTAACAATCTCCCCCTTTTTGATGATGACAAAAACATATATAAATGATATGAATTTGCGATCAGAAAGATTAGACGGCAAAAAACAAATTACACAGCTATAGCATAAGCATATGAATATGTCTCCCCCTGAGATTAACAATCTCCCCCTGAGATAAATAATCTCCCCCTGAAATAAATACTCGAAGAACTTTAATAAAAGACTTCCCTGATTATTTCGGTAGAGACGATCATATAAGCTTCTGTCTTTAGAGAATTCATAGCTTCTGACTTCTGCTTCCATAGGACAGCTTCAGAACTAGAATTTCTTTAGATCCCTAGAACACTCACAGCTTCTGATTCCTGCTTCCATCTAGGACAGCTTCAGAACTTGAATTTCTTTGATCTTCTGAACATTCACAGCTTCTGATTTCTGCTTCCATTCAGGACAGCTTCAGAACTTGAATTTCTTCGATCTTCTGAACATTCACAGCTTCTGATTTCTGCTTCCATTTAGGACAGCTTCAGAACTTGAGTTTTCTGGATCTTTAGAACATTCACAGCTTTGAATTTCTGCTTCCCTCGGATAGCTTCAGAGCTTGAATTTCTACCAACCTCACTTCATGCTAGATTTGTATCAGAACATTGTTGAATGTACCAGAGCATCATCAGAGCATCTCTACATCCTGAAATGTTACAGAACAAAAACTAAACGACAAAAGTCAGCATGAACGAGTTAGAACATAAAATGTATATTCTAACACATTATATGTATCAGAGCTATAACATTATATGTATCAGAGCCATATAGGCTAAATAATGTATCAGAGCAAATAGAATTTTGTCAAAGCAAATAGACAAATATGGATCAAATTCTATTATCAGTGCTTCTGATTCATTCTTCTTTCTTGCTTCTGATCTCTGAAGCTTGACAGCACTCGGCTTGCTTCAGTTTCCATGGTTTTGCTTCTGTGTTTGCTTTGAAGATTCTCTTCACTTCTTTATACCTGCAAAACACTTAAACCATATAGAACTTGCAGTTCTTGTTAGTAAATGCAACTGATTAAATCAAATCATTTATCATTTATCTTTCTTCCCCTTTTTGTCATAACATCAAAAAGAATATTTCAAAAGATTCAGATGCATAGAACGACAAATAAAATGAAACACACGGAGAAAGAAGATGATTTCATTGAAGTGCAAACAGCAGGTACAGAAGTACATGAAGATAAGAAAGATCAGATGCACAAAGACAGATGCAACGAGAAGAAAGAAACAACACAGACTCAAACTAAGATGGCCCTAGTCTTGACAAGATCTTGGTCAGCATCTCTTGAACCATATTGTTGTGTCCTTCTTGCCTCACCATGAAAGCACTATACTGATCATTGAGTGAGCTTTGCTCATCCTGTCTCTTCTGAATTCCTTCTAGAGTCCTTGCAAGACGGGAAGATTCATCAGAAGAAGCTTCACCGCTTTCAACCACAGGAATAGCAACTTGATCTGTAGCTTCCATGGATAGATCATTTGCAGGGATTTCCTCAACAGGATCTGATTCAGCAACATGATCTTCAGCATCTGCTTCTTGCATAGAAGCATCTCCATATTCTGCAGCAGGAATTTCCGAGTCTCCATTCTCAAGTGCCTGAAGAATGGCAGCTAGATTCCTTGGAGCAGAAGGACCTTCAACTACTGGTGGGTCAACAACTTCTGGAATGACCAAGTTTGGATCTTTCTCAGACGGGTTTTCCCTCAGATAGTCAAAGAGAGTCTTGAAATCTCCTAGCAGAACAGGATAATCAGGAACAAAGATAACCATATCCCTGCATGGATTTGCTTCCATTTCAGCAGCCAGTCTTAATACTTCCAATTCATCCACAAAGGGCTTCTCCTCAGCAGCAACACAATTTCTGAGAGGATGGTAGTATATACCATTATCTTCCTCCAGAAGGTAACCAGGGTAACCAGGGGCAGCAGCCACTAGTCTTTTCTGTACTCCCATTGCTTCTACTTGAAAAACCTTGCGAAATCTTCTCCAGAGATTTCTTGTAGAAACATCATCCAGACCATTTAGGAATGCATCCTTCAGAAGGTCTAGACTGCTAATCACCTCAAGTCTGAAAAGTTCCAGGTAGGTATAGGGTTCAGGTTCAGGCGGATTGAAGGTGAATTTGTAGTCAGGATAGAGAAGACAGTAAGGTTCGGATTTTTCGGTAGGTAAGGGATGAGATATAGAAGTTGGAGGTACGGTGGATGAGGAAGAGGGGATATCTGAGAGAATGATTGATGAGGATGGAATATCAGAAATGATGGATTGAGACGAGGATGGAGTGTTTGTAAAGGGAATTGGTGAGAGAGATTTATCAGAAGGAGTTGGGGGAAGAATACTTAAAGGTGTGGGATTTAGAATGGGAGAGGAGAAGGATGATGGAGAAGGATTTGGTAAGGTGAAGTTTACTTTTGGTTCAGATGGAGGTGATTGGAAAGATGGTTTAGGGACAGAAGGAGGTGGAGTAAAGACCTTTCTGGAGATTTGTACAGAAGAAGAAGAAGATCTGGTTCTGCGAAAGGAATCTCTGATCCTTTTATCTCTTCGTTCTTTAGAGTCCACCTTGTCAGGATCATAGGTGACCCTCAACTTCTTGGCTCTCTCAGCCTCATCTTCTTGTGCCTTTCTTTTTAGCCTTGCCTGTCGTTCCTTTTTATCCTTCTTCAGAATATCATCTTTGGATGGGAGTACTCTGCCACGGATCCAAGCAGGATCAACGTCTGATTGCTTCCTAACACAATCTTCCAAGTAAAGCTTGACAACATGATCAAGTTCTTTATGAAACAAGGAGATGAATCCTTCAACAGCAATTCTTCTTGACAGAATGTCAGGAAAGCTTGTGCACACGAAGGGTACATTCTTAATGAGTTCCAGTCTGAACAAATCAACACCATTGAAGATGGGACCTTGAATTACTCCAAGAGAATGCGATGCATTGCGATTTCTGATAGAGTCCACAACTTTTCTTTCAATCAGAATGTCTGAAATCATTCTTCCGAAAGGAATGGTTGTTCTTGGAATATGAGGGTACTTCGCCCTTTCTTCTTCTCTTGATTCAAAGATAGATGTTTTCAGATTCTCAAACAGAATATGAGAGATGTTGATCTCTATCTTTTTGCCAATGCAGAAAAGAGTGTACTTGTGAGTCGGACTGATGTAGGAGGAGAAGAGCATCCTTTTTCTATGATGAAGAGAACCCAGAATTATCTCAGCCCATACTTTATAGAAAGGCCTTAAGGTGCCTGTGTTATGAGAATCAATTCCAAAAACCGTGGAGATTAGTTTTTCAACTGGAGTCCAGTCAACTGTATTGGGTTGAAGACCAGACCAACCTTCTTCATCATCAAGATTGTACAGCTTCCTGATGAGCTTCTCAGTGATAACCACTTCATGCCCTAGCACAAATGAAATGATGGCAGTTGGTGTAACCGTTGCGTGTACCCAAAAATCCTTCACAAGTTCAGGATAAATTGGACCAACCAATCTATCAAGATAATTAGACCATCCTTGCTCAAAGATTCTTGCATCACACTGAAAGCCATTAGCTTTAAGGTTGTTGATGTCCACAGCAGTTTCACATAAAACCTTCAAGTCCTTCGTGGGTATCAAGCAAGTTTTCAAAGGAGCATCTTTATAACTTCGTAGACGGATTTGTGAAGAAGTAGGTCTCTCTTTTGAGGAAGATGAACAAGAGGAAGAGTTCATGATGATAATGCTTTGAGATCAAATCAGAGAACTAGGGTTTGAAGAGAGATGCAACGAAGTGAATGCACAAAATAGAGAGAAAGAGAGAAAAAAGAGGGAATGAAGATGAAGCGGGTTATTTAAAAGATTTAAAAAAAAGAAATCATTATGCATTTAATGAGAAATGACATTAGGAGAGAGAACACAGTAAATGAAATGATTTAATACAGTTACCTAGGTCGGCGTCTTTTCAACTGCACGCTTTGTACTAACCGTACAGACACGTGTTCACCATCAGATAATAGATGACAGCTGTAAATTTCAGAATAGACTTTACGCCTTCAGATTCTGATCACTGCTTCTGATTTGATCTACTTTCTCTTCTGGAAACACTCCTTCTGAAGTGTGCAATCTGAATAATCTTCTGATCCATTACTTCTGATATACACAGCTTTTGAAGGTTCACTTCTTTGTTCTGCAGCTTCTGATAAGACAAAACTGTATCTGCGGAAATTCTTAAGCTCTTTGTTTCATCAGAAACAAGTTTATCATCAAAACAGATGTTTATTGATTCGTCCACAATCAATGTTTCAATGTTGTATATTCTGTAGCATTTAGAGCATTCAGAATAATCAAGAATGAAACATCAATGCTTTAGAGACAAACAAAACAGATGGTTCCAAGACTAATAAACTATCTTTTCTGAATTCCTACAAACATAGTTTTTTTCAACAGATTTAAGAACCAGAACTTGGAAGACAATCTTTCTTCCCTTCAAGTGTTGAGACCAACTTGAATCCAGGTGACATGTCATGTTGATTTTTATCTTCCTTGTCGCCAAGAGAATCTGCAAAAGAAATAGTCTTTTTCTTTGGTACCCACATTTTCTTGGGTCCTTTCTTGTTAGATTTTCTCAAGTTCTGATTGAACCTAGGTTTAACATTGTAAGCAGAAGGAGGAACAGCATGATAATTTTTAATGTGAGTTTCATGATATTTCCTAGGTTGTGTCACATGCTTTTTGGTGTGTGTTAAGTGAAAACTTTGAGCATGTGAAGTGTGCCTAATATCATGGGAGTGGCCATACTTGAACTGATCATACAATGGCTTGTATGTGAGTTTCATTTCATCAACAGGTTCAAGTTTGTATGGGGTTTCACCCTCAAAGCCAATGCCTACTCTTTTGTTTCCAGACACAGCATATATCATAGAAGCTAGCTGACTTCTGCCAATACTTCTAGATAAGAACTTCCTGAAGCTTAAATCATATTCTTTCAGAATATGGTTTAGACTGGGAATGGATTTTTCTGAATCAGAGGGAGATCCAACATTATTGGATAATTTTAAAAGTTTTTCTTTTAATTCAGAATTTTCCAACTCAAGCTTCTTTGTTTCAAATTCAAATAGCTTTTTCAGCTTTTTGTATTTGAGACTAATCTGAGACTTGAGTTCCAGAAGTTCAGTTAGACCAGAAACTAACTCATCTCTAGTAAGTTCAGAAAATACCTCTTCAGAATCTGATTCTGATGTAGATTCTCATTCGTCATCTTCTGTCGCCATCAGCGCACAGTTGGCCTGCTCGTCTTCAGAGTCTGAATCATCTTCTGACTCATCCCAGGTTGCCATAAGACTTTTCTTCTTATGAAACTTCTTCTTGGGATTTTCCTTCTGAAGATTTGGACATTCATTCTTGTAGTGTCCAGGCTCATTGCATTCATAGCACATGACCTTCTTCTTGTCAAATCTTCTGTCATCAAAAGATTCTCCACGTTCAAATTTCTTTGAACTTCTGAAGCCTCTGAACTTCCTTTGCTTGGTCTTCCAGAGTTGATTTAGCCTTCTGGAGATTAAGGACAGTTCATCTTCTTCTTCAGATTCTGATTCTTCAGGATCTTCTTCTCTAGCCTGAAAAGCGTTAGTGCATTTCTTGATATTAGATTTTAATGCAATAGACTTACCTTTCTTTTGAGGCTCATTTGCGTCCAGCTCTATTTCATGACTTCTCAAGGCACTGATAAGCTCTTCCAGAGAAACTTCATTCAGATTCTTTGCAATCTTGAATGCAGTCACCATAGGACCCCATCTTCTGGGTAAGCTTCTGATGATCTTCTTTACATGATCAGCCTTGGTGTATCCCTTGTCAAGAACTCTCAATCCAGCAGTAAGAGTTTGAAATCTTGAAAACATCTTTTCAATGTCTTCATCATCCTCCATCTTGAAGGCTTCATACTTCTGGATTAAAGCTAGAGCTTTAGTCTCCTTGACTTGAGCATTTCCTTCATGAGTCATTTTCAAGGACTCATATATGTCATAGGCCGTTTCCCTGTTAGATATCTTCTCATACTCAGCATGAGAGATAGCATTCAGCAAAACAGTTCTGCATTTATGATGATTCCTGAAAAGCTTTTTCTGATCATCATCCATTTCTTGCCTTGTCAGCTTTACGCCTCTGGCATTTACAGGATGTTTGTAACCATCCATCAGAAGATCCCATAGATCACCATCTAGACCCAGAAAGTAACTTTCCAGTTTATCTTTCCAGTATTCAAAGTTTTCACCATCAAATACCGGCGGTCTAGTATAACCATTGTTACCGTTGTATTGCTCAGCAGAGCCAGATGTAGATGCAGATGTAGGTGTAGACTTTTCACTTTCATCCACCATCTTTTACTGAAGCGTTTTTCTCTTCCTGAATCTTTTCTAAACACGGTTAAGTGCTTGCACCTTAGAACCGGCGCTCTGATGCCAATTGAAGGATAGAAAAACACTTAGAAAGGGGGGGTTTGAATAAGTGTAGCTTTAAAACTTGACAGATAAAAATAAATTGCACAGTTATTTTTATCCTGGTTCGTTGTTAACTAAACTACTCCAGTCCACCCCCGCAGAGATGATTTACCTCAACTGAGGATTTAATCCACTAATCGCACGGATTACAATGGTTTTCCACTTAGTCAGCAACTAAGTCTTCCAGAGTCTTCTGATCACACACTGATCACTCCAGGAACAACTGCTTAGATACCCTCTAAGACTTTTCTAGAGTCTACTGATCAACACGATCACTCTAGTTACAATCTGCTTAGTTCACTCCTAAGACTTCCTAGAGTATTCTGATCCACACGATCACTCTAGTTCCTTACAACTTAATGTAATCAATTTCAAGAGTATTACAATTGCTTCTTAAAAGCGATAATCAATACTGTGATATTTCTCTTAACGTTTAAGCCTAATCTCACTAATATATTACAACAGCAATGTAGTGAGCTTTGATGAAGATGAAGATTCTGAGCTTTGGATTTGAACAGAGTTTCAGCAAGTTGAATAAGCGTTGTTTTGTTCAGGATCGTTAAAATCGTCTTAATCGTCAACCTTGCTTCTCATCAGAACTTCATATTTATAGGCGTTGGAGAAGATGACCGTTGAGTGCATTTAATGCTTTGCGTGTTCCGTACAGCATTGCATTTAATGTTATACGCTTTTGTCAACTACCTCGAGCCTTGTTCACGCTGTGTCTACTGACGTAGCCTTTAGTAGCTTTTAACGTTCCTTTTGTCAGTCAGCGTAGCTTGCCACTTGTACTTTCTTCTGATCTGATGTTTGTGAATACAACGTTTGAATATCATCAGAGTCAAACAGCTTGGTGCATAGCATCTTCTGATCTTCTGACCTTGAAGTGCTTCTGAGCGTGATACCATCTTCTGAGCTTCACTGCTTCTGATCTCACGTTCTTCTGATGCTTCCATAGACCCATGTTCTGATTCTGCTTCGACCATCTTCTGATGTCTTGCCAGACCATGTTCTGATGTTGCATGCTGAACCCTTGAGACAAAGCTTCTGAGCGCTGAATTATGTGTACTCTTTATATATTTCCTGAAAGGGAAATTGCATTGGATTAGAGTACCATATTATCTTAAGCAAAATTCATATTATTGTTATCATCAAAACTAAGATAATTGATCAGAACAAATCTTGTTCTAACAGAAGTGCCCCAGGGAATAGCCTTGTCATATGCTTCGATGTTTAGATTGAAGGGTGTGCCCCTGATCTCCAGGTCATGGAAGGTTATCCATAGTGTTCTATCCTTTGAATTTGAATTCTTCCCATGTCTGACATGCCCCTGTTTGAGATTGCTTTGAGATGTGCCCCAAGTCGATTGAACCTTAGGAAGACTGCCCCTAGTTAATAGGATGTTCGATTGTATGCCCCTGTGCTCCTTGAAATTTTTGCCCCTGTTTAGGAGAACCCCCTAGATGTGGTTCCCCCGACTCCAGGGTCTTTATTAGAAATGATCACCTTTGATTAACCCATTTCGAGATTTCCTCTATGCTAAGTGTATACTCGTAGATGGTGTTGTACTTTTTGAGAAGTAGCTCCAATGGAATGCGTATGCAAGTTTTGAAATCGAAGTCCGTTATGAATTAGGACTGGATGGTTTTGAAAAGAATGCTTGAAGAAGCATAGTGATTAGAAGTAGTTTTAACAAACATAGGAGTCAGTATAACAAATTCCTGCTTAATATGCTTTCGTAGTTAACCTTGCCTCAATTAGGACTTTTAAATGTTGTAACTTGGCCTGGTTCATGTTTTAAGAAACAATGGATATAAGGCTCAAAATTTTATTTATCCCACCCCTTTCTCCTTGATGTTCTCCAGATCCTAAAAATTCGCCTAATCCAATGGATGTGCTTTGTTTGCAAGAGAATCGTTTCAGTTTCGATGTTGAGCAGAAGCCTTAGTAGAGATCCAAACTTTGATGACATATGTTGTAAAGATCCAAGCATTGATGTGAAGCTTTGATGGTTTAGCAGTCACAAGATTATCCTTTGTATTTTGCCTTTGTTTTTATCCCTTATTTTTGCATGAGCTAATTCTTTTGAATTTGACCCATCGGGATGCCCCAATTTTGCCTAAGTCTTTTTGTTTCCTTTTATGGAATTTTCATTTTGACTTAGCGGGCGTTTTTTATTCTTGAAAGCTCCTTTTGAGATTGATTCTTGGATATTGCATGTTGTGACTGCTATGTTGATTTTGATTTGTAAGCTTCGCCTTTGATACTCCCTCGATCTTGAATGATGTAATGAGGAAGAAGGTGTTGTAAATGTTACCTCCATTGCTTCCTCAATCTTGGATGAATGCGAGGAAGAAGATATGCTTGAACCTTATGCTTGGATTGACTGATTCTCTTGGCAACCAAAATACATCATTGAATTAGTTGACATCTACCATGCCCCTGGTTAAAATCAAGGTTCTTTTGAAAAGTAGAAACAAACTCCAACTCCTGGCTCGAGGGGGTAACGAGGGATTAACATCCTTATATCTCCACTGTTTGGGAATGGAAACAATGCCTGTACATCTTCGGCTTGGTCTTACCTTGAAAGCATACGTTTAGCTGGACTTAGTCATTTGTATTCGTCATTCTCCCTCAAGTTTGTTAATAACCCTAAAAATAGGAGTGTGTGACTGGAAAGTCATAGTAGTGAGTGAATGAAATGAATGAATTGATTCCAAAACCTGCATGGTCATCCCATTAGAATTGCTAATCCGAAGGTACAGCTTTTATCCTGAGCGACACTTAGCGATTGTAGAGTTGAAATTGTGAGCACGGTAAACACCTATTGATCCTAGGGATAATCTCCTTTGTAGATCCACTGATCTTGTTTTACTCCTTAGCTCTTTAGAATTGTAGAAGTAAAAGGGTAACCTCGAATTCTTCTTTGGACATGTCAAACCTGTAGAGAATAAACCGTCAGCGGTGGGTTTTCGTCGTATCGGAACTTCATGAGCTTCCTTTGACTGAACCTCTTTTGCTTTTCCCAAGGATAGTATCACCTATAACCCTTTTTCCTTTGGTATGGGGTTGACATATGTCGCATTCCCTCCATCAGAGTCATGCACCTTTGCTCAGGGTATTGCCCCAATTGGACTGACCCTTACCCCAGGTTATCGTAGAGCATCCTTGAAAGTTTGATATGTTCTAAGATGAACCCCTTTATGACTAGATACATCTTGAGTGTATCTATGAGGGAACTCTTTGTTGAACTAATCATTGCTCGATGACAACCTTTATTATATTCATAATCGTGTTATGACAAGGCATGGACATGCGGCTGGCATGGCGAGAGGCATCTTTTTCTTTAGCAAGACTAAGATCTTTTATTCTCCTTGCTCCATAGTCTACGATCCTTTGATTTTTTTTTGAGTTTCCGGAAACCGGCTAGCACGGTTGGTATGGATGCGGGCGAAGATAGAAATGCAAATGAGAATGTATGAATGCATGAAAATGCCAATGCACGCGTAAGCGAGAGACTCCTTGTATTGTAACTCCGTGTATGCAGACGTGTAACATATGATCCTAGGGATGGCCTTAGAGGCGACATTAGACCCTCTTGGAATCTTTGCAGGATAAATGTTATGACACGCTAAAGGAAATCCCTTGGATTCGAGAGTATGCAGAAGATAGCGGCTAGTGACCGTTCAAGATAGTCACTAAATCTCATGGCCATCGAGAGGCCAATCAACGTGTACCAATGAATTTGTCCCTCGTGGGAAGGTTCTCTATGCGGAACACAACCTATCTAAGGACGATATGGACGAAGAGAAATCCCTACAGGCTAGGGATGTGATGTGTAAATGGAGATCCCAAACTCTATAAGTTAGAGGGTGCGCGGGAATAAGCATGGAGTGACCGTTCAGGACAGTCACTAGATTTCATAGCCATCGAGAGGCCAATCGAACGCATGCTAGTGAAGTTGTCCTTCGGGGAAGGACGTGTCATTGTGGAAACACGTGGATGTAACAGAAAATCCCTGTATGCTAGGGAGTACGTAGTAGCAAGCACGGGGTGACCGTTCACGACAATCACCGAATCGCATGGCCATCGAGAGGCCAATTGACGTGCGTTAATGGAAATGTCCTTCGTGGGAAGGACGCGTAGTTGTAAGAATACAAGGATATAAAAATAAAATCCCCACAGGCTAGGGGATGCATAGATGGTGATGTCTTCCGTGGGAAAGACACGGTCTTTTAGAAATTAGAGTCCCTACAGGCTAGGGACCACGTAGGGATACCTGCAAAATCCAAACGCATAGATATCCAAAGCAAATAAGTTGCAAACATATAACAAGCACATGAGCACGAAAGTCCTAGGTTCATAGGTTCGACGTAGGGGGCTCTAGGGAGCCAACCTTTTTATGGGAGTGTTCTAGAAGGTCTCATGGGGTCGTTCGTAGCCTCCGAGACTTTTTGTCTCTTCGGATTTTAGAACAACTCATTTTATCCATGAGGTTCGAATTTTTGCGGTAGGTTCCCGGAGAGATCAGCTAAGTATCCAGTCCAGCCCTCCACAAAGTCAAGCTTCGTTTCGGACCTTTCCAAATACCTAACCCACTCCGAGTGGAGTTATCAGTGAGACTCGTAAGGCGATTCATGTCCCCTTTTGGTCTCAAAGTTAACTCCCACACTTAAGGTTTAACAACAATTTTATATAACCCAACAGATATAGTAGGAAAAAATATATTCATTTAAATAAATATTTAATTAAATTGCGGTGATGAAATTGCGAAGGAAAATAAATAAATAAATAAATAAAATTTAAATATTTAAGAACTAACCTTGGAATCCGCCCGCTTGCAGTTTTGAGGATGCATTAAAGCAGCGATTATTTAAATAAATATATTTATTTAACTAACATAAATAGTTGGAAAGAATAAATGAATAAATAAAAATTTAAATATTTACAAAAATAAATAAACCCTAAAAATGGCTAATTAGCCAAACCCTGACAATTTCGCCAAAAACCTAAACCGTTTGCCACAAACCTAAACCTAAACCCTCTCAAGCCTTAGGAGCATAGTAATTCACTGTTAAGTGTCCCCAGCAGAGTCGCCAGCTGTAGCAACCTGCCCTAAAAATTAGCTTTTAGAGTCGCCACCTATTTTGAAGGGCGAATAGGAAACCCTACGCAGTATAGAGATCGGGGTAAGATACTATATTCAGGTCGAGGGAAGGTGTTAGGCACCCTCAACCCTTTCCTAAAGGCTAGTATTCAAAGATGAAGGTTTATGGCTAACTGTCAAGGTTTTATAGCTAAAGAATCGGATATGGGGAAAATTGAGATTTTTAGGAAGGGGACTCGCCTTGTTACCAAGTGCCTACGTATCTCCTTAGGGAGAATCAGAGTCAACGTAGTTCGGGCACAGGATTGTACGCCTTAGAATTGATTATAGAGATTGTGTGAAGTTGTTTTGAAATTGTTTTGAGGCTCTTCGAATTGCCTATCGCAGTTTGAATTTGATTTGAAAGGGCATTTTGAGTTGCCCAGGATAAAAATCCTGTAGTATCGTGGTTTAGTGTATTTTAGATGTTTCGGGCGTACAACCCTGATTTGGCACAATTAACCGCAATGATCAATAGGTTTGATCACCATAGTTAAAAGATTGGGGTTTTGCACCATTACCAATTCAAATCGATTGATTCGATTATCACTAATAATGAATTAACGTATGTTATTATTTTATGAATTTGTATTTTTATACTGTTACCTCTCATAACTGATTAATACGATTACAAATAATAACAAATTGATAAGGTATGCTAATCATCATAACCAATAAGATGGTTAAAACCATTTAGCAAAATAATGTTTATTTTAATTTATAGGATTTGATTAATTAAATTAATCGATTATTAACCATCGCGACCAATAAATTTAGTCGAAACGAATAATAAATTGAATCCTAATATTTTGCCAAGAGCCAATGGGATTGGGCGAACCCTAATGTAGTTGCAATTTTTATAGGGTTTTTGTGACTTAAAATTAAAAATAATTAAATGAATTAAATCGACATAGTCGAAACAATCGGAAAATCTAGTTCTAAACCCTAGTCATTCAACCTAACCCTAATTATAATCTAATCTTGACTAAATAAATAAATCCAATTAAATATAATTAATTAATATTCAATCTAAATAACTAAATAAAAATTAATAAAAATAAAATATGTAGAAGAACCTGGACCAGATCCTGTGTTGTGGGCTATTGAGTGTTCATGGTGCTCCTCCAACCTTGTGCGTTAGATCTGGACCTAGGTGCAATCCTGTGGCTGATTGGCGAGGGCGTATGATGAACCCTGGAGAAGCAATGCACTAGATCTGAGAGACAAATTCGTTAAAAAATAATATGTCTTACGCTGGGTTCGAACCCAGGTAATGATGGTGAGAAGCGTCCGCCTTTAGCCAATAAACCATGGACCAATTGCTGATATCATTTAACACGCTGTGAATTAAATATGAAATTTGTTGACTACATTCAAACAGCAGAAACGCGCGGACAGTGGCTGCACTTCGTCTTCTCCGCGACAACGTTCTTCATCCCTATCCCCTCTTTCCGAAACGCGGTCAATAAATGGAAAATAACGCCATGGTTCGACTTAAATTATCCTTCCGAACGTGATAGTACCCTTCACATTGTCCAATTTTGCTTCTATGAACGAATCCCAATTTCCACCTTCTAAACCCTAACAATGGTGGAATCTTATATATGCAACCAAACCTCAATTAAACATCCAGAAAGCTTCGAATCGTCCATACAAATTCAATGGTGTAGTCAAAATTTATTTAGAACGTGTAATCTGGCATAACCGAATCCACCAAAAGTTCGGCGAAAACGTGATGCGTTGGTCCCGGTTCTTGATGCTTCTGGGCTTGATAATGATTGGGATCTCTTCAAGAGATCCTTGGGAACACATTTGAATCCTTAGAACTCCTTGACTTTCCCTGCAACAAATGAAAAAAAAATCAGTTTTCCTTCCTTTTTTCGAATTCGGCCACAGCTTTGTGGAGGCCAAAAAAAACTCCCCTCTGTCTGCAATTGTTCTTGGTTTATATATCACTGCATTAGGTCAACCAAAATGGCAAGAATTGATCATTGAGTGTGATTGAAAATTAATTAGAAATCTCATATAAACCTTCTCATTTTGGCCCATGTTGATTCTCCAATGAATCTCACGAATTCCCTGCAGAAAATGTTGTGTCCCATGTTTTTTTTCCTTTTTGGATTTCATTCACACTTCTTAATATTTATTTGGTAATTAAATGAATAAAAACCTAAATAAATAAACAAAATATCATGTATTATTTATTTGGTAATTAAATGAATAATAACCTAAATAAATAAACAAAAATATTATGAAGTCATGGAATGGTCCTTAAGGTTTTTTTTTTTAATAAAATCGTAAGTATACTCGAATTTAAATCGTGGGTCACATGTCTTTTCAAAACTTAAGTTTCACCATTTTGCTCTCTTTTGAACTTTTACCGAATTTATAAGAGAGCGGGTTTGACAATAGAAATGTCAAACCCCATGACTCTTAATTTTGGCTTTTGATGAATTGAAAGACGCAGATTTGATCGGGCAAATTTTGGGGTATGACAGCTGCCCCTGTTCAATCTTCTTAAACCTGAAGAGTCGGATAGGCACGTCTGCCTATCGTGATCTAAAGGTAGAAGATGATTGAACACTGAAAATGCCCTGAAATTTGCTTTTGTCGGGAAGAAGTTCTGTGGGGGATGGGCTTAGAGATGCCACCCAAGATAAATACCCTCCTTCAGAATGTGAAGCAGATGCTTTCTGGAAGGAACCACTTGCTTTGATTGTAGTACGGCCTAAAAAGGCAACCTGAATTTTATGCAATGTTATGATGCATGCGATGTATGATGCAGTGGGCCTCTCAAAATAAATGAGAGCGATGTATGCATATGCATTATGTATGAATGAAGTATGTTAGTTGAATGATGCATGATTGTTAGTTGAGATGTGTTAGTAGCTTTGAAAAGAAAGATAGAACCTTTGCTTGTTGTTGATGAAATTTTGGGGAACATCACTGCCGAGGGACTAACGTGATAAACCCAGTTGAGGAATCGTTTGAAAAATCTTGTATGCCTGGAAAAGCTCCTAGAAAGGATGGAATACGTCTTGAAGAAGACTTCCTGGAAAGGTTCCTGAAAAGGAATAGCGAGGACCTTTTGTTGGTTGTGTAATTGGCTTGCTATGGTCAGCAAGCTTCCGCAGCTTGTGAACCCCCACTTACTATAGTTCTAGTAAGTTTCCGTAGTTTGTGAACCCCCACTTACTATAGTTCTAGTAAGTTTCCGTAGTTTGTGAACCCCCACTTACTATAGTTCTAGTAAGTTTCCGTAGTTTGTGAACCCCCAGTTACTGTAGTTCTAGTAAGTTTCCGTAGTTTGTGAACCCCCACTTACTATAGTTCTAGTAAGTTTCCGTAGTTTGTGAACCCCCACTTACTATAGTCCTAGTAAGTTTCCGTAGTTTGTGAACCCCAACTTACTATAGTTCTAGTAAGTTTCCGCAGTTTGTGAACCCCCACTTACTATAGTTCTAGTAAGTTTCCGTAGTTTGTGAACCCCAACTTACTATAGTTCTAGTAAGTTTCCGCAGTTTGTGGACCCCAATAGGATTGCTTGCTATAGTTCTAGCAAGTTCACCTGCACCAACAGGGTTATCTGCGAGCGTTATCGCAGAATTTACCTGTACCACCATGGTTATCTGCGAGTGTTATCGCAGAATTTACCTGTACCATTTTAGGCTAATTTGCTATGCTCATAGCAACTTCGCCTGCACCAAAGGAATTACTTGCCATGGTTCTGACAAGTGTACCTGCATAAGAGTGATCGCCTGCTATAGTTCTAGCGAACTTACCTACATGAAAAAGATTCACCTGTTTTGGAGACTCACGACTATAGGGTCGGCGAAAATACACCTTTCACAACACGAGGGTTGGAGACTAGGCTTTTGTAGTGTGATTTGGATTTTGATGTAATAGTCAAACGGGAACTGACTACCAGACGGGAACTGGATTTAATGATTTTCCAGGACGAGAACTGGACTTTGAACTGGTTTGGATTGCCAATAAAAATTGGGCTTTTGTGATATGTATATGCTAATGCTAATGCGTATGCATGTATGCTAATGCTGATGCAATCCCATGGTTTTATCTCCTCAAACCCATTGAACTTGTTTATTCCATGCTTGCACTTATACCCTGACTACGCTTATGCTGGCTTTGTAATGTTTATGTATGCTTATGCTTATGCATATGTTTGGTTGACGTAATGAGTGGAACGAAGTAATGTCTTCTGTAAGATTACCTGAAAAGGTCTTTTTGGAATGGAAGTGAATGTTTGTCTTAAAGAAGACTATCTGAAATGATTTATCGAAATGGTAGCAATTTGTCTTAGAGAAAACCACCTGTAAAGGCTCTTAGAGTAGATAGAAATTTGTCTTTAAAGAAGATCGCCTGAAAAAGTTCTTAGCAAGGAATGAAGAATGTCTTTAAAGACGACTACCTGAAAAGGTTGAAAGATGTCTTGAAGAAGACTACCTGAAGAGGTTCCTGAGAGGGATGATGGATTGTTTTTGAAAAAGACTACTTGAAAAGGTACTTAGGACAAGAATGTCTCGAAGAAGACTACCTAAACAGGTGCTTAGAAGAAGGATGTCTTGAAGAAGACTACCTCAAAAGGTACTTGGAAAAAGAAATGTCTAAAAAAGACTACCTGAAAAGGTGCTTAGAAAAAGAATGTCTTGAAGAAGACTACCTCAAGAGGTACTTAGAAAGATAATGTCCTGAAGAAGACTGCCTGAAAAGGAACTTAGAAAAGAAATGTCTTGAAAAAAGACTACCTAAAGAGGTTCTTGGAAATGGTGATAATTTGTCTTGCATAAGACAGCTTGAGGAAACTCCTAGAAAGGATCGTGAGATTCGTCTTAAAGAAGACCACATAAAGAGTTATGGTGTAATGTATCAACCAATGTATGTAATGCGTGATTTGTATGTATTTGTGTGATGCTCCAATGGTAGGTTATTAATAACCAAAGCGTATATAGTTCGCTGGAGTTGCAGGTCTGTTTGCTAGGATGGGGTGTGATGCTAGCGCGATTTCCCAATACCTGTTTTGTTTGAGCTCGGAAGATCGTAGTTAGGAGAAAGATTTGTTCGATGTTGTAAAGTGCGAGAACGCCTTTTTCCTTTTGTTGTGTGTCTTGCGGATTTGATATCCATTGCCCCAGTATTTTCATGGAGAAATATGCTTATGAAGGAAGTGCCCCAGGGAATAGCCTTGTCATATGCTTCGATGTTTTGATTGAAGGGTGTGCCCCTGATCTCCAGGTCATGGAAGGTTATCCATAGTGTTCTATCCTTTGAATTTGAATTCTTCCCATGTCTGACATGCCCCTGTTTGAGATTGCTTTGAGATGTGCCCCAAGTCGATTGAACCTTAGGAAGACTGCCCCTAGTTAATAGGATGTTCGATTGTATGCCCCTGTGCTCCTTGAAATTTTTGCCCCTGTTTAGGAGAACCCCCTAGATGTGGTTCCCCCGACTCCAGGGTCTTTATTAGAAATGATCACCTTTGATTAACCCATTTCGAGATTTCCTCGATGCTAAGTGTATACTCGTAGATGGTGTTGTACTTTTTGAGAAGTAGCTCCAATGGAATGCGTATGCAAGTTTTGAAATCGAAGTCCGTTATGAATTAGGACTGGATGGTTTTGAAAAGAATGCTTGAAGAAGCATAGTGATTAGAAGTAGTTTTAACAAACATAGGAGTCAGTATAACAAATTCCTGCTTAATATGCTTTCGTAGTTAACCTTGCCTCAATTAGGACTTTTAAATGTTGTAACTTGGCCTGGTTCATGTTTTAAGAAACAATGGATATAAGGCTCAAAATTTTATTTATCCCACCCCTTTCTCCTTGATGTTCTCCAGATCCTAAAAATTCGCCTAATCCAATGGATGTGCTTTGTTTGCAAGAGAATCGTTTCAGTTTCGATGTTGATGTCGCGGGCGAAAAACCGTTTTTGTTCCTCTTTTTTGTGGATGAGACACCTGATGCCTTCTTTGGGCTCGAGTGCTCAAAAAAAATGATTTTTCTTTTGTACCGACCAAACTTTTTATTGTTTCCAAAGTAGGAAAAGGAAAAAAGCTGCAATAACCTAAAAAGTGGGGGAGAGATTCCGGGTAAGAGGGTTGGTTATACGAAGGGAAGGTATTAGCACCCAACGTATCTATAGTACTCTATAGGTTTCTTTGTTTTGTTTATTCCATTCTTGTTGTGGTGGAGGTTCTTGTGAAATAGGTGGGACCTAAGGTGTTTGTTTGATTATGCTCGCAAAGATCATCGCGATCCTCTGCATACATATCCCTTAGAGGGAATCAGAGCATCTGTAGCTCGGGGTCTACGGGTGCTAAGGTTTGAATGGTTTTTTTTGTTTTGTTTTGCTCGCCAAGGATCGACCTTGTGCCTACGTATTCTCAAAGGGATGTTGAGAAAGTCAGAGCAATCGTAGTTCCCACTTATGCTAGTGGAAGCAAAGGAAAATAGACAAATGTCATCTAAATGTTCGATGTATCTAATCTATATCATCACATACATCTGTTTGATTTTTGTTTGAAAATCTTTTCATTATAAGCCCGGGGCCATGCCACTTAGGGTGCTTAGAATGATAAAGATGTTTGTGTGTTTAACCAGCCTTGTGGCAAAAGTTTCAATGAAGTCAGCCTTGTGACAAAAACTTTGATTAATCAGCCAGCCTTGTGGCAAAAGTTTCAATGAAGTCAGCCTTGTGACAAAAACTTTGATTAATCATCCAGTACGGTGGTAAAACAGTTTGATTGATTAGCCAGCCTTGTGGCAAAAAAGTTTGATTGATTGATTGATTGATTGTTTGTGATGATATAGAAGAGATACTCCTAGCATAGAGATGAAAAATGTCTAATCTCCTAGGGTATTTGATTTGGATATTGGGGGATGCTTATAAGAAGCCCGTGGGTCCTTGTACGAAGCCCAAGAGGAGGCTATCCGAGGGTCCTTGCATTGTAAGCCCAAGAGGAGGCTATGGGAGGGACAATCCAGGGTCCTTGCATTGTAAGCCCAAGAGGAGGCTATGGGAGGGTCACTCGTTTGTACAAAGCCCAAGGGGAGGCATGGTATAGTTGGTTTGAGCTCTTAGAGCGATTTCACCGGGAAACCATACTCTATGTCCTAACCTAAACTAGGGGAGATTCTTTGCACGAAGCCCAATAGGAGGCTATGGGGAACCTAGTGTTGTACTAAGTTAAACAAGCATATATAACACAAACACACATATGAACAAGTACGAACAAATATGCACAAGTACATGAACAAATATGAACAGTTATACATATATGACAAAGTGTGTGTATATAATGGAGTTTATGAAGGAAATATACCTGTAAGCATGATCCATTTGTATACACAGGGCTCGGGACTCATACTCGGGGAGAGGTCCACTTGAATTTATTCAAAGCTATGTAAACAGGTATTCACAAAGGGGCTTGGGACTTATACCTACATGGAGGCCCATGGTATTTTTGGGAAGATTTAAAGAAAACCTTCATTTTTGGTTTGTTATTCAAAGTTAAAAATTAAACTGATCGAGGTATGTACAAAAAGGTGTATGTATAAAAAGGCGTACAATGAAATACCTAATTTCATGTACGGGAATGGGACTTATACCTATGTGGAGGCCCATGTTTTATTTTATAAAACATGGTGGATGATTTTATTTACAGACGCGTCATTTGAAAAACCGTTTGAAAGTTTGTTTTGAAAGAGTTTTCTGTACAAAGAAAAACTGTAAAAAAAAGAGGAAAGGGACTTATACTCTCTAATATTCGAGAGGCCCACATCGCTTTGAAAATCAATTGATCAATTAAAAAGATTTAATCAATAGTTTTCTTTGAAAATCAAAAAGAAATGGTTTATCGTTTTTGAAAAGAATCGCGATCGCTCGTTTTAAAACGATTTGAATCAAAAGATCATCCTCAATTAACACTTAGATAATTAGGATTTGCTTCAAAAAATATTTACAAGTTACTAAGTTTGAAAATCAAATGAAAAATAGTATTTAAAAGTATTAAAATTACTTAAAAAACAAGTCATTTTAAAACTATTTAAAAAAGTATCAAATAAATATTTTTTGATGATTTTTTTTTATATTCTTAAAATATATATATTAAACAAAGAGTATGCAAAAAATGAAGTGAAAAAAATGAATTTTGATTGGTTAAATTAATTGGTGAAGTTGTTATTCACACGCTTCCATTTAATTATATTTGAAAACAAACATTTGAATTTTTCAAACCAAAAAACGCGCCAAGAACACATCTTCAACTGATTTTTGAAAATCTTTGAAACTGGATTGTTTTGATCAAGTAGATAGTCTATCTTGCTCGGTTTTGGACGAGGAACACAATGGTATCATTTAATTGCATTTATTTTCACTCTAAGATCATTGGTTTTCTGATGAACACGAAGAACCCTAATCTTATGATTCAATCTAAAATTGTGTATAATTGATGAATTGTGAAATTGATTGAGGGCTATTGATCAGTGATAGTGCAGAAACAAGATAGCAACTCAATTTTTCATTTATGATGCATGTATGTATGAGTTTGAAGTTCATAGCACTTACCTTCAAAAACGGCCAAGCTGGGATTCGAATTCTGCAATAGAGGTGTTACAGAAGTTGTTTGATGATCTGGATAGCTTCAATGGACCATATGGAAGGTGTCTGGATGCTTGGAGTGGATTGAAAACATCTGGATCAGTTGGTGGAACCCGATCTGCAGTTGCTTCAAGTATGAATCGAGCTTGGTGATTCTGAAGTTTTTGATTGATGATGAGTGTTGGGATAGTTCATATGTGATATATATGAGGTGTTGGAAGTGTTAGTTTGGACAGATATAGCTTGGTATGGATTTTGGCATGATAAGGTTCAATATATGCAAATATGGAAGTGAGGTAGTGATTTTGAGTTTTGAGGTGTTTTTGGGTGTATGAGTGATTCAAACACATCCCATATGGTGTTTATGGTTTGCTAGAATCATCACTTTGGCCATAGCTTCAAGGATTTGGAGGTTGACATTTCTACCTCTTTGAAACTTAAGAAACTTGCATTCTAAGAAAGAAGAGAGAAAACCTATAATTGTGAGGTTTTGGTGTGATTTGAAGAGTGATTTGCATCTCTATTTATAGGCCAAGAGTTCTGAACTCAGACCTTTGCAAGTTGATCAAGAATTGGTGATTTGGCTTAAGAGATAAAAAGGAATCTTTTACATTTAATGCAAAATGGTTAAAGTGACCAAACCATGGTTAAAACTCTAGCTTCTTATCCTCTTCCATTCTGATCTTCTAATCAGAAAATATCTCTCAATTATTGCTTCTATGCATCATTGCTTGGATTATAGGTCATGTAGTCTTGAAACTTAGTGAAAAATGGTGAAAATTCAAGTGAAAAAGTTCACTAATGTCAAAATTCAAAACCATGGCTACACTCCATATTTTTTCATGCTCTTGGACATTTTGGAAAGCTCATATTACACACTTCAAAACCCTAGTTGAAAGTTTCTTCAAGATCCTTAAGGAAGTGGGTGAAAAAGATCCATGAACTTTGAAGAAAGTGAGATTTTAAGTGCATTTTTCAAAAGATGCCAACTTTGAAGCACCATATCTCTTAAATGGTTGATCTTATGGAAAAAATTTATATGTGTCAAAGTTGTTTATTGGATCAAAATCTACAACTTTCATGTTGGAAGTTTTTTTCAGTTTGTAGGTGAAATTTTGAGAAATTCCCTTCCAAAGTTTGGAAAAAACCATTGAAAAACACTTAGAAATTTTTCTAAGTATGAAAAGTCAAACTTTTGACTTTTGATTCTTGATTGATTTTCCTTGATCAAATGACTTCTCATATCATATATTGATGATTCAAAACTTCAAAAGTCATGGTTGACCAAAATTCCCCAAAAGTCAATGGTGATCTTGTACAGTGGACTTTTTCAGACGAATCGTGTTTCTGGAGATTTCAAATGAAACAAGCTATCCTCATCAAATGAATGGTATGAATGGATCATATTGAGGTATTAGAGGATTTTGAATCATAGTTTGAGTTATGACACCATGTCCTGATTAAAAAGGCAGTTGTTCAGTGAATTAGGTCAAAAAACCCTAATTGTCGACCAGATGAAATTGATGACTGTAGGTCTTGAATTGAGATACAATTTCCATTGTATATTGTCATAGGGATTATTTGAGGATGATTGAAACCTTTGATTGACTTCCTGGGGATTTTTAGGGTTTCCCAAATGTGATCCCTGATTTCAGTCCCTGATAGTTCAAAACCCTAATTCTGAGGATTTGTCTGATCAATCTTTGTGTAAGAGATGTTCTGAGCCAATGGATTAGGTCAAAATGATGCACTTGAGGTCTTGATATCATGTCCCAAGCCATTAGGTCAAATTCTGAGCAAAAGTCAAGAGTATGCTGTCTTCAGTTAAAACCCTAATTTGGTTGATTCAAAGTCTTTGAGCTTGTTGAAATGAATTTCTGAGGACCAAATGTTGATTATTGATGAAGATGATTCATTTGAGATGAAGGGAGAACAAAACCCTAATTAATTGTTACTTGTACTGATGAGTGATTTCCTGATTAAATCCTGCTGAGTCACAGGTAGCAAACACAAGCTATGCAATTTGTTAGAGATGCAAATGATGCATATGCAAATGATATGAGGTGGTATCTTAGGTCAAAAATTGGGGTATGACAGATGCCCCTATTTAAGTTTCTTCAACCTGAGACATGAAGATTGAAAATCTTCGTTTTGATAGGGTGGAAGAGACTTAAATATCAGAAGACGCGAATTTTGGACCTAAGATACCAAAATTGCGAGTGATACAAGGATATCTTTACCGAGGGATATCAAGAACTGACTCCACTGGGGAGAAGAGATCGGGAAGGATGTCTCAATCCATTTTAGGAAGAGAATCCGTTTTTTTTCTTTTCGGGAAAGCAAGTGTATGCTTCACCGGGGAATGATAGCTTTGTAAGAAAAGCTTACCTATCGACATTATCGACTATCAGCATGGGGATAGACCTGTTTAATAATGCGGAGGTGAAAGGTATGAAACTGTGTTACCGACTATCAGCATGGTGATAGACTTGACAAGGTAAAAAGAGTTTCAAAGTTTTGGTTAATATTACCGACTATCAGCATGGTGATAGGCATGTTAATAATATAACCAGAACAAAAGGGTTACCGACTACCAGCCTCGTGATAGTGGTTTTGAAGACATGATCAATTATCAGCCGAGTGATAAAATGATTCTGGAGACTTTGTTAGGGGAATTACTGGTTATTCAGCCTTGTGAACAGTAATAAGGCCCTGATTGTCAAATGGTCTTCATGATTGATTTCCTAAAGAGGAAAAATCTTTTGAAAGAGACATAAGCTGCTCGGATGATGAGGCTATTGCTTATTGTCTGTTTTCACGACTCTATTTGGGGAATCGGAATTTGAATCTTTGGTAAAGACAGGGTTCTAACCAAGAATGAATTGGAAAGAAACAGTCAAACAAGACTTTGTACCCATGAGGAATGAACTCAACTGGGTATTTTCTCCTTTGTTTTGAGAGGAGAAACTAAAGCAACCTTCTTTCACGAGGAATGATCTCAGTGGGGAACTGGAGAAAGAATATGTTTTTTTTTTTTTTTGCTTATGGGTGACGACCTACTGGAGAGATAACACGCCCATACCTATTTCTTTTTTTTCTTCTCTTTTTTCTTCTTCTTTTTTTTCCTTTTTTCTCTTTTTTTTTTTTTTTTTTGGGATAGATATATCCTGAACAAGTGATTTTAAAGCATACATTGAAAAATGCAAGAATGCATAAATGATGCAAATATGTATGAATGATGAATGTCATGAATGTAGCATGCATGCTGACGATACTGACAGACAAAGAAGTATATACTGGAGATGGACCAACGCCGCAATACAACCAGATACTCGGCAAATGTTCTTCAACACGGTGTAGATAACACAGGTGATGAATGGTGTTGCATGTTTTCAACTTCTCTGGGGAAGACAAGCATCTTTTCTTGTTGAGATAGAAGAACCTTTTCACTGGAGATAGAAAATCTTCGTTACTGGGGATAAAAGACCTTCTTCATTGGGGATAGAAGAGCTTCTTCACTGGGGATAGAAGACCTTCTTCATTGGGGATAGAAGAGCTTCTTCACTGGGGATAGAAGACCTTCTTCATTGGGGATAGAAGAGCTTCTTCACTGGGGATAGAAGACCTTCTTTACCTCGAGGGATAATTGCTTCAAAAATTCTTTTCTGGGACAAGAATACCGTTGTCTCAACAATTTTTCCGGGAGAATCCTTTTGTTCATCCTATGGAGACGACTGCTGATGTTCCTTCCGTTGTTCACAACTCAAAGGAAAATTTCGCTTTTATTTCGAAAAAGAAAAGTGAAGTAAATTCATTTAAAACTTATTTTTTCTCTTTTTTTTTTTGTTTCAAAGCGAATAACACAATTAAAGCGTCATTTTGCAAGCTAAAAGAAATTAGAGATTGCAGACAAATGGGCACAAGGCTCAAATTTATTTAATAGGATGGAAATCAGCTAAAGGCGTGATTCCATGGAGTATTTACAAAAGTTGGAAATGGTAATTATGCGGAAAAGGCTACATTGAAAGCAATAACCACTATTCCCTCTAATAACTTTGAGTTCCAACTGTGCTCGTCGCTTCAGATTGGCGATGATTTGATTGAAGATCCTTTGATGGAAAAGACGATTCAGGTGACGAAGTATGGACTGATGCAGTTACTTTGTCATTATTCCTTAATTTTTGCCTAGATTGCCCTTTCAGGTTTTCAATCTACCAGGACGAATTTTTTCTGTTTATTGTCTCTAATTTTTGCCTGGACCGCCCTTTCAGGTTTTCAGTCCACCGAGACGCTCATTTTTGCCTAAGTCGCCCTTTGCGGGTTTTCAACTTACCGAGCTGTTTTTTTGTATTTTTTTTAGACAAAGTATTTCTTGACTGCATCAGCATTCACAGGATGTGGGAGTTCATCACCATCCATAGTTGCAAGAGTCATGGCGCCGCCAGAAAATGTTCTTTTGACAACATACGGGCCTTCGTAATTAGGAGACCATTTGCCCCTAGAATCTGGTTGAAAAGACAAGATCTTTTTAAGCACGAGGTCACCTTCTCGAAATTCACGAGGTCGAACCTTTTTGTTGAAGGCGTGTTTCATCCTTGCTTGGTATAACTGTCCATGGCATAGAGCAGTCATACGTTTTTCTTCGATTAAGTTCAACTGATCATATCTGCTTTGACACCATTCAGCCTCTGATAACTTAGTCTCCATGAGGACTCTCATTGATGGGATTTCAACTTCTACGGGGAGCACAGCTTCCATGCCGTATACTAGAGAAAAGGGAGTTGCCCCTGTTGAAGTACGCACTGAAGTACGGTACCCATGTAAAGCAAATGGCAGCATTTCATGCCAATCTTTGTAAGTGACGACCATTTTCTGGACGATCTTCTTAATGTTCTTGTTAGCAGCTTCAACAGCGCCGTTCATTTTTGGCCTGTAAGGAGAAGAGTTATGATGCTCAATCTTGAATTCCTCACATAATTCTTTCATCATCTTGTTATTCAAGTTTGAACCATTGTCAGTAATGATCTTGCTGGGAACACCATATCGGCAAATGATGTTATTCTTGATAAACCTCACAACCACTTGTCTTGTAACATTGGCGTAAGATGCTGCTTCGACCCATTTGGTGAAGTAATCAATTGCTACTAAGATGAAACGATGACCGTTTGAAGCTTTCGGTTCGATCATTCCGATCATGTCGATACCCCACATGGAAAAAGGCCATGGAGATGAGAGAACGTTGAGTAGAGTCGGTGGCACATGGATCTTATCTGCATAGATCTGGCACTTGTGACATCTTTTCACGTGTTTGTAACAATCAGATTCCATTGTCAACCAATAGTATCCTGCTCTTAAGATCTTCTTGGACATTGCATGCCCATTTGAATGAGTTCCAAAGGACCCTTCATGCACTTCATGCATTAACATGTCTGCTTCGTGTCTGTCCACGCATCTGAGCAAAACCATGTCGAAATTTCTTTTGTATAGTACGTCTCCATTCAGGAAGAAACTGCCAGAAAGTCTCCTTAGAGTTTTCTTATCTTTGTTTGATGCCCCAAGTGGGTACTCTTGAGTTTGAAGGAAGCGTTTGATGTCGTGAAACCACGGTTTATCATCGATGACTGCTTCAGTTGCAAACACATAGGCGGGCCTTTCAAGGCGCGTAATTCTGACTTTAGGCACATCATTCCAGTGATTGACTTTGAACATGGAAGATAGAGTAGCCAAGGCATCTGCCATTCGATTCTGATCTCGAGGTATATGATGCAATTCAACCTTGTTGAAGAAAGTCAACAGACGTCTTGCATAATCTCTGTAAGGAATCAAGCCAGGGTGGAAAGTTTCCCATTTGTCTTTGATTTGGTTGATCAGGAGGGCTGAATCTCCATATATGTCAAGGATCTTGATCCTTAAGTCAATGGCTTCTTCGAGACCCATGATACAAGCTTCGTATTCTGCGATGTTGTTGGTGCAATCAAATAGCAATCTGGCAGAGAATGGGATATGAGTACCCTTGGGAGTGATGATGATTGCCCCAATTCCATTGCCAAAAGCGTTTACTGCTCCATCAAAAATTAGGCCCCATCTTGATCCAGGCTCAGGACCTTCTTCAGGTAACGGTTCGTCACAATCTTTCATTTTCAAGTACAAGACATCTTCATCAGGAAAGTCAAACTTGAGAGATTGATATTCATTAATTGGTTGATGCGCCAAGTGATCGGCGAGAACGCTTCCTTTGACCGCTTTTTGAGCACGGTATTCAATGTCATATTCGGATAACAGCATTTGCCATCGGGCAATCCTTCCTGTTAAGGCAGGCTTCTCAAAGACATACTTGATCGGATCCATTTTGGAGATTAACCAAGTAGTATTGTTGATCATGTACTGGTGTAGCGGTAAAAATGTGACTCGACGCGCTTTCGCGCATTCGAAGTACAACAGAGTCGCCACCGAACTTTATTTATTCCAAGAAGGAAAAGGAAAATATCGATAAAACCCATAAAAAAAGAAATGGATAAGATGGTAACCAAATTTAGGTTCGGGAGTCGGTTAAGCAAGGGGAAGGTATTAGCACCCCTCACCTCCATCGTACTCGATGGGACCCATTTAGTTATTCTTGTGATCGATTGTTAGCTTATTATCTATTTGCATTTTTTATTAGGTTGGAAAGAAGAAAGGAACAAAAAAAGGTTTTTTATTATTGTGCTCGCCAAGACATTTGCATCTTGTGCCTACGTATTCCCTAGTGCAATGGGAAAGTCAGAGCAATCGTAGTTCGGGGTAAAACGCCGAGTTTGCTGGTTGATTTTAGCGAGAGGTACTCGATCGCATTCAAACTATACTATGCGCACATGGATAAGAGATTGTTTGCATCACTACAAGAATGGATAACTAAATCAAGATTAGAACAAGATTTTGGCCATCATCGCATTCGAGTGGAAAATGTTCGATCTTCACATGTGGAAGTATAATTGCATTTGAATTTTGACTAAGTGTCTCGTTTTATGAAAAAAGGTTTTAAAATTAAAAGGTGTGAATAAATTTGAAGTTTGTTTGTCAAGAGAAATCAAACATTTAAACAAAAGCTTAACGGCCATCGCCCAAATGTTTGAAAGAGAAAATTGTACAAGTACGTACAACCTCCTCATAGGTGATGAAGATGATTTGATGAGTTTGAAATTGTTTTGTAAAAGAAATGGATTGAGTTTGAAGTATTTTTAAATTGGATTCAAGTATTTAAACAAAAGCTTAACGGCCATCGCTTAAAATACTTGAAAGAGTATTTGCTAAATCGGGTTTTTAGAAGTCTTTAATGGAGTTTTAAACATCCAAACAAAGGCTTAACGGCCATCGCCTAAATGTTTAAAGAACAAATTGTACAAGTACGTACAAACTCTCCTTTCCATTATAGACTAAAATAATTTGATTGTTTAAAAGAAAGCATTTTGTGAAAAAGAAAGGTGAATAGCATCGAATTTTATGGAGCCTTTAATGGAATCAAAGTAATCGAATAAAAGCTTAACGGCCATCATTCAAATACTTTTAGGACAAATCGTACAAGTACGTACGAACCCTCCTTGATTCATCCATTAAATCTCAAAATAAATAAAGGAGATATTTTTTGATAAATCCTAAAGGTAAATATAAAGGAGATATTTTTTGTCTTTTAATAAAATCTAGTAAATAAAATAAATAAATAAACATCCTTTTTGTGATTTTATATGAAAAAAGTTTAACCTTTAAAAAAGAAAACATTTATTCATTTTTTAATAAAAGAAAGAGAGATATTAATTTATGAAATAAAAAAAAAAAAAGTAAAGAATGAACAAATGGGTCCATGGGGGTGTTAAAAGAATCAAATGGGGTTTAGGCCCAATAACATTAACATGAAAAAAGAAGAAGAATAAAATTTAAAAAAAATAATAATAATAAGTTTGGGCCGGACCGGGTCGGGTTAGGGGTGACCTGGATCCACCCATTTAATACACAAATTGGGTTTTGTTTGAAAACCCTAAACGAACAAAGGCAGCGGCTCCCTCTCAAAAAAAACTGTTCGGTCCTTCTATCTCTCTCGTTCAACCTCGATTCAACACTCTCTTCTCTTTCTGTTCACGATTTGTACAACAACCAGAAGGAAACACCCTCAAATCTCTCTCGCTCCATGAACAAACAACAACGACAAGAAGACCTCACCTCCCTCGATCTCTTTGTTTCAGAGACAGAGCAAAATCTCTCTCTCGGTTACACACTCATGTTCTATTCTATCGGTCTCTTAGTTTCCATCGAGTTCAATCTCTCTGTCTCGCGGTTCGCTCGTCCCTCACGATTTCTCAATGTATTCAAGTTCAAACAACAACATCGAAATAGAGCAAATCAGCAACAATACCCACATCCCCACAAAAACCCTAAAGCCCCAAATCAACTATAATCTGAGATTTACATGGTTACAAGAGGATAGATAAACAAGGAACGACAAGTAATATTTAAATGCAGAAAACTGAAGAAAAAGAGAATGAAGCTATAACCGGGAAAGGCTTTCACGAATTCTGCGAATCAGCTCCGAGTTCCTTCAGGTACGATATTCTTGTGCTCTTTCTCAACCTTCGTTTCTCCTCTTCTACTCTGCTTTTGAGTTTTGTTTAAATGTTGGTGCTGTGATGATTTTCTGTTTGTTATTCTGAGTGTGTTATATTGTTTCTGAGTCTTTGTGAGTGTGAATATGGTGAGGTATGAGATTATGAAGGGATATTGGAGAAAGATTGTTTGAAGGTTTGCAGTGAGGTTAAGGTTTGATTGAACGTGAAGGTTTGAGTAGTTTGAGTCAAGTATTTTGTTTTGAGAGTGATTCGAATAGGATTTCGGCAGAGGTTTGGGAGTGTATTTCGTTGGTGCCCCTGTTATTCTTGCTGTTACTTCTGTTTCTTATAGAGAAAATGAAATGGTTTTGGGGGGAAAGTTTGAGGGATTTTGAACAATTGTATGATACTGATTCAATGCTTTTTTTAGTGCAGAATTGGCAGAAACAAATTGGTGCAAAGACTTGGCTTGTAGGTGCAGCAGGAATGCAGAGTATTTGGACAGTTATGTGCAGGGTTTGGACCGTTCTGTTTGGCATGGAATAGCAGCATTGGAGACAAACTTTGCTATTATTTTTTTCTGTCATGTTTTTGACTTGTTTGGTGTAATAACAAAAATAAATAGTAAATGGGCTTTAACCAAAATGATCAATGGGCTTAAACACACAAAGCCTCCTTATTTGTAATTCTTACTATTTTTTTATATATACAACCATTTGAATAAAAAAAAAGGCAATAATAATAATGATAATAACAAAAAAGTTAATAATAATAAGTAAATAATGAAATAAAAATAATTTAAATTAAATCTAAATTAAAAATAAGATAATGTTAAAACTTAAATTAATCTAAACTATCTAAAATTATTTTTTTGTTGACTTTAATAAAAAGTCAATTTTTTCAAGATATGCCAAATGCGATGATTGGATGCACATGAAATGCGAATGCGATAATCAAATGAATGAAATATATGGGTCAAAAATTGGGGTGCGACAGATGCCCCTATTTAAGTTTCTTCTATCGAAGATGTGAAGAGACTTAAATACAAAGTACACAATTTTTGTCCTTCATATGCAAATGAAATGCAATGCATGGACTCTTTTGTTATTATGATGTGAGACAGACTCAAATCTCTGTGGGAAACTAGCGCCACAGGAGATTAACTATTGATAGAGAGACTTGGAAAAGAGGGATAAAACTCTGGGTAAAAAGATAGCATGAACGTCTAAGGGTGGCATTAGACGACATCGATAATCAGATGAATTCGAGAGTGGCGTTGAATGAGGTGAAAACACTTTACTGGGGATTGTGACATCCAATTACTCGCTTTTGGATGACAACAAGGATTATGACATCCGATAACAGGCTTCGGATGGCAATGAAAGATTATGACATCCGATAATAGACTTCGGATGGCAATGAAGATTTATGACATCCGATAACAGGCTTCGAATGACAATGAAAGATTATGACATCTGATAACAGGCCTCAGATGGCGACGAAAGATTATGACATCCGATAACAGGCTTCGAATGACAATGAAAGATTATGACATCTGATAACAGGCCTCAGATGTCGATGACATCCAATAACAGGCTTTGGATGAAAGAAAGATTATGACATCTGATAACAGGCTTCAGATGAAAGAAAGATTATGACATCTGATAACAGGCTTCAGATGAAAGAAAGATTATGACAGCTGATAACAGGCTTCAGATGGCAATGACATCCGATAACAGGCTTTGGATGACAATGAAAGATTATGACATCCGATAACAGGCTCTGGATGGCAATGAAAGATTATCCAATAACAAGCTTTGGATGAAAGAAGATTTATGACATCTGATAACAGGCTTCAGACGAAAGAAAGATTATGAATCCAATGACTAGCTTTGAATGAAAGGACAAACAACATTTGGTAGATGCCAAGTAAGTTGGGCTTTGATCTCAAGGTAAAGATGTAAATGAGTATGAATTTTGTTTAGATGCATGATTTTTTTTGAATTTTCTATGCATGATATGTGAATGATGAATGTAATGCAGTTGGGTACGACAACTGAAGTAGACTCTTTTGTGAGGAAAGATTGAGACTCTGATTCCTCAACACAAGAACATTGCCAAATCTGTTATGACATACTGATGATCCTTTTGAGAAGGACTGATAAACTGCTTGGGGACCGCTGAAGAAAACTGCCCCTGATTGACTGATTGTTATATGATCCTTGCTTCAGTTCTTGAATGTTGGTAACACTTGCCCCCAGTATAAGTCTTGAACAACAGGATCTTGAAGTAATATGCCCCTGATAGGATCAAAGATCAAGTTTCTTGATTGTTTGAACTTCCTTGAAAGATGAGTACTTACTTGCAAATAAAATGTTCATTCAAAAATGGTAATTTTAATGCAATGCTCAAAGCATATTTTGAAATCAAAATCATTGTAGGAATGATATTATTGATGTAAAGCAAATGAATTAAAGGTCAAACACAATGTTCTAGATATTCAAAGTGATGGATAAAGCAAATGTATGATAAAAAAACGATTTGCAAAAATCTTTAGGAGTCAGGTTAACGCAACCTTGTTGTAGTATGCTTTTCAAAATAACCTTGCTTCAATTAGGTCTTTTGAAGGTTGTAACGTGGCTTGGTTCACAGTTTTAGAAACAAAAGATATAGGCTCAAAAACATTTGTACCCACCCCATTCTTCGTGATGAACTTCAATCCTACGCTCAGTTAACTCAAATTATGCATTCAGGTTCCAAAAGGCTTTTGGACTTGCACCTATGATAATGATGATGGTTTAAAGACCAAGGGAATCTTCGAAATGGCAGTCACTTCTTCCTTTTGATAGTCACAACATTTCATTGATGTTCGAGGAATCTATTGACTTCTTTTTTCTTTTGATATCCCTAACTTTTGCCTGAATTGTTTCTTTTTTAGATCACAATCAGCGGGATGCCCCAATTTTGCCTAAGTCTCCTTCGTAGGTTTTGACTTAGCGGGCTTTTTCCTTGATTTTTTTTTGTATTGGAAAGATAGCGACTGCCTTGATAATGATTAATGAGAACCATGTTGGTCACTTTTTATTGAAACCCTTATTGAAAGGTGTACTTAATGGTTTTCTTGAAATTGAATGCACAGGCAAATTAACTGAGAACTACCCTACCCCAGGTTAAAATTGTGGGTTATTTTCATATAGAAAGAAACACCAACTTCCAGGCTCAAAGGGGTTGACTAGGGATTAACTTCCTTATTTCTCCAGTGTTTGGGGATTGAAATAATGCCTGTACATCATCAGCAAAGTTTTGTTTGAAAGCATACAATTCAATAATTTTGGGTATTTGGTTTTCATCATCCTCCCTCCAATCTTTGCATAAAGAAAAAGAACAAGAGATATATTTTTGTTGTTTTTTTTTTTTTTAAAAGATAAAGTATAAAGATGAACACAATGGATTAAATTGAAACACGCAATGCTCATTTCATTAAAATTAATAATCAAGAACAAACAAAATTCAAATGCAGTACACAAGATAAAACAAGGAAATTGCAAACAGAAGGAAACGAGGCCTAGTGACTAATCAGTGACAAGGAGGAGCTGTCCTGCCTGAAACACTCGGCTTTAGGGAAGTAGGTTGCCATTCTCAATCTTCAGCCACTTTTGTCATGCTCGGGCAAAGGGTTGTCGACAACGTTGGGATTGATGTCTTTGAAAGTGAGCATCTTTGCATTAATCAGCTCTTGTACTCTAGTCTTCAATGCATAACAACCTTCCAAGTCATGTCCTATACCACCTTGATGAAACTCACAGCGAAGATCAGGTCGGAATCCTCTTGGAGGAGGATCTCGAAGCGGAAGTGGAGCCCTAGTCGTTATCAACCCCTTATGAACCATTGCAGGATACAATTCAGTGTACGACATAGGAATAGGATCAAATCGGGTGTCAGCACGGTTCAAATTCTGATTAGCAGCTTGAGGTCGAGGAGCTTGAACTTGCGGAGCCTTGGTCACAGGAGCAACTGTAACTACAATTGGTTGATCATAGTTATTAGTCCTTTGACGAGGTCTTCTTCCTTCGTCGCTCACAGCGTTTGTTTCTCCTTCCTTTTTCCTATGGAAGTTTCCAAAAGACTTCCTTGCCCCATTAGATGACTCACCAGTATTGACAACCTTGCCTTTCTTAATTCCTTCCTCTAGCCTTTGACCGATAGTCACCAAATCAGTAAAGTTGGAGGATACGCTTCCAATCATCTTCTCCCAATAAAAGGGTGAGAGAGTGTCCATAAACATTCCAGTCAGTTCCTTTTCAGCCAAAGGAGGTTCCACTTGAGAAGCTAGCTCTCTCCAGCGTTGAGCATACTCCTTGAAGGACTCTCTTTCCCTTTGAGACATGTTCTGTAGTTGACGGCGATCAGGAGCCATGTCCAGATTATACTTGTACTGTTTCATGAAAGCATCAGTCAGATCTTGAAAGCAATGGATACGACTCTTCTCCAGTCCCATATACCACTTTAGAGAAGCACCAGTCAGACTATCTTGAAAACAGTGAATCAACAATTTGTCGTTCTTGGTATAGGCAGCCATCTTGCGGTAGTACATGGTCAAATGACTTCTTGGACAAGTGTACCCTTTGTACTTTTCAAACTCGGGAGTTTTGAACTTGGCAGGTATGACCAAATCGGAAACTAAGCACATGTTTTCAGCAGCGACCCCAAAGTAATCAGCGCCTTCCATAGCTCTTAGTCTTTTCTCCAGGATTTGATATTGTTCTTTGACTTCATCAATATCACCAGCTTCTTTTTGGCTTTCACTTTGATGGTCTCCAGGCTGGTATTCAAAGAGAGGATTCCCATAAGCGGTCTGGGCAGCAGTGTGCACAATTGGCTGAGACTCAGTCATGATCGGAGCTTGGAACATTGGTCGTGAAGTTTGACCCAACATAGCAGCAGTGGCGTGAGGCGGAGAATAATTTGGAGGTAAACCAAACTCAGGCCAAGTAGTGGCGGGCCTCTGAACAGGAATAGGGTCTTCAACATCATCGGTGATTTCTTGAATGACAGTCTTTTGAGGTGGTTCTCCTCTAGCAATCAGAACTTGCAACATTTCAGTGAGCTTAGTCATTCCTGACTTCAAATCTTCAATCTCCATTCTGACTTCAGCATTGTGTTGCTCTTGATCTGCCATTCTTCTTCTAACGTTGGCTCTAGTCTCGTAATCGTGTGGAGGAACCAGCTTGACGGTTAACAGAAGACTGTTGAAGATGAATACAGACGGTATGAGTTGACAACTCGAATGAATATGGATGCATGTATGTCATGAATGGTTTACATGTAATGGATTTCAAATCATATGGAAACATTCTGATTTCTTAGCACAAAGTGGCACACAATAGGATAGTTCTAAGGTTTTTTTCGACAAGGTTCTAGACACAGTTCTCAGAGTTACAAGCTACTTTTGAAAACTTGATCATCTAGCAAATAACTTCCCACACAACCATGTTTTCAAATGAAGCCTATTCTGAGTGTGGTTTTCGCACTTACCCACAGTAATAGTTACGTTACGCAAGTTAGGCGCGAAACCACCATTTCCTAAAAGTCATGGTTTAAGGGTTTTTCTAAAGGTCCCTAGAGTTAACGATCCAAACTGAAAACATCATCGCTCAAGTAAATAACTTACTTAACCAAAGACATCTTCTCAAAGGACCTACTCTAGGCGGGGTATTAGTACCTCCCACTTGACACTACGTCAAGCAAGTTTAATACTAACCCACCATCTTATCTTATGTGTTTCTTGAGCTCGGGTATAGAGCTTTGTCCATAAAGTGCCAATAATCAAAATATTCCAACCATACAACGAGAAATCAAATAATGATATAATAAAAGTAAATGAAAAGCAAGTAAATAAAGCTAACAATAATACAAGAAAAAAACTAAACTAGGGTTGACTCTCTTAGGTAATCCCCAGCAGAGTCGCCACTTTCTGTAGCGGTAAAAATGTGACTCGACGCGCTTTCGCGCATTCGAAGTACAACAGAGTCGCCACCGAACTTTATTTATTCCAAGAAGGAAAAGGAAAATATCGATAAAACCCATAAAAAAAGAAATGGATAAGATGGTAACCAAATTTAGGTTCGGGAGTCGGTTAAGCAAGGGGAAGGTATTAGCACCCCTCACCTCCATCGTACTCGATGGGACCCATTTAGTTATTCTTGTGATCGATTGTTAGCTTATTATCTATTTGCATTTTTTATTAGGTTGGAAAGAAGAAAGGAACAAAAAAAGGTTTTTTATTATTGTGCTCGCCAAGACATTTGCATCTTGTGCCTACGTATTCCCTAGTGCAATGGGAAAGTCAGAGCAATCGTAGTTCGGGGTAAAACGCCGAGTTTGCTGGTTGATTTTAGCGAGAGGTACTCGATCGCATTCAAACTATACTATGCGCACATGGATAAGAGATTGTTTGCATCACTACAAGAATGGATAACTAAATCAAGATTAGAACAAGATTTTGGCCATCATCGCATTCGAGTGGAAAATGTTCGATCTTCACATGTGGAAGTATAATTGCATTTGAATTTTGACTAAGTGTCTCGTTTTATGAAAAAAGGTTTTAAAATTAAAAGGTGTGAATAAATTTGAAGTTTGTTTGTCAAGAGAAATCAAACATTTAAACAAAAGCTTAACGGCCATCGCCCAAATGTTTGAAAGAGAAAATTGTACAAGTACGTACAACCTCCTCATAGGTGATGAAGATGATTTGATGAGTTTGAAATTGTTTTGTAAAAGAAATGGATTGAGTTTGAAGTATTTTTAAATTGGATTCAAGTATTTAAACAAAAGCTTAACGGCCATCGCTTAAAATACTTGAAAGAGTATTTGCTAAATCGGGTTTTTAGAAGTCTTTAATGGAGTTTTAAACATCCAAACAAAGGCTTAACGGCCATCGCCTAAATGTTTAAAGAACAAATTGTACAAGTACGTACAAACTCTCATTTCCATTATAGACTAAAATAATTTGATTGTTTAAAAGAAAGCATTTTGTGAAAAAGAAAGGTGAATAGCATCGAATTTTATGGAGCCTTTAATGGAATCAAAGTAATCGAATAAAAGCTTAACGGCCATCATTCAAATACTTTTAGGAAAAATCGTACAAGTACGTACGAACCCTCCTTGATTCATCCATTAAATCTCAAAATAAATAAAGGAGATATTTTTTGATAAATCCTAAAGGTAAATATAAAGGAGATATTTTTTGTCTTTTAATAAAATCTAGTAAATAAAATAAATAAATAAACATCCTTTTTGTGATTTTATATGAAAAAAGTTTAACCTTTAAAAAAGAAAACATTTATTCATTTTTTAATAAAAGAAAGAGAGATATTAATTTATGAAATAAAAAAAAAAAAGTAAAGAATGAACAAATGGGTCCATGGGGGTGTTAAAAGAATCAAATGGGGTTTAGGCCCAATAACATTAACATGAAAAAAGAAGAAGAATAAAATTTAAAAAAAATAATAATAATAAGTTTGGGCCGGACCGGGTCGGGTTAGGGGTGACCTGGATCCACCCATTTAATACACAAATTGGGTTTTGTTTGAAAACCCTAAACGAACAAAGGCAGCGGCTCCCTCTCAAAAAAAACTGTTCGGTCCTTCTATCTCTCTCGTTCAACCTCGATTCAACACTCTCTTCTCTTTCTGTTCACGATTTGTACAACAACCAGAAGGAAACACCCTCAAATCTCTCTCGCTCCATGAACAAACAACAACGACAAGAAGACCTCACCTCCCTCGATCTCTTTGTTTCAGAGACAGAGCAAAATCTCTCTCTCGGTTACACACTCATGTTCTATTCTATCGGTCTCTTAGTTTCCATCGAGTTCAATCTCTCTGTCTCGCGGTTCGCTCGTCCCTCACGATTTCTCAATGTATTCAAGTTCAAACAACAACATCGAAATAGAGCAAATCAGCAACAATACCCACATCCCCACAAAAACCCTAAAGCCCCAAATCAACTATAATCTGAGATTTACATGGTTACAAGAGGATAGATAAACAAGGAACGACAAGTAATATTTAAATGCAGAAAACTGAAGAAAAAGAGAATGAAGCTATAACCGGGAAAGGCTTTCACGAATTCTGCGAATCAGCTCCGAGTTCCTTCAGGTACGATATTCTTGTGCTCTTTCTCAACCTTCGTTTCTCCTCTTCTACTCTGCTTTTGAGTTTTGTTTAAATGTTGGTGCTGTGATGATTTTCTGTTTGTTATTCTGAGTGTGTTATATTGTTTCTGAGTCTTTGTGAGTGTGAATATGGTGAGGTATGAGATTATGAAGGGATATTGGAGAAAGATTGTTTGAAGGTTTGCAGTGAGGTTAAGGTTTGATTGAACGTGAAGGTTTGAGTAGTTTGAGTCAAGTATTTTGTTTTGAGAGTGATTCGAATAGGATTTCGGCAGAGGTTTGGGAGTGTATTTCATTGGTGCCCCTGTTATTCTTGCTGTTACTTCTGTTTCTTATAGAGAAAATGAAATGGTTTTGGGGGGAAAGTTTGAGGGATTTTGAACAATTGTATGATACTGATTCAATGCTTTTTTTAGTGCAGAATTGGCAGAAACAAATTGGTGCAAAGACTTGGCTTGTAGGTGCAGCAGGAATGCAGAGTATTTGGACAGTTATGTGCAGGGTTTGGACCGTTCTGTTTGGCATGGAATAGCAGCATTGGAGACAAACTTTGCTATTATTTTTTTCTGTCATGTTTTTGACTTGTTTGGTGTAATAACAAAAATAAATAGTAAATGGGCTTTAACCAAAATGATCAATGGGCTTAAACACACAAAGCCTCCTTATTTGTAATTCTTACTATTTTTTTATATATACAACCATTTGAATAAAAAAAAAGGCAATAATAATAATGATAATAACAAAAAAGTTAATAATAATAAGTAAATAATGAAATAAAAATAATTTAAATTAAATCTAAATTAAAAATAAGATAATGTTAAAACTTAAATTAATCTAAACTATCTAAAATTATTTTTTTGTTGACTTTAATAAAAAGTCAATTTTTTCAAGATATGCCAAATGCGATGATTGGATGCACATGAAATGCGAATGCGATAATCAAATGAATGAAATATATGGGTCAAAAATTGGGGTGCGACAACTGGCGGAGACGTTTTGAAGCCCAAGCCAAAGCACAACATGTTTTTTCGAGCATGGAATAACGAGACTCACAGTCTGTGAATTTCTTACTCAGGTAATAGATGGCATGCTCCTTCTTACCGGTTTCATCTTGCTGTCCAAGCATACAGCCCATGGATTCTTCCAACACAGTAAGGTACATGATTAGCGGTCTTCCTTCAACTGGAGGAATCAATATTGGTGGTTCTAACAGGTACTCTTTGATACTGTCGAACGCTTTCTGGCAATCTTCAGTCCATACAACCCCTTGATCTTTGCGGAGAAGCTTGAAAATTGGCCCACATGTAGCAGTCATTTGAGAGATAAATCTGGAGATATAGTTCAATCGTCCGAGAAATCCTCTTACTTGCTTTTCAGTTTTTGGTGCAGGCATCTCTTGAATAGCTCTGACTTTGTCGGGATCTACTTCAATACCCCTTTGGCTGACAATGAAACCCAAGAGTTTTCCAGATCTAACCCCAAAAGTACATTTGTTAGGATTCAAGCGAAGCTGATATTTCCTTAGTCGTTGAAACAACTTCAAAAGGTATTCAATATGTTCTTCTTCTGTGCTGGACTTGGCTATCATGTCGTCCACATAAACTTCAATTTCTTTATGCATCATGTCATGGAAGAGAGTAGTCATTGCCCTTTGGTAAGTTGCGCCGGCATTCTTCAATCCAAATGGCATCACTTTGTAGCAAAAGGTACCCCATGGGGTGATGAAAGATGTCTTCTCCATGTCTTCAGGAGCCATCTTGATCTGATTATAACCGGAGAACCCGTCCATGAAGGAAAAGACGTTGAACTTAGCGGTGTTATCAACCAACATGTCGATATGTGGTAATGGAAAATCATCTTTTGGACTGGCTTTGTTCAAGTCACGGTAGTCAACACACATTCTGACTTTGCCATCTTTCTTCGGAACTGGCACTATGTTAGCCAACCATTGAGGATATTCAGAGGTGACAAGAAAACCTGCGTCGAGCTGCTTTTGAACTTCCACTTTGATCTTGTTAGCCATATCGGGGTGAGTCCTTCGCAATTTCTGCTTAACTGGCGGACATTCTGGTTTCAATGGCAAGTAATGCTGAACAATATTGGTATCCAACCCAGGCATGTCTTGGTAGGACCAGGCAAACACGTCAACATATTCTTTGAGAAGGTCTGTCAACTTACTCTTGACATCAGCATCAAGCAGCGATCCAATGGTCACTTCTTTTTTGTCTTCTTCAGAACCCAAGTTGATCTTTTCTAAAGGCTCTTTGTGAGGCAGAATGGCTCTTTCCTCGTGCTTAAGTAATCGAGTGATCTCGTCCGGGATCTCCTCTTCTTCCTCTTCTTCGGCTTCGAACACAGGAAACTCAAAGTTGGGAGAGGGCATAGGGTTATTGCATTCAATGGGTTTATCAATAGTAAATCTGCACATGTGATTTATATTTATTTCAGAAAATTTATGAATGCAAGAGTGTATGCAGATTTTTTTTGAAAAAGTTTTTTTTTTATTTTTTATTTTATTTTGGTTTTTTAGGATTACCATTTCCAGAAAAAAGCAAAAATAAAACATATAATGTAGGGAATTCAAAATGACACTTTATTTATGATTCATTTTTGAAACAAAGCCTTAAACACAAACTCGTTTGTCTTGGGCAGGACAAAGAGGGAAACCTTTAAAACAAAGCCCTATACACAAAGTTATTTGGGCGGAACATTTGAAAGCAAAGCCCTATAAAACATCTCTCTGCTTTGGGCAAGGCAGGAGGTCAAAATAACAGCGAGGTGATTACTTTGAGCGGCGAACAACATTCGGAACGTCGACAGCTTTCCAGTAGCAACGAACTCCTCTGTGTATTATGTATTCAGGAAAATTCTCCCCAGAATTATCTTCAGCATTGACATCGTCTGCTGGTCGAGCAGGATTTGAAGGTCCTGGTTTGTCAACCTTGTTCTTTGTAGAGTTGAAACGGTCTTCTTCTACTTCTTGAAGAGCATAAGATGAGTCACAATCTTCAGAATTTTCAGGATGTATTTCCCAGTCTTCAGGATGAAGAGACTCATTGTCAGCGACACTTTCTAAGTCAGTTGCGGGATCATCTTCCCCTTCATCTTCAAAAATGGCATTTATGTGATAATAACCATCTTCAGGATTATTAATCTTGGCAGATGCATTGAAGCTGAAATCTCCAGTAATTTCAGGCTGTTGAGAAAATTGACAGGGCTGATAAACCTCTTCTGGTTGACTATTATATTCAAAGGAATCTCCCCATCCAGTTGGTTGGATATCTTCAATCGCAATCTTGTAACTTTCAGGTGCAGTGTATTTCACCATATAATCAAATTTTCCACTTGGTTGTCCCAAGGTGACCCAGATTTCTGCAGGAACAGGCTCAGTTTCTTTGCCTTTGGGTTTCTCTGACGGAGGATATGGTTCTTCCTGAGATATGTATCCCGAGTCATTGAGATAACATTTCCATTCTTCTTCAGGATCAGGTAGACCTTCTTCAATGCATTCTTCGATAAGGACATTAACCTCTTGAGGGATTGGATTAAGGAACCCTCCACTAATGAACGTTTCTTTGATCGGACGAAGGGTTTCATCCTTCTTGGTGCAGTTTGAGAATGTTGGTGAACATCCGAGACCTGCTCTAGTTTCATTCTTGGTCGGGATCACAACTTGTCCCCAGCCAGTGGTAGTTCCATCTCTCATTACTTTTACTGCTTCTTTGTATGAAGAGATTGATGCTTTCTTCTTGGAAGATTCGTCTTCTAAAGAGAGACCTTGGAACTGTGTTCCTTCCACATCATCAGCACTTATGAAAGAGAAATTGGATAAATGACTCACCATCAAGGCTTGTTCTCCACTTATTGTTACCAATTTTCCATTTGTTACAAATTTTAACTTTTGGTGGAGCGTAGAAGTTACTGCCCCTGCTTCATGAATCCATGGTCGTCCTAACAGACAGCTATAAGCAGCTTGAATGTCCATGACCTGGAAAGTGATTTGGAATGTATGTGGACCAATTGTCATGGGAAGGTTGACTTCGCCGATAACAGATTTTCGCGATCCATCAAATGCTTTGACTACTACACCACTGAACTTCATAGGCATTCCTTGGTAAGACAAGCGAGCAAGAGTCGTCTTTGGCATCACATTCAAGGAAGATCCGGTGTCTACCAACACATTGGACAAAGAGTCTGACTGACAGTTCATAGAAATGTGCAAAGCAAGGTTGTGATTTCTACCCTCCTCGGGGAGTTCTTCATCACAGAAGCTTAAATTGTTGCAAGCTGTTATGTTAGCTATTATCCCATCAAAGTGATCAACAGTCACATCATGATCGACGAAAGCTTGATCCAAGACTCTCATCAGGGCTTCCCTGTGTGCTTCAGAGTTTAACAGCAATGAAAGTATTGAAATATTTGAAGGAGTCTGCATGAGCTGATCCACAATCTTGTATTCACTTCTTTTGATAAGCTTCAGAATTTCATCAAAATCAGGATTCACATTGGTTCCACTGGATTGACCAACATCAGTGTTTGTATTACTGACAGGAGTTTCCATAGGATTCCCCACTGGTGTATTAACAGGATTTTGCCCAGTTACAGGAGTACTAGGCTGCTTTGAAGGTAGTGGAGTATACACACGTCCACTTCTTGTTACACGACTTACATCAGCGATGTTTACGACAGATGAAAGAGTAGGTAAAGGAACTTCTTGTCCATCCTTTATCATTGTTGCATTGTAGTTGTATGGAACTGCCTTGTCAGAGTCATAAGGAACAGGTCCAGGTAGACAAATGATCAGAGGAGCAACAGGAACCTTCGGCTTGTTGTAAGTAACTTCCATGCGCTCAGGCATGTTGAAATGAGGAACGATGATGTTAACTGTAGGCATTTCCGAGTTGATATCTGAGACTAAAAGCTCATGCGGATAACATCCTATCATGTTAACTTCATTTTCATCCCTATTTCTGTAGATCTCAATGGTACCATTATCTAGCAAAACTTGGAGATCTCTTCTCACAATCGAACATCCGTGAGGATCCACACAACATATTCTACAGGAACCGTATTGATGTTGGCGAAAATTCTGCCCCCGACAAAGAGTGGCGTGCATTTGTACCAAATCTGCTCTTGAGAAGTTGATATTATAGACTCGGTATTGGCCAGGACATCCATATACCATGTTTACAACATGCCCTCCATGATTGGGCAGCGGATTTGCTTGCACATTTGGATTCAAATTTCTGAAAGAGAGAAGATTAGATCTAACCAACCTCTGGACTTCATATTTCAAGGCTATGCAATGCTCAAGATCATGGCCAGGTGCCCCTTGATGATAAGGGCATGAGACCTCAGCTTTGTACCACCATGGGAGTTTTTCAGGTACTGGTGGTGGTGCTTTAGTTTGAACAAGACCTCTTTCAACCAAAGCAGGGTACAATTCTGTGTAGGTCATTGGAATCGGATCGAACTGTGGAGCTCTTTGTACTCGATTCTGATTATTGTTTAACTGCTGAGCCTGTGGTCGAGGCTGTTGTTGTTGAAACTGCGGAGTAAACCCCGGATTCGGTGCGGTATTAACGACTGGTGTGATAGAAGCAACCTGTCGCTGACGATTGACATTTCCTCTTGGCCTCCCTTGGGATACCATGTCAACACTTTGTTCTTTCTTCTTTGGGAAACCACTTCCGAACTTTTTGGTTCCACTTGAAGATCCACCTTCTTTAGTTAGACGTCCGGTTCGGACTCCTTCTTCTAGACGCATCCCCATGTTTACCATTTCGGTGAAATCACTTGGAGCACTAGCAATCATGCGTTCATAATAAAATGGACTGAGAGTATTCAAAAAGATCTTTGTCATCTCTTTCTCTTTTAACGGTGGATTAATCTGAGCAGCAGTTTCTCTCCATCGTTGGGCATACTCTTTGAAAGCTTCATGGTCTTTCTGAGCCATGGATCGAAGCTGATCTCTGTCTGGAGCCATATCCGAGTTATACTTGTATTGTCGGACAAAGGCCTCACCTAGGTCATTGAAAGTCCGAATATTAGTGCTATCCAAGCCTGTGTACCACTTCAGTGCGGCACCAGTCAAACTGTCTTGAAAGTAATGGATAAGCAACTGATGATTATCTGCATAAGTAGACATCTTTCTGGCATACATTACGAGATGACTTTGTGGACAAGAACTTCCTTTATACTTCTCAAAGTCAGGGACTTTGAACTTAGCCGGTATTTGTACACTGGGAACTAAGCATAGCTCCTGGGCATTCTTTCCAAACAAATCTTTTCCACGGATAGCTTTGACTTCCAATTGAATCTTGTTGAACTGTTCTTGGAGATCTTCCACAAGATTACGCGGATTTGTGCTATCACCTTGATCATGATAAATCTCATTGCCTTCATAAGGAACAGTGTGAACCGTAGGGGTCGGAACTGTCATAGTGGGTTGAGAAAGTGCCATAGTGACTTGGGAAAAAGTTACCCCTGAATGTGGAATAAATGCTGAACCTTGTGCAGCAGGCGCTTCAGTTGTAGCTGTTTGAACCCCAGAGAAATTATGGCGAAAACCTGTACCAAAGCTGAAAGGCGGGCCCCAACCTTCTGGCATAGAGAAAGATGGAGTACCGAATGCAACTGTAGAAACTGGAGTAGTGACTTCAGATGTTACCGTTGCTTGACTGTTGGGTGGCGGCGGTTGATTCCGTGCGGCCATTAAAGAGTCAACCAGAGTAGTGAGACTTTCCAACTTTTCCTGAAGAGTGGTCACTGTACCACGGAGCTCAATATTCTCTTGTTCAGAGTGTTCCATTACTCTTCTTCTGCTTGAACGAGTATTGTATCTGTGATCTGATTGCGAGCGCGGTCGAGAAACTTTGAGACGCGACAGCTTGACGATCTAATGGAGAAAGATCCAAAAGATGAGACTCTATACAACAGACTCGATATGCAGAATGATGTATGCAAAAAGCAATTTATGATTTTTCCAATTATTTTAAAGATTATTTCCTTGCAAACATTGGAACACAAACAATTCTTTTATTCATTCATTTCATTTTTTTTTTGCAATAATGGGAAATGTTACAACATTGGAGCGTAGCTCCTTACAAAAGCAAATGATAAATAAAAAAGCTAAACAAATCCTAAGCATCTTCATCAGACGAAGAACCAAATGCGTTGTGTAGCTTGAGCTTCAGGATTTCTTTCCCATAGTAAGCTTTCAATTTGGCCTTTTCAGCCCTCAGCTTGTCAACAACATTCTTCCAATTGTCAGGCATCGGAGCGTTGCTTGTCGAGGCTTCAGGATTTTTCTTGCTTTCTTTGATGTATCTTCTGATTGCGGCATCTTTCTGACGAATCTTCTCATCTTTGCTCATGAGCCAACCATCTTGATAATAGAGTGTTTCTTCGTGATCTTTCACCCTTTTCTTCAACTTTCTATTTTCCTCCTCAGTTTTACGAAACTTTTCTTCCCAAGCGTCTTTTTCTGACCTCATCTTGGCTAAAATCTCTTGGTATTCTTCCGTAGTGTCAATGGGAATGTTGTGTAGTTGAGACACCACAGGGAACATGGGTTTTTCATAATCATAAGGCATTTGAAACTCCTTTGCTCTTTTCTTCACCCAGCTGGTGTAGGCGTTCGTAGCAATGCAGTTCCTTTCCCCACCTTTTTCTTTTCTTCGGACGTCGTACCAAGCTCTTACCATTCTTGTCTTCAACCTTTGAGGATCCTCCCCTTCTCGGTAAAAGTAGCATTCCACTGCGAGACCAATGGGTTTAGCTGAATTTGCATACCCGAGTTGTCGTCGGGCTAGGACCGGATTATAGTTAATTCCTCCTTGTGTGCCAATGAGAGGTACGTTGGCGAACTCTCCACAACTATCAATGGTTTCTGTACCACAGCGAGCCAAGGTATACCAATGAATATCATTATTAGCAAGAGACATAAGTCTTCGAGGCCAACGTAAGCCTTCTCGGTTTTCCGTGAAAATAGGGGACTTAGGTAAGTGTGAAACAATCCATTTGTACAAAAGAGGTGCACAACATACAATGAGTCCACCGCCTTGGCGATTCCTATGATGGATAGAGAAATACGTGTCACCAAGCAAAGTCGGAACAGGATTTCCAATCAGAAAGATCTTTATGGCGTTGATATCAACAAAGTCGTTGACGTTGGGAAACAGAACCAACCCATAAATGAGCAAGGCTAATACAGCTTCAAAAGCTATCATGCTACCAGTGTCAATGAAATCAAAGGCTTTCTTTATTAGAAACTGCGAAGTCAAACCCGGAAAATTTCCTTTGGTAGTCCAATTACTTTCTATTTCAGATTTCTTCGAGTGGATACTTGCTGCAATGACTGGTGACTTAGGAATGGCTTCCAAACCATTGAAAGGTATTTTGTCAGACACAGGAATACCCAAAAGATCGGCGTATTCTTCCAAGGTTGGTACCAACTGATAGTCTGGAAAGGTAAAACACCGGTAGACGGGATCATAAAACTGAACCAGAGTTTTGAGAAGTCCTTCATCAACATGAGTGTTCAAGATAGGCAAAAGCTTTCCATGGCTTTTCCTAAAATCAGAAGGATTTTGTACAGAAGATGCTAACTCTTTCAGCCTTTCCACATTAGGCATTTTGAAATCATACTTTTTGGTATGCCTTTTTACCCACTCCATAACTTAATCCTATAATGTTTGCAAAGAAAATTCTCTAATTGTTTGGAAAAAATCATGTTTTTATGGAAAAAGATTTTTTTATTTTTTATGGATGTATGAATGCATGGATGCATGGATGCCACATATTCAAACATGGTAAAGCGAACATGGTAACGCAAACATGGTACTGTAAACATGGTAACACAAACATGGTACACACAGGTTCAAAGGTCCAGCGTCACGAGCATGAGGTCAGAGAACCAAATATGGGATAGTTCTAGTTAATCACCTGCAAAACATGTTCTACTGATACGTCAGAGTCTACATTTTTCTTTCGGATATTACCGGCTTTCCACAATTAAACTCATGAGCCAGCAATATTCTCAAGAAAAACTCGTCTGAGTGTGGTTCTCCGCATGACAACTAATCCAAGTCTTCACCTGAATAGTTTCTGCACCACAACCTAATAAGGCCAGGATGGGTTGGGGTTCTACGGTCTCTCAGCTTCTACAGTTCAATGAAAGCAACAATGTCTTCGCAATTAACTCGCTAAACATATATTACAAACAAGGAACCTCCACTGAGCGGAAGGATTCTCACGTGCGCCTGCACATGACTATACCCTCCACCTAATTTCTTATGTGTACTTAATCCGGGTTAGGATTTGTCCATAATGTATCACTTGTAACAGAACCACAGATGTAACGAAACCAAAGAACCAAACATGTAACAAGAATAAAAACAAAACAAATAGAAATAACCCTTTCTTTGGAAATAATAAAAAGATGGTCCCCAGTGAAGTCGCCATTTTTCTGTCGCGGGCGAAAAACCGTTTTTGTTCCTCTTTTTTGTGGATGAGACACCTGATGCCTTCTTTGGGCTCGAGTGCTCAAAAAAAATGATTTTTCTTTTGTACCGACCAAACTTTTTATTGTTTCCAAAGTAGGAAAAGGAAAAAAGCTGCAATAACCTAAAAAGTGGGGGAGAGATTTCGGGTAAGAGGGTTGGTTATACGAAGGGAAGGTATTAGCACCCAACGTATCTATAGTACTCTATAGGTTTCTTTGTTTTGTTTATTCCATTCTTGTTGTGGTGGAGGTTCTTGTGAAATAGGTGGGACCTAAGGTGTTTGTTTGATTATGCTCGCAAAGATCATCGCGATCCTCTGCATACATATCCCTTAGAGGGAATCAGAGCATCTGTAGCTCGGGGTCTACGGGTGCTAAGGTTTGAATGGTTTTTTTTGTTTTGTTTTGCTCGCCAAGGATCGACCTTGTGCCTACGTATTCTCAAAGGGATGTTGAGAAAGTCAGAGCAATCGTAGTTCCCACTTATGCTAGTGGAAGCAAAGGAAAATAGACAAATGTCATCTAAATGTTCGATGTATCTAATCTATATCATCACATACATCTGTTTGATTTTTGTTTGAAAATCTTTTCATTATAAGCCCGGGGCCATGCCACTTAGGGTGCTTAGAATGATAAAGATGTTTGTGTGTTTAACCAGCCTTGTGGCAAAAGTTTCAATGAAGTCAGCCTTGTGACAAAAACTTTGATTAATCAGCCAGCCTTGTGGCAAAAGTTTCAATGAAGTCAGCCTTGTGACAAAAACTTTGATTAATCATCCAGTACGGTGGTAAAACAGTTTGATTGATTAGCCAGCCTTGTGGCAAAAAAGTTTGATTGATTGATTGATTGATTGTTTGTGATGATATAGAAGAGATACTCCTAGCATAGAGATGAAAAATGTCTAATCTCCTAGGGTATTTGATTTGGATATTGGGGGATGCTTATAAGAAGCCCGTGGGTCCTTGTACGAAGCCCAAGAGGAGGCTATCCGAGGGTCCTTGCATTGTAAGCCCAAGAGGAGGCTATGGGAGGGACAATCCAGGGTCCTTGCATTGTAAGCCCAAGAGGAGGCTATGGGAGGGTCACTCGTTTGTACAAAGCCCAAGGGGAGGCATGGTATAGTTGGTTTGAGCTCTTAGAGCGATTTCACCGGGAAACCATACTCTATGTCCTAACCTAAACTAGGGGAGATTCTTTGCACGAAGCCCAATAGGAGGCTATGGGGAACCTAGTGTTGTACTAAGTTAAACAAGCATATATAACACAAACACACATATGAACAAGTACGAACAAATATGCACAAGTACATGAACAAATATGAACAGTTATACATATATGACAAAGTGTGTGTATATAATGGAGTTTATGAAGGAAATATACCTGTAAGCATGATCCATTTGTATACACAGGGCTCGGGACTCATACTCGGGGAGAGGTCCACTTGAATTTATTCAAAGCTATGTAAACAGGTATTCACAAAGGGGCTTGGGACTTATACCTACATGGAGGCCCATGGTATTTTTGGGAAGATTTAAAGAAAACCTTCATTTTTGGTTTGTTATTCAAAGTTAAAAATTAAACTGATCGAGGTATGTACAAAAAGGTGTATGTATAAAAAGGCGTACAATGAAATACCTAATTTCATGTACGGGAATGGGACTTATACCTATGTGGAGGCCCATGTTTTATTTTATAAAACATGGTGGATGATTTTATTTACAGACGCGTCATTTGAAAAACCGTTTGAAAGTTTGTTTTGAAAGAGTTTTCTGTACAAAGAAAAACTGTAAAAAAAAGAGGAAAGGGACTTATACTCTCTAATATTCGAGAGGCCCACATCGCTTTGAAAATCAATTGATCAATTAAAAAGATTTAATCAATAGTTTTCTTTGAAAATCAAAAAGAAATGGTTTATCGTTTTTGAAAAGAATCGCGATCGCTCGTTTTAAAACGATTTGAATCAAAAGATCATCCTCAATTAACACTTAGATAATTAGGATTTGCTTCAAAAAATATTTACAAGTTACTAAGTTTGAAAATCAAATGAAAAATAGTATTTAAAAGTATTAAAATTACTTAAAAAACAAGTCATTTTAAAACTATTTAAAAATGTATCAAATAAATATTTTTTGATGATTTTTTTTTATATTCTTAAAATATATATATTAAACAAAGAGTATGCAAAAAATGAAGTGAAAAAAATGAATTTTGATTGGTTAAATTAATTGGTGAAGTTGTTAAAGAAAATGAAAGAAAATAGTGTCAAAAAAAATGTTTTGGTCCTGCCAGGGTTTGAACCCACGCCCTCTCTCTCACAACTCAAAACACTTGCCAACTGAGCTGCGCGCGCAGCTTGTTATTCACACGCTTCCATTTAATTATATTTGAAAACAAACATTTGAATTTTTCAAACCAAAAAACGCGCCAAGAACACATCTTCAACTGATTTTTGAAAATCTTTGAAACTGGATTGTTTTGATCAAGTAGATAGTCTATCTTGCTCGGTTTTGGACGAGGAACACAATGGTATCATTTAATTGCATTTATTTTCACTCTAAGATCATTGGTTTTCTGATGAACACGAAGAACCCTAATCTTATGATTCAATCTAAAATTGTGTATAATTGATGAATTGTGAAATTGATTGAGGGCTATTGATCAGTGATAGTGCAGAAACAAGATAGCAACTCAATTTTTCATTTATGATGCATGTATGTATGAGTTTGAAGTTCATAGCACTTACCTTCAAAAACGGCCAAGCTGGGATTCGAATTCTGCAATAGAGGTGTTACAGAAGTTGTTTGATGATCTGGATAGCTTCAATGGACCATATGGAAGGTGTCTGGATGCTTGGAGTGGATTGAAAACATCTGGATCAGTTGGTGGAACCCGATCTGCAGTTGCTTCAAGTATGAATCGAGCTTGGTGATTCTGAAGTTTTTGATTGATGATGAGTGTTGGGATAGTTCATATGTGATATATATGAGGTGTTGGAAGTGTTAGTTTGGACAGATATAGCTTGGTATGGATTTTGGCATGATAAGGTTCAATATATGCAAATATGGAAGTGAGGTAGTGATTTTGAGTTTTGAGGTGTTTTTGGGTGTATGAGTGATTCAAACACATCCCATATGGTGTTTATGGTTTGCTAGAATCATCACTTTGGCCATAGCTTCAAGGATTTGGAGGTTGACATTTCTACCTCTTTGAAACTTAAGAAACTTGCATTCTAAGAAAGAAGAGAGAAAACCTATAATTGTGAGGTTTTGGTGTGATTTGAAGAGTGATTTGCATCTCTATTTATAGGCCAAGAGTTCTGAACTCAGACCTTTGCAAGTTGATCAAGAATTGGTGATTTGGCTTAAGAGATAAAAAGGAATCTTTTACATTTAATGCAAAATGGTTAAAGTGACCAAACCATGGTTAAAACTCTAGCTTCTTATCCTCTTCCATTCTGATCTTCTAATCAGAAAATATCTCTCAATTATTGCTTCTATGCATCATTGCTTGGATTATAGGTCATGTAGTCTTGAAACTTAGTGAAAAATGGTGAAAATTCAAGTGAAAAAGTTCACTAATGTCAAAATTCAAAACCATGGCTACACTCCATATTTTTTCATGCTCTTGGACATTTTGGAAAGCTCATATTACACACTTCAAAACCCTAGTTGAAAGTTTCTTCAAGATCCTTAAGGAAGTGGGTGAAAAAGATCCATGAACTTTGAAGAAAGTGAGATTTTAAGTGCATTTTTCAAAAGATGCCAACTTTGAAGCACCATATCTCTTAAATGGTTGATCTTATGGAAAAAATTTATATGTGTCAAAGTTGTTTATTGGATCAAAATCTACAACTTTCATGTTGGAAGTTTTTTTCAGTTTGTAGGTGAAATTTTGAGAAATTCCCTTCCAAAGTTTGGAAAAAACCATTGAAAAACACTTAGAAATTTTTCTAAGTATGAAAAGTCAAACTTTTGACTTTTGATTCTTGATTGATTTTCCTTGATCAAATGACTTCTCATATCATATATTGATGATTCAAAACTTCAAAAGTCATGGTTGACCAAAATTCCCCAAAAGTCAATGGTGATCTTGTACAGTGGACTTTTTCAGACGAATCGTGTTTCTGGAGATTTCAAATGAAACAAGCTATCCTCATCAAATGAATGGTATGAATGGATCATATTGAGGTATTAGAGGATTTTGAATCATAGTTTGAGTTATGACACCATGTCCTGATTAAAAAGGCAGTTGTTCAGTGAATTAGGTCAAAAAACCCTAATTGTCGACCAGATGAAATTGATGACTGTAGGTCTTGAATTGAGATACAATTTCCATTGTATATTGTCATAGGGATTATTTGAGGATGATTGAAACCTTTGATTGACTTCCTGGGGATTTTTAGGGTTTCCCAAATGTGATCCCTGATTTCAGTCCCTGATAGTTCAAAACCCTAATTCTGAGGATTTGTCTGATCAATCTTTGTGTAAGAGATGTTCTGAGCCAATGGATTAGGTCAAAATGATGCACTTGAGGTCTTGATATCATGTCCCAAGCCATTAGGTCAAATTCTGAGCAAAAGTCAAGAGTATGCTGTCTTCAGTTAAAACCCTAATTTGGTTGATTCAAAGTCTTTGAGCTTGTTGAAATGAATTTCTGAGGACCAAATGTTGATTATTGATGAAGATGATTCATTTGAGATGAAGGGAGAACAAAACCCTAATTAATTGTTACTTGTACTGATGAGTGATTTCCTGATTAAATCCTGCTGAGTCACAAGTAGCAAACACAAGCTATGCAATTTGTTAGAGATGCAAATGATGCATATGCAAATGATATGAGGTGGTATCTTAGGTCAAAAATTGGGGTATGACAGTTGAGCAGAAGCCTTAGTAGAGATCCAAACTTTGATGACATATGTTGTAAAGATCCAAGCATTGATGTGAAGCTTTGATGGTTTAGCAGTCACAAGATTATCCTTTGTATTTCGCCTTTGTTTTTATCCCTTATTTTTGCATGAGCTAATTCTTTTGAATTTGACCCATCGGGATGCCCCAATTTTGCCTAAGTCTTTTTGTTTCCTTTTATGGAATTTTCATTTTGACTTAGCGGGCGTTTTTTATTCTTGAAAGCTCCTTTTGAGATTGATTCTTGGATATTGCATGTTGTGACTGCTATGTTGATTTTGATTTGTAAGCTTCGCCTTTGATACTCCCTCGATCTTGAATGATGTAATGAGGAAGAAGGTGTTGTAAATGTTACCTCCATTGCTTCCTCAATCTTGGATGAATGCGAGGAAGAAGATATGCTTGAACCTTATGCTTGGATTGACTGATTCTCTTGGCAACCAAAATACATCATTGAATTAGTTGACATCTACCCTGCCCCTGGTTAAAATCAAGGTTCTTTTGAAAAGTAGAAACAAACTCCAACTCCTGGCTCGAGGGGGTAACGAGGGATTAACATCCTTATATCTCCACTGTTTGGGAATGGAAACAATGCCTGTACATCCTCGGCTTGGTCTTACCTTGAAAGCATACGTTTAGCTGGACTTAGTCATTTGTATTCGTCATTCTCCCTCAAGTTTGTTAATAACCCTAAAAATAGGAGTGTGTGACTGGAAAGTCATATTAGTGAGTGAATGAAATGAATGAATTGATTCCAAAACCTGCATGGTCATCCCATTAGAATTGCTAATCCGAAGGTACAGCTTTTATCCTGAGCGACACTTAGCGATTGTAGAGTTGAAATTGTGAGCACGGTAAACACCTATTGATCCTAGGGATAATCTCCTTTGTAGATCCACTGATCTTGTTTTACTCCTTAGCTCTTTAGAATTGTAGAAGTAAAAGGGTAACCTCGAATTCTTCTTTGGACATGTCAAACCTGTAGAGAATAAACCGTCAGCGGTGGGTTTTCGTCGTATCGGAACTTCATGAGCTTCCTTTGACTGAACCTCTTTTGCTTTTCCCAAGGATAGTATCACCTATAACCCTTTTTCCTTTGGTATGGGGTTGACATATGTCGCATTCCCTCCATCAGAGTCATGCACCTTTGCTCAGGGTATTGCCCCAATTGGACTGACCCTTACCCCAGGTTATCGTAGAGCATCCTTGAAAGTTTGATATGTTCTAAGATGAACCCCTTTATGACTAGATACATCTTGAGTGTATCTATGAGGGAACTCTTTGTTGAACTAATCATTGCTCGATGACAACCTTTATTGTATTCATAATCGTGTTATGACAAGGCATGGACATGCGGCTGGCATGGCGAGAGGCATCTTTTTCTTTAGCAAGACTAAGATCTTTTATTCTCCTTGCTCCATAGTCTACGATCCTTTGATTTTTTTTTGAGTTTCGGGAAACCGGCTAGCACGGTTGGTATGGATGCGGGCGAAGATAGAAATGCAAATGAGAATGTATGAATGCATGAAAATGCCAATGCACGCGTAAGCGAGAGACTCCTTGTATTGTAACTCCGTGTATGCAGACGTGTAACATATGATCCTAGGGATGGCCTTAGAGGCGACATTAGACCCTCTTGGAATCTTTGCAGGATAAATGTTATGACACGCTAAAGGAAATCCCTTGGATTCGAGAGTATGCAGAAGATAGCGGCTAGTGATCGTTCAAGATAGTCACTAAATCTCATGGCCATCGAGAGGCCAATCAACGTGTACCAATGAATTTGTCCCTCGTGGGAAGGTTCTCTATGCGGAACACAACCTATCTAAGGACGATATGGACGAAGAGAAATCCCTACAGGCTAGGGATGTGATGTGTAAATGGAGATCCCAAACTCTACAAGTTAGAGGGTGCGCGGGAATAAGCATGGAGTGACCGTTCAGGACAGTCACTAGATTTCATAGCCATCGAGAGGCCAGTCGAACGCATGCTAGTGAAGTTGTCCTTCGGGGAAGGACGCGTCATTGTGGAAACACGTGGATGTAACAGAAAATCCCTGTATGCTAGGGAGTACGTAGTAGCAAGCACGGGGTGACCGTTCACGACAATCACCGAATCGCATGGCCATCGAGAGGCCAATTGACGTGCGTTAATGGAAATGTCCTTCGTGGGAAGGACGCGTAGTTGTAAGAATACAAGGATATAAAAATAAAATCCCCACAGGCTAGGGGATGCATAGATGGTGATGTCTTCCGTGGGAAAGACACGGTCTTTTAGAAATTAGAGTCCCTACAGGCTAGGGACCACGTAGGGATACCTGCAAAATCCAAACGCATAGATATCCAAAGCAAATAAGTTGCAAACATATAACAAGCACATGAGCACGAAAGTCCTAGGTTCATAGGTTCGACGTAGGGGGCTCTAGGGAGCCAACCTTTTTATGGGAGTGTTCTAGAAGGTCTCATGGGGTCGTTCGTAGCCTCCGAGACTTTTTGTCTCTTCGGATTTTAGAACAACTCATTTTATCCATGAGGTTCGAATTTTTGGGGTAGGTTCCCGGAGAGATCAGCTAAGTATCCAGTCCAGCCCTCCACAAAGTCAAGCTTCGTTTCGGACCTTTCCAAATACCTAACCCACTCCGAGTGGAGTTATCAGTGAGACTCGTAAGGCGATTCATGTCCCCTTTTGGTCTCAAAGTTAACTCCCACACTTAAGGTTTAACAACAATTTTATATAACCCAACAGATATAGTAGGAAAAAATATATTCATTTAAATAAATATTTAATTAAATTGCGGTGATGAAATTGCGAAGGAAAATAAATAAATAAATAAATAAAATTTAAATATTTAAGAACTAACCTTGGAATCCGCCCGCTTGCAGTTTTGAGGATGCATTAAAGCAGCGATTATTTAAATAAATATATTTATTTAACTAACATAAATAGTTGGAAAGAATAAATGAATAAATAAAAATTTAAATATTTACAAAAATAAATAAACCCTAAAAATGGCTAATTAGCCAAACCCTGACAATTTCGCCAAAAACCTAAACCGTTTGCCACAAACCTAAACCTAAACCCTCTCAAGCCTTAGGAGCATAGTAATTCACTGTTAAGTGTCCCCAGCAGAGTCGCCAGCTGTAGCAACCTGCCCTAAAAATTAGCTTTTAGAGTCGCCACCTATTCTGAAGGGCGAATAGGAAACCCTACGCAGTATAGAGATCGAGGTAAGATACTATATTCAGGTCGAGGGAAGGTGTTAGGCACCCTCAACCCTTTCCTAAAGGCTAGTATTCAAAGATGAAGGTTTATGGCTAACTGTCAAGGTTTTATAGCTAAAGAATCGGATATGGGGAAAATTGAGATTTTTAGGAAGGGGACTCGCCTTGTTACCAAGTGCCTACGTATCTCCTTAGGGAGAATCAGAGTCAACGTAGTTCGGGCACAAGATTGTACGCCTTAGAATTGATTATAGAGATTGTGTGAAGTTGTTTTGAAATTGTTTTGAGGCTCTTCGAATTGCCTATCGCAGTTTGAATTTGATTTGAAAGGGCATTTTGAGTTGCCCAGGATAAAAATCCTGTAGTATCGTGGTTTAGTGTATTTTAGATGTTTCGGGCGTACAACCCTGATTTGGCACAATTAACCGCAATGATCAATAGGTTTGATCACCATAGTTAAAAGATTGGGGTTTTGCACCATTACCAATTCAAATCGATTGATTCGATTATCACTAATAATGAATTAACGTATGTTATTATTTTATGAATTTGTATTTTTATACTGTTACCTCTCATAACCGATTAATACGATTACAAATAATAACAAATTGATAAGGTATGCTAATCATCATAACCAATAAGATGGTTAAAACCATTTAGCAAAATAATGTTTATTTTAATTTATAGGATTTGATTAATTAAATTAATCGATTATTAACCATCGCGACCAATAAATTTAGTCGAAACGAATAATAAATTGAATCCTAATATTTTGCCAAGAGCCAATGGGATTGGGCGAACCCTAATGTAGTTGCAATTTTTATAGGGTTTTTGTGACTTAAAATTAAAAATAATTAAATGAATTAAATCGACATAGTCGAAACAATCGGAAAATCTAGTTCTAAACCCTAGTCATTCAACCTAACCCTAATTATATTCTAATCTTGACTAAATAAATAAATCCAATTAAATATAATTAATTAATATTCAATCTAAATAACTAAATAAAAATTAATAAAAATAAAATATGTAGAAGAACCTGGACCAGATCCTGTGTTGTGGGCTATTGAGTGTTCATGGTGCTCCTCCAACCTTGTGCGTTAGATCTGGACCTAGGTGCAATCCTGTGGCTGATTGGCGAGGGCGTATGATGAACCCTGGAGAAGCAATGCACTAGATCTGAGAGACAAATTCGTTAAAAAATAATATGTCTTACGCTGGGTTTGAACCCAGGTAATGATGGTGAGAAGCGTCCGCCTTTAGCCAATAAACCATGGACCAATTGCTGATATCATTTAACACGCTGTGAATTAAATATGAAATTTGTTGACTACATTCAAACAGCAGAAACGCGCGGACAGTGGCTGCACTTCGTCTTCTCCGCGACAACGTTCTTCATCCCTATCCCCTCTTTCCGAAACGCGGTCAATAAATGGAAAATAACGCCATGGTTCGACTTAAATTATCCTTCCGAACGTGATAGTACCCTTCACATTGTCCAATTTTGCTTCTATGAACGAATCCCAATTTCCACCTTCTAAACCCTAACAATGGTGGAATCTTATATATGCAACCAAACCTCAATTAAACATCCAGAAAGCTTCGAATCGTCCATACAAATTCAATGGTGTAGTCAAAATTTATTTAGAACGTGTAATCTGGCATAACCGAATCCACCAAAAGTTCGGCGAAAACGTGATGCGTTGGTCCCGGTTCTTGATGCTTCTGGGCTTGATAATGATTGGGATCTCTTCAAGAGATCCTTGGGAACACATTTGAATCCTTAGAACTCCTTGACTTTCCCTGCAACAAATGAAAAAAAAAAATCAGTTTTCCTTCCTTTTTTCGAATTCGGCCACAGCTTTGTGGAGGCCAAAAAAAACTCCCCTCTGTCTGCAATTGTTCTTGGTTTATATATCACTGCATTAGGTCAACCAAAATGGCAAGAATTGATCATTGAGTGTGATTGAAAATTAATTAGAAATCTCATATAAACCTTCTCATTTTGGCCCATGTTGATTCTCCAATGAATCTCACGAATTCCCCGCAGAAAATGTTGTGTCCCATGTTTTTTTTCCTTTTTGGATTTCATTCACACTTCTTAATATTTATTTGGTAATTAAATGAATAAAAACCTAAATAAATAAACAAAATATCATGTATTATTTATTTGGTAATTAAATGAATAATAACCTAAATAAATAAACAAAAATATTATGAAGTCATGGAATGGTCCTTAAGGTTATTTTTTTTAATAAAATCGTAAGTATACTCGAATTTAAATCGTGGGTCACATGTCTTTTCAAAACTTAAGTTTCACCATTTTGCTCTCTTTTGAACTTTTACCGAATTTATAAGAGAGCGGGTTTGACAATAGAAATGTCAAACCCCATGACTCTTAATTTTGGCTTTTGATGAATTGAAAGACGCAGATTTGATCGGGCAAATTTTGGGGTATGACAATATGCAATAAATATTGATTGGAATTGATTATTATGAGGCCTATAACCAATTATTTGATTTTTCTTTGATTTATGTGACTTTAAATTATTATTTAAATGAATAAAAAGCCATATAAAATCAAATAAAATCTATTAATTTGTGGAAAATGAATTTGATAGCTTGGATAGCTTGTGGACCAAGATTAAACCTTAAAAAGTTAGGCCCATTTGCAAGAAACTCCAATTTGAACCCCTTTTACTTCACATTTTTCCTTCAAAATTGCCCAACTTTCACAAGGCATATCTCCCTCAATTTTTAAGATAAGAAAGAGTTCTAGGACTTTTTGGAAACCTCAAGATGTCCTCTATAAGCCAGTTTGGAACATATGTTTCATTTGGAGATTTTATCTTGATGATATGCCCTTTGACAAAAAAACTGCTTTTGGTTGACTTTTGAAAAGGACCTATAATCTTTTGTACCATATCTCCCAAATGAAGCATTTCTGGCCTTGGCATGTGAGACACAAAGTTGTAGAGAATCCAATTTTCTTCAAAATAGGATTTGAGTGAGAAATTTCTGATATTCCATGTGAAAGTTATGCCTGGTCAAAGTTCAGTTGACTTCTTAGACCAAAATCCTAATTTAGTAACCATGCCCTTTGTTGATTTTGAAGCTTTTCCCTGATGAATCATGATCAACCTTTGATCAAATGATAAATGATACTTCATAATATTGATGTTAACCAAAAATCAGGAGTTTTGACTATACTTTGACCATGGTTGACTTTTAGGTGAAACCAGTCGACTGTGGATCATCTGAGCCATTGAATGGGAAATCCTTGGAGTTGAAGCTTGAATTTTGATATGGAGATAGTTTGGAAAATAATGAGCCATATGAAATCCATTAGAGACCTTGACTCATCCATAATCAAATTTTCATTCAAGAAACTCTATTCTCCCTTATTATTGAGGCGGAGGAAACCAATCCTTTTGAAGTTGCTCAAACCGCCAGGTGGATGACACCTTGATAATACGAAACTATATAGTATATTTGATTTGATTTACATAAATAATGTTTGTACTTTATTTTAATTATTTTATTTTATTTTAGCATTATGCTGATATTTTCATTGTTTCAGATTAATTAGGTTATTCGAAGATCAATTGAGAAAAGGAAAGAAATCGAGAAGAAATTGTTCAAAAGTCCAAAGAAATAAAAGGAGGTCTAAATTGCAAAAGAGGGGTGTTGAAGAAGTAGAACAAACTACAAGATGAAGGCCCAAGAACGAAGCGGAAGCTCACCTCACAAGTGGAGGCGCCCGCCTCCAAGGCCCACACCATGTGAGGCCCACGTCTCCAATATATGGGAGACGCACGTCTCCAGTCCACTTGCCATGTCTCCAATGGTGGAGACGCCCGTCTCCAAGCCCACACCACTAAGAGACGCCCGTCTTCAAAAGCATGTGGGACCCGCCACTTAACCATTTTCTCCACTATTTTCGTGGACAATTCCAAGTCTTCAATCGTGTCCTATATTTTCTCAACTTCTCCAACCATGATCTCAACTATCTCCACTACTTCTCACATGATAACTTCCAACATTTTCCACTATATAAAGATGGGAATATTCATGTAAAAGGGGTGGGACCATTTTTAGTCCCAGCCATAGTTTCTCTCGTTCAGTTTTTCTTATTTTCTATTCCAGCAATATTTTCCAGCATTCAATTTCAAGTTATTATTTTCTTCTTCTTTTCATAGTTCTAGGCATATATTTTATTTTCTCACAATAGTTTCTACACCGGAAATTATTGTGTAATTTTTACTGGATCTAACCAAACGTTAGATCATAGTATTTTAATTCCTTGTTTTCCTTATTTGATCGAAGAATTTTAAAAATAGATCCAACTGACTTGTGGTGGAGTGTTCTCTATTTCAAGTTCAAGAATTAATTCAAGTTATATTTTCAGGTTGTTATTTCTATCATTTATTTAATTTATAGTTTTATATTTCTTGCTTATAAATTATTGAATATGCCTAAATATATGAATTATTATTGTTTATGCATGTTTAATTTAATAAGTATGTTTAGCTAAATTAATCAGATATCGATATGTAAATTAATCTAACCGAAAGAATCCGAAACAAATTGGCTTAAATAATGTTTTATTAAAAATCACCTTTTTTTGGTTTTAGTGTCTAATTGAATTTATTAAAAGTTTATAAAATCAACAGAGCGAAAGTTTGAGATTTTAAAACTGGACTAAGGTTAGAAATCAACAGAGCGAGAGTTTGAGATATTTAATTGGATAGTAGACACTAGACATTAGGTTTAAGGACAGCGAGAGCGTATTAAAACTAATTAGATATTTATTTATTTTTAAAAAGTGTTTTTAAACTCGGCGGGGCTGCGAGAGCGTACGTTAGGGAATATTAGCATAATCTGAGTCAATAGAGCGAAAGTTTGAGACAAGGGTTTTTAAGTAAATAATATTTACATGAAAAGACATTTTATTAATTATGTTGTTTTCAAAAAGCGTTTCTAAATCTGATAGGACAACGAGAGCGTACATTATGAGTTAGGATCGTAGTCTAAGTCAATAGAGTGAGAGTTTGGGAGGAGGACTTTTAAACAGACATATTTAATAAAGATTTTTAATTTGATAAAGAACCTAGCCAATGGAACTTCGGATCACCTAAGTTAGACGAATTACATACCGATATCCACGCATCAATATATTATCTAGATTTAAGATTTTAGTTTCCCCTTACAAAACAATGGAAATATCACTAGCCTTAGCTTTGCATAGTAACTTTAGATAATGGTAGATCAATTCATAGTCCCTGTGGATTTGATATCTTTTAAAACTACACGATACGATTGTGCACTTGCAGTCTTCCGACTAATAGACACATAAAGTCGCGATCACACCTATAATACGCTATATATTGTTAGATAAACTCCCATCAAATGAGTTGGAAGTGAATAAGATCAAAAAATATGCGACAAAGCATACCATGATATATGGAAAGATATATAGGATGGGATAGGCGTTCCCCATGTTGAGGAGTATAAGAAGAAAGAAATTGTCTTGGTCCTCACAGAGGTCCACCAAGAAAAATGTGGTAGTCATATTGGTGGTTGATCCTGAAATTGCAGTCATTATTATTTTGATATTCTCTTTAAATTTGATATTTGTGTAATTTTTTATTTTTCTTATTTTTATTTTAATTATTCAATTAGATTTGCATCTTTGAGATAACTTTACATTCAATAAAGTAGCTTTGGGCCCATGGAAATGTGTTTATAGCCTTAGTAGTTTGGTCTAATTCAATATGTTGATTATGGCTTGAATCATAAGTTAGAAAATTTAAAATCAAGGTTTTTATGAAGCTTGATTCGAATAAGAAATTTTGGTGAATCGAATAAAACATCAATAGGCAGTATGGAATTTCGTTATGTTAGCATGATTTAATCAACGACATGTGTGATTCGAATCATAGAACTCCTTGACTGGAATCACAATAACTTTGATTTGAATCATGTGACCTAAGAATATTTAAAAATAGAAATATGATTTGAATCATGCTTTAGCTTGACTCAAATCATAGATACAAATCATGATTCAAATCAAATATCAAATTCCTCACATTACTACCTTTGAATCAAATCCTAACCTCGTGATTTGACTCGAATCATTCTGTTCATTTCTTCATATTTTTTTGTGCATGGCTTTAGCACCTATTTAAATCATTTAGTTGTGTCTTTCTAAGGTTAATTGTCAAGTTGATCATTAGACACAAAGTGTGACTTTTGTGTTAATCTTGTTGATTGACCAAAGGATATTCTCAAGAAGGATAAGTCTCATAATGATATTATTCTAGAGTGATATCTACTGAAATCAATACCCATAGTTTTAGAAAGCTTGAGAAATACTACAAGTGTTTCTTCATTCATAAACATATTCCCTCCTTGATTCAACATTGTGAAAAACTTCCTAGAATATTGATATTGTGAAAGTTTTTTTATATGTGTTGTGTGAGATTCTTTAGATACCCTTCATCATCTTTAACATTGTACCAAGAAATTATTTTTAAGGTGCTTAACTCTAAAGATTGAGTGTGAGAGGTAGATTCAAGGTACATTAGGGAAGTTAAATGTTTTCTGTAAAGTTTTGATGTGTATCAAGAAAAACAACCGTTTTATGTCTATGGTATCTAGTGTGTGTACTATATGGAAGAATTCGTTGGAGTTGAGTAAAGGTTATCGTAAAATGAAGTTAGGAGTTATCCAATCTTTCTTAGCTAGAACATTGCTCAAACAAGACATCAGTGGATTCGAGTAAATGTTGTTGGAGAACGGAAGTTTGGAGCAAGATTGTTGAATCTAGTAAGATTATTGGATCAAGATCATTTAAGATCTTGAATGTGTGCAGTTGAGTAATTCGCTTCAAAAAAATGAATGTCAATTTAGATGTGTGTTTAGCATTGAGCTTGTAGTATTCAGATTGTTAATAATCTACTCTACTGTACCAAAATACTTGTATCATGATCTTTATAAATAGTGGAAGACATTATAATTTTCAATGGTTAAACCATTGTAGAGTGAACTAAGCTCTAGCGAGAACGATTGAGTTAAACCACTATACATTTAGTGTACATTTTTCTTTTCCATATCTCCTTTAATTTTGTGCATTATATCATATGCTTATTTGTTTATCTTTAGAATGACATCTAGATTTTGATCTTGCTTATAGTGTTTTATCTTATATGTTTAAGCCTGTGGTGTATCTAGTTTAATATTATTTTATTCTATGATTATGATTGTAAAGACTCTATGTTTGGATTAATCTATAGTTGTTATATCTTAATTTTGAGATATGTCCAAAATTGTATTATGATCAGTATTGAACTTCTTGTTAAAGGAAACTTTTTTTATCCTAGTTTTGCTAAATTTTAACTTATTTTAATTAGGCTTGAGTCTTTTAAACTTGAGTCTTGAGAGGGTACTTGTCTTAAAATTTTAGATTTGAATTCCGCTTAATACAAATGATTTTTATGTTGGACCAAATCCATACTTAAAACCAAACAATTGCAAGCGAATAGTGTTATTGATCCAATTGAATTAGTCGATATTAAAGTCGGCTATGAAAATTTAAATAAAAAAACTTTAACCAAACATGTTGGCATCACTACCACTAGCCAAAAAATAATCTCACACCTGCTCGAGCTCTTCTTATATATATCTTCACTCAACTCATCATCAATAATCATTTCCCACCTCTCTCTACGTTCTCTTCTCTCCCTATTCTCTCTATCTGAAATGGAGCCACCGAGAAGGGGACAAGTAAAGATCAGAGTAATCAAGAGTCTATACCAATCCGTGACGGCGTTTGCTTCTTTGTCCGGCGATGGTGGATCCAACAACGGTAACGGTAACGGAACAGAAGACGGAAATCGTTCCCCTTCTACTCCACCTCCGACTACGAATGGATATAATTGATCTTCACTTCTTTGATGTTCCATGCTCCCTATTAGGTCTCTCCAAAGGCTGATGCTGGGAAACGTTAACTAGTACTAGTTGAAAATATGCATCTTATGTATTTTTTCTTTTGCTCTCATTTTCTATTACTATATGCTGATTATTGTATAATTATGATGGGTGTATGAAATTTTGAAAGTTTGTTTTTTTATCAGTTATTTCAATATATATTTAGTGGTTAATTATGTTTTAAAAAAATATGATTAAATAATGTTTTTTTATCAGTTATTTCATTATATATTGTATTTATGGATTAGAAACTATTATATTTATTAAACATACTTAAATAATGTTTCAAATTTACATGCTCAACTATATCATTGAATATTTTTTGCTCAACTATATCAATCAATATTTTTTATTCTTAATTTGTTGAAATTTGCACTTGAAAGATACCAGATTGGTCATTGACTGAATTGGAAATAATCAATTCTGACTGTTTAGAATAGAAAATAGGAATGAAAATGACAAGCACATGCAAATGGATTCTTCAACCATTACATTGAAGCTTTTTCTTCATAATGAACAACTTGAAATATGTTCTAATAATTAATAATTAGATATTATAAAAAATTAATAATCAATATTAGATATACTTCTCTCAATTGAAGTTAACAAAGGTTAGAAGTTATAATTTATTGTTTTGTATAAATGACTGTATTCGACATAGGTTTGTTCGACTTAGTAAAAGTCAATTGTATTCGACAAAATCGAATATAGCATATAATTGTTAAGTCGAAATGTAATTATTAGTATATTTTGGGCTTAGACGGTATGTTTTAAGCTTGTGCTTTGGTTGTCAATAAATAAGCATGTCGTTGTAATAAAACACAGCTTTCAGAGTTAATAGTTTCAACATCAATGTTATAATAAAATTTTCCCTTTAGTGTTTTCTCTCTTTTCTCTTCTTCTTCTTCCTCATCTTTTTTGAAAATCCTAATTGTTCTAACAAATTGGTATTAACAGGCCCGGTTGTGATTCAATGAGATTCTGAAATGGCAACCGGAAACACAACATCAACGCAATTTCCAATGAATTTGTTGGTTTTCAAAGGTGAAAACTACGAGAGGTGGGTTGCGCAAATGAAAGTCATCTTTAGATTTCAAGATGTGGGACAAGATGTCGAACATTGAAGACATAGCCATTGTAGGCAGTTATTTCTATACTAGTATATATAGTAGTTCTAGCGTTAGGAATCGGGTGGCAATATCATTGTAAAATCTCTATAGAATTCAAAGTACCTAAGTCAAGGCGAGAAACGAGTTTGTGATAACTATGTATGATTCTGCACACTAACTTCTATTCATTTAAATAGAGCATTTCAGTTACTTTTACTTACTTTTTCCAAGCCTTTATTTTCATTTCCAACTTAGTTTATAGCAAACTTCGACATAGTCGAAGCATTTACTTTGTTTTCATTTCCAAAACTGTTTTTTCACTTTCGTAGTCTATTTCAAACTTATAACACCATTCAAACACTTTTCTCTTCGAAATTATGCACAAAATGCCTAAAATTTTCTAGTTTGATCTTACAAGTAATTATTCAAATCTAAGTGATTGTTTACCAAAATCACGGGTAAATAGAACCTTAACGTGTTCTAGAAGATTATTGAAGAAGAAACACCAAAAGAAGCGTAGGACAAGTTAAAGAATTTGTACAGCGGAGAAGATTATTGTACATTTTTAACAAGTACACATATATACATATGATTCGACCATATATTATCCGATGCGGAACTCTTTAACAATGTTTTTTCAAATTTTAAAGAAAAATAGTTTCAATCTATACAAGTATTTGTTCATTCAAATAATTTTATTAAAATTATACTTTTGTTTAATTTTATCTCTACAAAACCGACTTGTAAAGTGAGAGAGCCACAAGTTAGAAGAAACTTATGGCGACCTCTTCCCTGGAACATGAAACTCGATGAATCTAAGATATTATTATAGTTAGTTTATATTTTCTTGTCAATAAGGCGAGTTATGACCTCCACGAAATGGGGACATCCATTTGGGACTCCTCTATATTGACTTCCAAATTACTCTTGGAAATGGTGTCAATTGCAGCTTGCTCTTTCAAAGTATTAAATTCGTCACTTCCTCCTCTAGATTTAAGAAGGTGTCATATTCTTTCTAACAACTCTATAGAACATTGAGCCTCAGAGTATTTTTTTCTCCACAAGTAACAAGGTGTCTCTTGCTGACTCCAAAAAGGATTCATGAATCCATAACTTGTTTGCAGCTTGTGAAGCTTCAATTTGAGCCCTTCACTTTCCTACACTGATGGGAACTCTTTAATCATTATAGCTTGCAACAAGAGCACACTCCTCCGCAGGTAGGTCCCAATCATCTGATCAATTTGTCACAAACCCATTTTCTGCTTCCTTTGAGTGTCTGTTGGCATGTTAAGGTGGCCATGAATGAAACCTCTGTTGTCAAATCTTATGTCCCACAACAAAAGGCACCACATAACCTTCAAGAGGTATCACAAAATGTACATTTAGGGAAATATGAAAGTATCCTCGTTAATAAAGGGCTTTTTCCCTGCATCAATCTTTTGTTTATTGGATGGAGAGATCCTTGCTCCGCTGGACGATTATGTGTGATTTTTGACTCACCTTCTGGTTTTCGTTTAGTGTGCCTCTTCAACACCCCATCTGGGCCACTCTTTTCGTTGGCACAACCATCCTTGGCCCCTTTAACTTGGCCTTCTTGAGGAATGCTTTCCTTTGCGCTAGTGAAAATGGAGTCATGCTTCATGCATCAGGAAAGGTAAACAATTAACCTGAAATTATGATAAATAAATTGAGATATTTTAGACATAAAATATACTTACGTGTTTTGAGGGGTGTGGACCGTTATGTTTCTCTTTAACCATAAAATAAATGGTGGTATTTAACAACACTGCCTTTATAGGCCTCGTACTTAAAAGGATCTGGAATGTTATGCTTCTCCTTAATCATTTTTCCTTTACAGACCTCGTGCTTGGAGGCTTTAGAATATTATGTTTCTCTATAACAACTTCTACCTCACAAGCCTCGTGTTTGGGTTATGAAGAGTCATAAATGTTATAGCCTAGGCCCATCTTGTTGAGAAAAATAAGTGTGAGTTGAAAGTATTGAGAAACAAATGTGGGGAACTCCCACATTGATTGTAAAAGTGAAGATTGGGCACTTTATAAACGAGAGAACCCACACACTTATCACCTTAATATTTTTGGTGAATATGTGGTGTGTCTCTCACAAGGTGTGTTGCTCACAAAGAAAGACCCCAATGTAAAAAGCTTCTCTTATGTTGACCCCCCAAGTTGATGATCCAACATTGATATCATGAATCATTGGTTCGAGTGAAGAACCGACTCACTTGTAGAAAAAGTCTTTCCCACATGGTGGTGGGTTGGAGATATGTCCCATTGAAAAAGTGTCAACAGTGGTACTTGCTCATAAAAAAACCTTAATATAAAAATGTTCCCTCAGTTAACCACTAAATTGATGATCCAACACATCTAACAATATCTAATTTAGCACAATCACTTACAACAATAAGATGAATACGCAAGTGTAGCATGTGGGTGAACTTGCCATGTCCTATGATAACCTCGGCTATGAATCATCCACCACGCGGTCCTATGAAGCAAGTTCTCATTGGATAACCGGGAAAATAACTTCAAAACTCGGCATTTTTTACTAGGACATGAAGATATAAAAGTCTAGTGTAGTAACAGCATGTACAATATATATTTTTAAAAATGGTTAATAGCAAATATAATGACTTCATTTTATATGTTGATATTCTAAATAAATTTATATTAATATATGTAGTTTTATTTTTGTAATTTCTAAAGATAAATTAGTATTAATAAGAGTGTATTTCAAAAAAAATGAGCATAGTAGAACGAGTCTATTGAAATGGATTACTCACATGCTACACATCAGTTTGGATATTTTCAACATGCTCAAACGTATTAATCTTTTGCTGGTAAGAATGTTCCAGAAATTATCTTCTGTGCCAATTAAGCATAGATTCCTAGTTGAAATTTGCCACTGAGAAAGATTAGATTCGTGAAAGATTTATTAAAAAGCAGAGTATACTTTTTGGGGTAAAAAATAATTGAAAGCTTTGAACTGAATCAATAATTGAAAAGAATCAGTTGCGACTCTTTAGGGTAAAAAATAGGAATGAAATTGACAAGCACTTGCAAATGGATTCTTCGACCATAACATTGTAACTTTTTCTAGATAATGAACAACTCGAAATATGTTCTAGTAATAACTAATAAATAATAATTACATACTTTGGTCTGTAAAAGAAATCAGAATTTTATTTATACTGAAATTTTAAGTAAATATCAGCTGAGTTTAACATATATTCCCTCTGGCCATAATTATAAGCAAATATTCTCTTTTTAGGTTCATTGAATAATGAATGTATTTGATCCTTTATGTAGACCAGATACATTCATTACTCAATGAACCTAAAAAGAGAATATTTGCTTATAATTCAGGCCGGAGGGAGTATTCTCGATCTTTAGTTAATTTATTTAAAATGAAAAGTAACACCGTTATGATATCGGGAGTCGTTCCAGTCACGTAGCATCTCTCACTTTGAATTTATTCCTCGTGCATTACTAATTGGTTTTTTCTTTCAAAACCTTGAAAGAAAAAAGGAAGGAAAAAGAATCGGAATGGAGAACGTTTCGGAGTGGCATAGGGTAGGAAAGAGTAGATTTAAAAACATCTTTCCTCGTTGGGATGTTTTTCCGGTCGGAAGTAGAGCTTATGAGGATAATGGGAACTCGATCACTTCTATTTTCTTTTCGGAAATCCCGGATAGAATCTCTTCCAAGGAGTTATTCGAGTTGTTCGGATGTGTGGGAGATGTAGTGGAAGTTGTCATATCTCCAAGAAAGAACAAGTTTGGCAAACGTTTTGGGTTTGCCCGATTTGGGGAGGTAGAAGATGGAAGACTTCTTGCTGTTAAGCTGGATAACATAATGGTGGACGGTAAGAAGATACATGCTAACTTGCCACGTTACTCGAGAAGAGAGATTATAAAGAAAGAGCCACCAGGTGCAAGGTCAAATGGAGGAGGGAAGGAGCAAAGGAGAACGTTTCGCAGGGATCTTAACTCACTAGCACCGGGATACGGGAAGCGGATGGAGGGTTCTGAAGGAAACTCTTCTTTTGCTGATATTGTTAGGGGAGAGAAGAAAGAGAAAAAGGTGTGTCTTTTGAATTTCATGTCAGATCAGGAGAACATAGCTAGATTCAAGAAAGCTTTTGTTGGTAAGATGGTAAATCCAGGGATGTCTTACAATATTCAGACTAGTTTTGAAGTGGAGGGTTACTTCTCCATTAAGGTAACCCCTCTGGGTGCAAATCTTTGTTTACTTGAAGATCTAGAGGAGGGAGCAACGTTGGACCTTATTAAGGAAGGGAGGAGTTGGTGGTCTCAATGGTTTTCTGAGATTAGAGGGTGGAAGGAAGAGGATGTTGATACAGAGAGAGCTACATGGTTAAGGATTTATGGGATTCCTTGTCATGCTTGGAACTTTGATTTTTTCGAGTTACTTGCAAATATGGTTGGAAAATACATGTGTTGTGATGACAACACATCTAAAGGAGAACACATGGACATTGCAAGGATTCTGGTTAGAACGAATTGTGCTACTGTTTTAAATGAATCTTTTAGTGTTAGAATTAATGGAACAGTCTTTAGAATTAAAATGTCCGAAGATACCCACGGGCCTTTGCGTATTGATCTTAGACAACCACCAAGGCAGACTGTTTCATTAGATTCTTCTTCGGACTCTGAGTATAGATGGAGCAATTTGGATGCTGGCAATCTTGAAGAAGGCGAGTGTTTTGTTTCTCCGGTTCTTTCAGAAAGGCACAAGGAGGAGGAAGCGGTTTTCGAGGTTAGCGGCGAAGTCTTATCGCAGCCGAAAGATTGTGTGTTGGAAGTTGTTCCGGGGAGACGTGTGTCAGACGAGAAGGGTAATAGGTGTCTCTCTTTCGATGGAGCAGTTAGGGTGGCTAAGAATGAGCTTTTAAAGGCAGATATTCCTAACGAGATAGTTGGAGAAGAATCATCGATTGACACTTTTTTCAAAAAGGTGGTAAAGGAGGTGGTTGTCCCAGAGTCAAAGGGTAACGTTAAAAAGGCTTTGAAAGTGAAGGCTTTAACTGGGCCTAGGGCAAGTAAGGCTATAAGGCCCAAGAAGCGGTCTCTTCTTATTTTGGAGGAAGCGAATTCTGGTAGGAAGATTGGGCCGAAGATAAACAATTCTTCAGGGAAGCCCAATGTTACCCAAAGATTTTCTCAACTCTCAGAATCTTTTTGTTCAGCTTCATCTAGTACGAGGAAGGAGGAAAGTTTCTTTTCTGGGGGAACCATTTTGTGTGGAGATCAGATCTCAGACTCGGATGTGGCCAAAGGAAACTCAAGATTTTGGAACCAGATCGAATCGAACGTGGGAGAAAAATTGTTGAACATTATTTCCAATTTCGGTGCAGAACTAGTTGGAGGAGAGAAGAATTTAAGGAAAAAGATTCTAGAACTTGAAGATGTTGATTCTAAAAAGAGGAAGGGAAAGACGGAGAAATTTATTCAGGGATCATGATTATAGGATCCTTTAATATTAGGGGTGGAGGCAATTTGATAAAGAGAAAGAGGATTGCTCAAATTGTGAAGAACGGGAAGGCAGATTTTTTCTTGATTCAAGAATCAAAACTGGAATCTGTTGAGGAGGGTATTGTCAAAAGTTTGTGGCCTAATGAGAAGGTGGGGTGGTCTTTTTCGGGTTCCTCTGGAGCTGCTGGAGGTCTGATCATCATGTGGAAGGAAGGTGAGTGCGAGGTGCTGTTTTCTTTTAGAGGGGAGGGTTTCCTAGGGATCAAAGCTATTCACAAGGGATTTCCTTTTTTCATTGTGAATGTTTATTCTCCCTGTTCTCTTCAATCCAAAAGGAAATTGTGGAAGGATCTGTTACAATGTAAATCTGATTTTTCTGATGGGGAGTGGTGCATAGCTGGGGATTTTAATGTTGTGGTGAGTAAGAGGGAGAGATGTGGGACAGGTTCTAGAAGTAGGATGTCGGAGATGAAGGATTTCGCTGAGTTCATTCGTAGTTCCAATCTTATCGACGTGCAATGCAAAGGGAAGAGGTTCAGTTGGTTCGGTGGAGATGGGCGTTCCATGAGTAGATTAGATAGGTTCCTTGTCTCTGATTCCTTGATCTGGAGTGGGGAATTACGGGTCAGCGCATCGACAATCGGGACGTCTCTGATCATTTCCCTATCTGGTTAATCTCTGACTTCTCTGATTGGGGTCCAAAACCTTTCAGAGTTAACGATTGCTGGTTCGAGGACTCTTCTTTTTTGCCGTTTGTGGAAAAGGTGTGGAGGAGCATTAAGGTCGAGGGCAGGAGCGATTATATTTTGAAAGAAAAGTTGAGAATCTTGAAATCAAGTCTTCGGATGTGGAATGAGGAGCAGTTTGGTAAATTTGATCTGGGGATCAGGGAGGATATTCAGAAGATTAACTTAGCTGACACTCTGCTCATATCTTGTCAAGAGGACATGGTTAAGGAGGTGGTGGTTGAGAGAAGCGTAGCGACGAGTGAGTTATGGAAGAAGATGTATGTCAAAGAGAATCTGCTGAGGCAAAAAAGCAGGCTGAAGTGGGACAATTTTGGTGACTCAAACAGCAAGTACTTCCATAGTTGTTTGAAGGAGAGGTCACTAAGAAATAATCTTAGTTCTATATTAGTGGAGAATCGTCTGCTGGTTTCTGTCGAGGACGTGAAGGAGGAAGCTAGAAGATTTTTTTCTCAGCTCTATTCAGAAACTGATGTTGAAGGATAGAAAAACACTTAGAAAGGGGGGGTTTGAATAAGTGTAGCTTTAAAAACTTGACCGATAAAAATAAATTGCACAGTTATTTTTATCCTGGTTCGTTGTTAACTAAACTACTCCAGTCCACCCCCGCAGAGATGATTTACCTCAACTGAGGATTTAATCCACTAATCGCACGGATTACAATGGTTCTCCACTTAGTCAGCAACTAAGTCTTCCAGAGTCTTCTGATCACACACTGATCACTCCAGGAACAACTGCTTAGATACCCTCTAATACTTTCTAGAGTATTCTGATCCACACGATCACTCTAGTTACAACCTGCTTAGATAACCTCTAAGACTTCCTAGAGTATTCTGATCCACACGATCACTCTAGTTCCTTACAACTTAATGTAATCTATTCTAAGAGTATTACAATTGCTTCTTAAAAGCTATAATCACAAACTGTGATATTTCTCTTAACGTTTAAGCTTAATCTCACTAATATATTACAACAGCAATGTAGTGAGCTTTGATGAAGATGAAGATTCTGAGCTTTGAATAGAACAGAGTTTCAGCAAGTTAATATGAGTTGTTTTGTTCAGAATCGTTAACCTTGCTTCTCATCAGAACTTCATATATATAGGCGTTGGAGAAGATGACCGTTGAGTGCATTTAATGCTTTGCGTGTTCCGTACAGCATCGCATTTAATGTTATACGCTTTTGTCAACTACCTCGAGCCTTGTTCACGCTGTGTCTACTGACGTTGCCTTTAATAGCTTCTAACGTTCCTTTTGTCAGTCAGCGTAGCCTGCCACATGTACTTCCTTCTGATCTGATGTTTGTGAATACAACGTTTGAATATCATCAGAGTCAAACAGCTTGGTGCAAAGCATCTTCTGATCTTCTGACCTTGAAGTGCTTCTGAGCGTGATACCATCAGAACTTCAGTGCTTCTGATCTCATGTTCTTCTGATGCTTCCATAGACCCATGTTCTGATTCTGCTTCGACCATCTTCTGATGTCTTGCCAGACCATGTTCTGATGTTACATGCTGAACCCTTTGAGACAAAGCTTCTGAGCGCTGAATTATGCATACTCTTTATATATTTCCTGAAAAGGAAATTGCATTGGATTAGAGTACCATATTATCTTAAGCAAAATTCATATTATTGTTATCATCAAAACTAAGATAATTGATCAGAACAAATCTTGTTCTAACAATCTCCCCCTTTTTGATGATGACAAAAACATATATAAATGATATGAATTTGCGATCAGAAAGAGCAGACGGCAAAAGACAAATTACACAGCTATAGCATAAGCATGTGAATATGTCTCCCCCTGAGATTAACAATCTCCCCCTGAGATAAATAATCTCCCCCTGAAATAAATACTCGAAGAACTTTAATAAAAGACTTCCCTGATTATTTCGGTAGAGACGATCACATAAGCTTCTGTCTTCAGAGAATTCATAGCTTCTGACTTCTGCTTCCATTGGACAGCTTCAGAACTTGAATTTCTTTAGATCCCTAGAACACTCATAGCTTCTGATTCCTGCTTCCATTTAGGACAGCTTCAGAACTTGAATTTCTTTGATCTTCAGAACATTCACAGCTTCTGATTTCTGCTTCCATTTAGGACAGCTTCAGAACTTGAGTTTTCTGGATCTTTAGAACATTCACAGCTTCTGATTTCTGCTTCCCTCGGATAGCTTCAGAGCTTTGAATTTCTACCAACATCACTTCATGCTAGATTTGTATCAGAACATTGTTGAATGTACCAGAGCATCATCAGAGCATCTCTACATCCTGAAATGTTACAGAACAAAAACTAAACGACAAAAGTCAGCATGAACGAGTCAGAACATAAAATGTATATTAGAACACATGATATGTATCAGAGCCATATAGGCTAAAATAATGTATCAGAGCAAATAGAATTTTGTCAGAGCAAATAGACAAATTTTGGATCAAATTCTATTATCAGAAATTCTGATCATTCTTCTTTCTTGCTTCTGATTTCTGAAGCTTGACAGCACTCAGCTTGCTTCAGTTTCCATAAGCTTATTCTTTTTACAGAATAACGCTTCTTATGGTTTTGCTTCTTGTGTTTGCTTTGAAGATTTTCTTCACTTCTTTATACCTGCAAAACACTTAAACCATATAGAACTTGCAGTTCTTGTTAGTAAATGTGTGGGAGCTTTATCCAGCAACTGATAGATTAATCAAATCATTTATCATTTATCTTCTCCCCCTTTTTGTCATAACATCAAAAAGAATATTTCAAAAGATTCAGATGTATAAAACGACAAATAAAATCACTGGAATGTAAAAACAAAGAAACTTTTCATTGATAATCAAAAGATATTACAAAAGGTTCTTATGTTTAATAAGATGAGAAACATTCCTAGCAAATACATAAAAAATCATCCCAAGAGGAAATGACTACAAAAATTAAAAACAAAACCCTAGCAAGACACATTCTGTGTCAACCCATCAAGAGAAGGAGAGGGACAGTTCACAGACAGAGAACTGCTGTTGCAAACGGGGCTTTCTCTTAACATAGAAGTTAAGAATATCATTCTTAACCTCTTCCCATAATTCAAGAAAGTCTTCTGTCTTTGGGTGAACGTTGATAACAACATCAAAGAAGAGGTATGACTTGAGAGGTATTAGGAGAGCCATCCCGAGATATGCATAGATCTGCCGCCTTTGAGTCATAGATCTTCAACAGGCTTAGAGGATGATTAAGAGATCCAGACAAAGGATTCAAGATGAACGCTAGGTTTGAACTAGGATTTTTTTTTTTTTTAAAGAAAGAAAAACTTTGTTTGAGCAAGAGAAAAAAAATAGGAGAGAGAGAGAGAAAAATTGATGAGGAATGCAAAGGAACGGAGGATTTAAATAGACAAAAAAATGAAAAAGTACAATAAAGAAAATGGTGAAAAACAATTAACGTTACATGACATGAGGAGAGATAATAAAGACAAATGAGGTGACTAGCATAGTTACCTATGGTCGGCGTCCCTTCAACTGCACGCGCGCTTATCCATGAACAGTAAAGACAGGTTTACCATCCCGAGATAAAACGTTACAGCTGTTTTGCTTTAAAAAAGGTTCTGAATCAACTTAGACAATGAAACGTTAGTAATAACCGAATCATAATTTCTAAAAGATTTTAATCAGAACTTCTGATTAAAAAATAATCCACTTTCATTTCAGAAGATACTCATACATAAGAACTTCTCATCTTCTCATTCTGGGCATAAATCCATACTGATGTTCTTCATAATGAACTTAAACCTATCTTTAGCCAGGGGTTTTGTAAAGATATCAGCCCATTGATGGTCTGTATCCACAAAGTTTAAAGATAGAACACCCTTCTGAACATAGTCCCTTATGAAATGATGTTTAATCTCAATATGTTTAGCTTTTGAATGAAGAATAGGATTCTTAGATAAACATATAGCAGAAGTATTATCATAGAATATAGGAATGTTACTCTCATATATCTGATAATCTTCTAGCTGACTCTTCATCCAGAGCATCTGTGTACTGCATCCAGCAGCAGTGACATATTCTGCTTCTGTTGTTGATAGAGCAATAGTTGCTTGCTTCTTGCTATACCAGGAGATCAAATGACTTCCAAGAAATTGGCAACTTCCTGAAGTACTCTTTCTTTCAATTCTGTCTCCAGCATAGTCAGCATCGCAGAATCCTACTAAGTTGTATTCTTTAGATTTTCTGTAAACTAAGCCAACATTAGTAGTACCATTCAGATACCTTAGAATTCTCTTAACAGCAGTTAGATGAGATTCTCTAGGATCTGATTGGAATCTAGCACACAAACAAACACTGAACAGAATGTCAGGTCTAGAAGCAGTCAAATATAGAAGAGATCCAATCATACCTCTGTATAACTTCTGATCTACCTTCTTACTTACCTCATCCTTACCTAGGATGCATGTTGGATGCATAGGAGTTTTGGCTTCTTTGCAGTCTAGAAGATTAAACTTCTTCAGAAGTTCCTTCACATACTTGGTTTGGTGAACATACGTTCCTTCTGATGTTTGATTTATTTGTATTCCAAGGAAATACTTGAGTTCTCCCATCATGCTCATTTCAAACTCAGCCTGCATAGACTCAGCAAACTCCTTTCCAAGTGTAGCATTAGATGTTCCAAAAATAATATCATCTACATATATTTGACAAATTAAAATATCCCTTTTAAAGGTTTTACAAAAGAGAGTAGTGTCCACTTTTCCTCTAGTGAAACCATTATCCAGAAGGAAAGAACTTAAGCGTTCATACCAAGCTCTGGGAGCTTGTTTCAATCCATACAACGATTTCTTTAGTTTAAAAACATGATTAGGAGACATAGAGTCTTCAAAACCAGGAGGTTGATGGACATAAACTTCTTCATCTATATAACCATTTAAGAAGGCACTCTTAACATCCATCTGATAGAGAGTGATGTTATGTTGAGTGGCAAATGAAATTAATAGACGAATAGATTCTAACCTGGCCACTGGTGCAAAGGTTTCTGTATAGTCAATCCCTTCTTGCTGACTGTAACCCTGAGCCACCAGTCTGGCTTTGTTCCTTACCACTTCACCTTTCTCACTGAGCTTGTTTCTGAAGACCCATTTTGTACCGATTATATTAAATCCATCTGGTCTAGGAACAAGATTCCAAACATCATCCCTTGTAAACTGATTCAGTTCTTCTTGCATAGCAATTATCCAGTCTGGATCTTCTAGAGCATGATCAACAGAAGTTGGCTCGATCAAAGATGCAAGACCTAATTGACAGTCTGCATTGTTCTTAAGGAATGCTCTTGTTCTGATTGGATCATCCTTCTTTCCAAGAATGACATCTTCTGAATGACCAGAGATGAGTCTGGATGATCTTCTGACAGATGGTTCTTCAGAAATGCTTAGATTCTCCAGAGAAGCTGATACTTGATCTTCAGATTCTTTGCTTCTGAGAAGCTCTGCTTCTGATGCGTTGCTTCTTGGCTCAACAACTTCTGATACATCAATATCACAATCTGCAAAATTATCAAACTGCTTTGGTTTTTCAGAACCAAGCTTATCATCAAACCTGATATTGATTGATTCTTCTACAATCAATGTTTCAGTATTGTATACTCTGTAGCCTTTTGAGCGTTCAGAATATCCAAGAAGGAAACATTTTTGTGCTTTGGAATCAAACTTACCAAGATGATCTTTAGTGTTCAGAATAAAGCATACACATCCAAAAGGATGGAAATATGAAATGTTGGGCTTTATATTCTTCCACAATTCATAAGGAGTCTTATTTAGAATAGGTCTGATAGAGATTCTATTCTGAATATAGCATGCAGTGTTTATTGCTTCTGCCCAGAAATGCTTAGCCATATTGGTTTCATTGATCATGGTTCTGGCCATTTCTTGCAGAGTCCTATTCTTTCGTTCTACAACTCCATTTTGCTGTGAAGTTCTAGGACAAGAGAAATCATGGGCAATACCATTTTCTTTGAAGAATTCTTCAAAGAATCTGTTCTCAAATTCACCACCATGATCACTTCTAACCTTTATGATTTTACACTCTTTTTCAGATTGAATCTGAATGCAGAAATCAAAGAACACTGAATGGGACTCATCCTTGTGTTTCAAGAATTTTACCCATGTCCAGCGGCTATAATCATCTACGATGACTAATCCATATTTCTTCCCTCTGACAGATGCTGTTTTGACTGGGCCAAACAGATCAATGTGCAAGAGTTCTAATGGCCTTGAGGTAGAAACAACATTCTTGGACTTGAATGCAGGTTTGGTGAACTTGCCCTTCTGACATGCTTCACAAAGAGCATCTGATTTGAATTTCAGATTAGGGAGTCCTCTGACAAGATCCAGTTTGTTAATCTGAGAAATCTTTCTCAAACTAGCATTACCTAATCTTCTGTGCCAGACCCACTGCTCTTCAGAAACAGACATAAGACAAGTCACCTTCTGACTCATAAGATCTTGCAGATCTGTCTTATAAATGTTGTTCTTCCTCTTGCCGGTAAATAGGATTGAGCCATCCTTCTGATTTACAGCCTTGCAAGACTTTTGATTAAAGATTATATCATAACCATTGTCACTCAATTGACTGATAGATAAGAGGTTATGTGTTAATCCTTCTACAAGAAGTACATTTGAAATGGAAGGAGAGTTACCAGACTTTATAGTTCCAGAGCCAATTATCTTGCCCTTCTGATCTCCTCCAAACTTGACTTCTCCTCCAGACTTAAGCACCAGGTCTTGGAACATAGACCTTCTTCCTGTCATGTGTCGTGAGCATCCAGAGTCCAGGTACCACGACATGTTGTGCTTTGTCCTTTTTGCAGCCAAGGATATCTGCAATAGGAATAATCTTATCCTTAGGTACCCACATTTTCTTGGGTCCTTTCTTGTTAGATTTTCTCAAGTTCTGATTGAACTTGGGTTTAACATTGTAAGCAATAGGAGGAACAGCATGATAATTCTTAATGTGAGTTTCATGATATTTCCTAGGTTGTGTCACATGCTTCTTAGTGTGTGTAATGTGAAAACTTTGAGCATGTGAAGTGTGCCTAATATCATGTGAGTGGCCATACTTGAACTGATCATACAATGGCTTGTATGTGATTTTCATTTTATCAACAGGTTCAAGTTTGTATGGGGTTTCACCCTCAAAACCAATGCCGACTCTTTTGTTTCCAGACACAGCATATATCATAGAAGCTAGCTGACTTCTGCCAATACTTCTAGATAAGAACTTCCTGAAACTTAAATCATATTCTTTCAGAATATGGTTTAGACTAGGAGTGGATTTTTCTGAATCAGAAGGAGATCCAACATTATTGGATAATTTTAACAGTTTTTCTTTTAATTCAGAATTCTCCAACTCAAGCTTCTTTGTTTCAAATTCAAATAGCTTTTTCAGCTTTTTGTATTTGAGACTAATCTGAGACTTGAATTCCAGAAGTTCTGTTAGACTGGAAACTAACTCATCTCTAGTAAGTTCAGAAAATACCTCTTCAGAATCTGATTCTGATGTAGATTCTGATCCGTCATCTTCTGTCGCCATCAGCGCACAGTTGGCCTGCTCATCTTCAGAGTCTGAATCATCTTCTGACTCATCCCAGGTTGCCATAAGACCTTTCTTCTTATGAAACTTCTTCTTGGGATTTTCTTTCAGAAGTTTTGGACATTCATTCTTGAAGTGTCCAGGCTCATTGCATTCATAGCACATGACCTTCTTCTTTTCAAATCTTCTGTCATCAGAAGATTCTCCACGTTCAAATTTCTTTGAACTTCTGACGCCTCTGAACTTCCTTTGCTTGTTCTTCCAGAGTTGATTTAGCCTTCTGAAGATCAAGGACAGTTCATCTTCTTCTTCGGATTCTGATTCTTCAGGATCTTCTTCTCTAGCCTGAAAAGCGTTAGTGCATTTCTTGATATTGGATTTTAATGCAATAGACTTACCTTTCTTTTGAGGCTCGTTTGCATCCAGTTCAATTTCATGACTCCTCAGGGCACTGATCAGCTCTTCCAAAGAGACTTCATTTAGATTCTTCGCAATCTTAAATGCAGTCACCATAGGACCCCATCTTCTGGGTAAGCTTCTGATGATCTTTTTTACGTGATCAGCCTTGGTGTATCCCTTGTCAAGAACTCTCAATCCAGCAGTAAGAGTTTGAAATCTTGAAAACATCTTTTCAATGTCTTCATCATCCTCCATCTTGAAGGCTTCATATTTCTGGATTAGAGCAAGAGCTTTAGTCTCCTTGACTTGAGCATTTCCTTCATGAGTCATTTTCAAGGACTCATATATGTCATAGGCCGTTTCCCTGTTAGATATCTTCTCATACTCAGCATGAGAGATAGCATTCAGCAAAACAGTTCTGCATTTATGATGATTCCTGAAAAGCTTCTTCTGATCATCACTCATTTCTTGCCTTGTCAGCTTTACGCCACTGGCATTTACCGGATGTTTGTAACCATCCATCAGAAGATCCCATAGATCACCATCTAGACCAAGAAAGTAACTTTCCAGTTTATTTTTCCAGTATTCAAAGTTTTCACCATCAAATACCGGTGGTCTAGTATAACCATTGTTACCGTTGTGTTGCTCAGCAGAGCCAGATGTAGATGTAGACTTTGCAGTTTCATCAGCCATCTTTTACTGAAGCGTTTTTCTCTTCTTGAATCTTTTCTAAACACGGTTAAGTGCTTGCACCTTAGAACCGGCGCTCTGATGCCAATTGAAGGATAGAAAAACACTTAGAAAGGGGGGGTTTGAATAAGTGTAGCTTTAAAAACTTGACCGATAAAAATAAATTGCACAGTTATTTTTATCTTGGTTCGTTGTTAACTAAACTACTCCAGTCCACCCCCGCAGAGATGATTTACCTCAACTGAGGATTTAATCCACTAATCGCACGGATTACAATGGTTCTCCACTTAGTCAGCAACTAAGTCTTCCAGAGTCTTCTGATCACACACTGATCACTCCAGGAACAACTGCTTAGATACCCTCTAAGACTTTCTAGAGTATTCTGATCCACACGATCACTCTAGTTACAACCTGCTTAGATAACCTCTAAGACTTCCTAGAGTATTCTGATCCACACGATCACTCTAGTTCCTTACAACTTAATGTAATCTATTCTAAGAGTATTACAATTGCTTCTTAAAAGCTATAATCACAAACTGTGATATTTCTCTTAACGTTTAAGCTTAATCTCACTAATATATTACAACAGCAATGTAGTGAGCTTTGATGAAGATGAAGATTCTGAGCTTTGAATAGAACAGAGTTTCAGCAAGTTAATATGAGTTGTTTTGTTCAGAATCGTTAACCTTGCTTCTCATCAGAACTTCATATATATAGGCGTTAGAGAAGATGACCGTTGAGTGCATTTAATGCTTTGTGTGTTCCGTACAGCATCGCATTTAATGTTATACGCTTTTGTCAACTACCTCGAGCCTTGTTCACGCTGTGTCTACTGACGTTGCCTTTAATAGCTTCTAACGTTCCTTTTGTCAGTCAGCGTAGCCTGCCACATGTACTTCCTTCTGATCTGATGTTTGTGAATACAACGTTTGAATATCATCAGAGTCAAACAGCTTGGTGCAAAGCATCTTCTGATCTTCTGACCTTGAAGTGCTTCTGAGCGTGATACCATCAGAACTTCAGTGCTTCTGATCTCATGTTCTTCTGATGCTTCCATAGACCCATGTTCTGATTCTGCTTCGACCATCTTCTGATGTCTTGCCAGACCATGTTCTGATGTTGCATGCTGAACCCTTTGAGATAAAGCTTCTGAGCGCTGAATTATGCATACTCTTTATATATTTCCTGAAAAGGAAATTGCATTGGATTAGAGTATCATATTATCTTAAGCAAAATTTATATTATTGTTATCATCAAAACTAAGATAATTGATCAGAACAAATCTTGTTCTAACAGATGTATCTCGCCCCTGTATGTCGGGAATTCTGTTCAGAACCATTTCCATAGAGGAAGCTGCAACCCTTGAGTCCCCTTTTTTGATTTCTGAGGTTAGGGAAGCAGTGTGGGCTTGCGAGGGATCCAAAAGTCCAGGGCCGGACGGTTATAACATCAATTTCATCAAGAGATGCTGGAGTTTTTTGGAGCAGGATTTTGTTAAATTGTTCAGTGATTTCCACAAATACGGTAGGCTTTCAAAGGCAATTATCTCCTCGTTCCTTACTCTCATACCAAAAAGAGAGAATCCTTTGGGCTTAGACGACTACAGGCCCATCTGTCTTGTGGGATGCGTCTACAAGATTATTTCCAAGCTGCTAGCTTCAAGGCTCAAAAGGGTGTTGGATCCTATAGTGTCGGTAAATCAGAGTGCTTTCGTTCCGGGAAGACTTTTATTGGATGGTGTGCTGGTTGCCAATGAAGTAGTTGATCATGCGAAGAAGTCAAAACAAAAGTGTCTTCTGTTCAAAGTAGATTTCCAAAAAGCTTACGACACCGTGAGTTGGAGCTACCTTAAAAGCGTAATGAATAGGATGGGCTTCGGAAATCGATGGATGAAGTGGATGGATGCTACAGTTTTTACTAGTTGGATGTCAGTGCTAGTGAACGGCAGCGCAACCAAAGATTTCAAGGTGGAAAGAGGGCTTCGCCAAGGAGACCCATTGTCTCCTTTCTTATTTGTTCTGGCTGCAGAAGGATTAGCGGGTTTAGTGAATAAAGCTCTTCTTGCAGGTGACTATTGCGGGTACAAGGTGGGAAGGGAGTGCGTCGTGAATTTGCTGCAGTTCGCTGATGACACTCTAATGGTAGGAGCAGCATCTTGGAAGCAAGTGTGGACGTTGAAGGCTATCCTGAGAGTTTTCGAAGTGGCTTCCGGTCTGAAGGTGAATTACAATAAATGCAGGATTATTGGGATCAATACTGATTCTCGTTTTATGGAGGCTGCCTCTTATTTTTTATCCTGCAGGATTGAAGCTAGTTCTTTCAGATTCCTTGGCATCCCGATCGGATGCAATCCGGATCTTTGTTCCACTTGGGATTCTATGATCACAAAGCTAAAACTGAAACTGAACAACTGGAAGAACAGATTCTTGAGTTTTGGGGGCAGAATCACACTTCTGAAATTGGTGTTATCTAGCTTAGCAATTTTCCAATTGTCTTTCTATCAAGCACCTTTGAAAGTTTGCAAGGAAATCCAACGTATTCAATCGCGTTTCTTGTGGGGAGGTTGTAGTGATCGTAGGAAAGTTCATTGGGTCTCTTGGGACCGGATCTGTCAGCCAATTGAGCAAGGAGGATTAGGGGTGAGGCATGTTAGCACTTTCAATAAGGCCCTTCTGCTTAAATGGAGCTGGAGGATTTTCAATAACGAGAATGCGCTGTGGCTGAACGTGTTGAAGTCCAAATACGGTTCAGTGCAAGTAGCTTTGTGCGAAGGTTTTCAGAGGGGTGGCAGAAGGAACTTCTCAACCTGGTGGAAAGATTTAATTGATTTGGAAGCGGGCAATACAGAATCGGTTTTAGCTGGAGACATCTCCTATCGCTTGGGAGGTGACAGTGCTACTCTTTTCTGGGAATCTTTTTGGTGTGGTGCTTCTCCCTTCAAAGAAGCCTTCACAGAATTATATGCTGTCAGCTCAATGAAGGGGAGGATGGTGTGCGAGTTCGGAAAGTGGATCGGGGACAGTTGGCATTGGGGTGACTTCGGTATACAGCAGGTTTTGTTGTCTGATTCCTTTTTTGCAGAATACCAGTACTTTCTTTTGCTCATCGAGTCAGTTTCAACGGTAAAGGAAAACTCGGATGTGGTGCAATGGAATCATGATAGGGACCATGGTTACAGTGTGAAAGCAGGGTATGAGTGTTTGATGGGCAGAGTTGAGGTTCTGAATGTAGATGAAGATTTTACAAGAGCGTTTCGGATGTTGTGGTCGGTAGATGCGCTGTTCAATATTAAGAGTTTTATTTGGAGATGTTTTTTAAACAGGTTACCCACCAAAGACCAGCTGGTTCGCAGAGGCATTCCTTTATCAAATTCGGATCCGCTCTGTGTTTTTTGTGCAGGGGAGGCGGAATCTTTAACTCACTTTTTATTCGGTTGTGTGGTAGCAAGGCGGGTGTGGAATAACATTGCGACTTGGACAGGTATGGATATGGTTCAGGAGGAGATTCCCTGGAAAAATTTCCTTCGGTGGGGTGTTACAGAGAGAAGGTTGAATATAAAAAGAAGGAAGGAGGGGTTAATATGGATGGCTGTGGTGAGGGGTCTTTGGCTAAGGAGAAATGATATTATCTTCAATAGTGGTTCTTGTAATGTGAACGATATCACTTGGGAGATCAAGTTGAAGGTGTGGAGATGGGCGTTTATAGGCGAAATTGCTTACTCCAAGTGTAATTTCTATGATTTTTGTAAAAATCCTTTATTTTACTTAACGTAGAATTCAGTTGGTAAGTAATTTCTTTTGTCCCCGAGCTTTTCGCTCCTCTTTTGTAAGCGGGTTCGAGTACCCCTAGTACTCGTTCTATATAATTTCTTGCTTATAAAAAAAAAACTAATTGGTTTTTTCTTTACCCACCTCCCTATGGGGTCAACCCCAGCGAATCCTCCATTTGCCCCTGCTTCGGAGATGCATCTCCGAAGTTATTTTTTTTTTAGATTTTTTTTTTAGATTTTTTTTTTACTTCGGAAATGCATCTCCAAAAACACCAATTTTTTGGTGTTTTCGGAGATACATTTCTGAATTGCATGAAAATTCAAAACCGTGAATATTTCGGAAATTCATTTCCGAAAACATACCTGCATATACAATTTTTCCTCCTTCATTATTACATCATTTTTTTCTCCAAAACTTCTCTAAACCCTCTCCAAAATTCAATCAATCTCCATCCATTTTTCGTCTCAAAATCAAGTTTCAAACTGTGGATCACGTTAAAGGGAGCATAGAAAGCTACAATTTGAGGTAAACATCTCTCATTTCATCCCCTATTTCACTACATTGATTCAACAAATTTATGCTGAAACCTGTGATGGTTCGGAAGTTCATTTCCGAAATATGTTACCTAACAAAATTCAGAAATGTACTTCCGAAAGAAGCCCTGGCAGTTAAAAAAAACAGTTTTGGCCAATTTTGCTAATTTTTGCATATGTTAGGTATGGTGCATCCGGACAACATTGTGCACGACGACGTAGTGGCTAAAGCGGAAGTTATGTCGATGATCGATGCGGTTGATGTACGGCAACAATTTACAAATGATCGGAGCTTCGCTAGTCGCGAACAATTGATTGATTGGGTTCGTAACGAAGCTAGTAAAGTTGGACTTGGAATTGTTATTTTAAGGTCCGACAATGGAAATAGTAGGAGGAAAGCTTTCGTTGTTTTGAATTGCGAACGGGGTGGGAGTTATGTACAATCAAACCGGGTGATAAAACACGAAGACACGGGATTCAGAAAGTGCGGGTGTCCGTTTAAGTTGCATGCGACTCGGAGGGTTGATGATTTGTGACGTTTAAGCGTCATTTGTGGAGTTCATAATCAAGCCTTGGATGCCAAGTTACACGGGCATCCAATGGCGTGTCGTTTGTCCCGCGAAGAGAAGATTGTGATTTCGGATTTATCGATAGTTAAAGTGGCGCCTCGCAACATACTTGCCGATTTGAAACGGAAAAAACCGGATAACGTTTCAAATATCAAGCAAGTTTACAATGAACAACACAATCTCAAAGTTTTGAAAATGGGCACTCGGTCGGAAATGCAACAACTTTTGAAACTATTAGGCGATAACAAATATGTGTCAAGCTTCCGAACATCCGAGGACAAAGTTACGGTGCGTGATATTTTTTGGACTCATCCCGAAAGTATCAAATTATTCAACACATTTCCAACCGTTCTTGTCATGGATTCGACGTACAAGACAAACAAATATAGGCTTCCTCTTCTAGAGATAGTCGGTGTGACCTCGACGGACAAGACTTATTCGGTCGGGTTTGCTTTTTTGGAGTGTGAAAAAGAAGAAAACTTTACATGGGCTTTGGGAATATGCAAGTCTTTGTTAGTTGATCAAAATGTTATGCCAAACGTCATTATCACCGACCGGGACAATGCTTTGATGAATGCGGTCGATACCGTCTTCCCGACATCTACCGCGTTACTTTGCCTGTATCACATAACTTGCAACGTGAGAAGTAAGTTGAAACCCGCGGTTGGGACAAAAGATAAGCCGGATGAAAACGGTAAAGTTATCAAAGCCGATGTTGTGGTTGATAGGATAATGGCGGCATGGAGGGAAATTTTAGATGCATACTCCGAAGAGGTGTATACCGAGAAATTGGTACACTTTAGGTCTTTGTGTGGTTCCATTAAGACTTTTTGTCATTACGTCGAATCCACCATTCTTGACAAAGTCAAGGAAAAAGTCGTGTGCGCTTGGACAAATCGAGTTAGACATCTTGGTTGCACCATGACTAACCGAGTTGAATCCGCACATGCGGTCTTGAAGAGGTGGTTGGGTGATAGCAAGGGAGATTTGTGTCGGGGATGGGACACCGTGAACCAAATGCTCCAAAATCAACACAATGAAATTCAAACATCGTTCGGTCGGAGCAAGACGGTTATGGAACACCGGTATAAGGGCCAAATTCTATTCTCCCAATTGATTTACAACATATCCTGATCGAGTTTGAATTTTTTGTTTCATGAAGCGAAGCGGTCGGAGACCACGGGGCCGGATAGTTCTTTATGTGGGTGCACCATTAGAAAGACATACGGCCTTCCATGTGCTTGTATACTTTCAAAAAAGAAGAAGTTGAATTCACCAATACGCATGGATGAGGTAGCCGACCATTGGAAGAAGCTTCGTTTTGATGATTTTGACGCGCCGAAAGAAAATGACTCCAAAATCACCATCTCCGACGAGTTGGAAGTGATAATGGAGAAGTTTGCTAATGCGGATGACACAATAAAAATGCACATAAAAGAACAATTACGAAAAATTGCATTTCCGGAGACCACCGATTTGAAACCGCCATCTCAACCGGTTAAAACTAAAGGTGCACCGAAAAACTCCAAAAATACACAAGAAGACACATCAACAAAACAATCTCCTTCCTACTTTGAACATGTTGATGCATCATTCCCGAATTCACCGACACCGAAGTCCAAGTATAGTGGTAACAAAGGAGCCCGTATTTCGAAGCCACCTCGCACACTGCCGATCAAAAAATCACCCATTATCTACATTGATGAGATGCCACGTTTTATGCACAAATATATCGATAACATAATTGATGTTGGAGGCGACGGCAATTGTGGATATCGGGCCGTTACAGGTTTGCTCGGTAAAGGGGAAGAAAATCACACTTTAGTTCGACGGGAACTTCTTTCGGAGTTGACTTCGCATCAAGACATCTACACCCGACTATATGAAATTCAAGAAAATTTTGAGAAACTTCATGATTCACTTGTTCCATCACTTACCGGTATCGCCCCGGTTTCAAAGTGGATGTCATTCCCTGATATGGGCCATCTAATAGCAAGTGCATATGATCGGGTGTGTGTCGATTTGACGGGTGTCATACCCCAAAATTTGCCCATATTATTTCTCCTATTCAAAAGTCAAATCAAGATACAAAGCTCCAAGACACACTCTCCTAAACAAGGCTCAGCAATTAGGGTTTTGTTGTTCTGAAGGAAAATCAATGAACCAATGGCTCCAAGGCATCCCATATGGCCTATGATGTCTCACATTACCTCCATGACAAGTTTCAGGTCTCAATTCAAAAGATTGAGCACTCAATGGTTCGGAAAGTCAACAGTCGACTAGGTGACCTAAAAGTCAATTGTGGTCAAAGTACAGTCAAAACTCCTGATTTTTTGTCAACATCCTCATATTGAAGTATCTTTCACCATTTGATCAAGAATTGATCAAGGTTCATCAAGGAAAGATCAGAAATCAACAATTCCAAAAGTTTCTAAATTAGGGTTTTCATAGGAGAAAGTCAGCTGAACTTTGACCAGCCATAACTCTCACGTGGAACATCAGAAATTTTCCATCCAAAGCTTATTTTGAAGGAAATTTGATTCTCTACAACTTTGTCTCTCACATGCCAAGTCTAAAAATGCTTCATTTGGGAGATATGGACCAAAACATTATAGGTCCTTTTCAAAAGTCAACAAAAATCACTTTTTTCAAAACAACACACAAGGAGCATGGAAAATTATTTTGATATGGGACCAAAAACACTGGTTAGAGGACTCTTCATGGTTTCTAAAAATTCCTAGAACTCCTCCATACCTCAAAAATTGAGGGAGATAGGCCTTGTCAAAGTTGGACTATTTTGGAGAGAAAAATGTGAGGAAAAAGGATTCAAAATGAACATTTTTGCAAATAGGCCCAATATCTCATGATCCAAACTTGATTCAAAAGTCATCTAAGGCCCCATACATGATGTCCACGAATTATTTGATTTTTATTTGGATTTTTATGAATTATTAGTCAAATAAAAGTGATAAATAATTCATATAAATTATAGAAAATCAAATATTTGATTTAGGAAATATATGGGAATCAAATCCAATCACCATTCATGCCAAATACTCAATCAAATTTATGCAATTAGAGTTAAGGGTGATTGAATCACATATTGAACAAATTTAGTAAGATTTCTAAATCAAATTTCCAAAAAATTGAAATCAAAGATACAATAAGATTTGTTTTGGTTTTGTTGACCTAAACCCTTCCAATACATATACATGGCATTCACAAAACCTAAGGAGGAGATTTTCTGAGCAAGAAAGAACCCTAAACCGAATTGAAAAGTGGAGAGAATTTCAAAAGTCAATTATCGGTTGCAGCCTAATTCAAACAACTTGAAGCATTCCAACAAGTTCCTGGACATCCATAGAAGGTGTGGGGATCATTAAACGGCCTCAGCAACCCCAGAAACACCTCCGATTAGCCAAGGTGAGTCACTTTTTCTTTTGGAGTCGATTACGCCCATTCATGCATCATCCTCTAAATTTAATGCCATATTATTGATCTTGATCATGTTTTGATGATATCTGGAAACTTAATTGCATTTATACGTTGTTACGAGCCTAACGCCATTGTAGGGTTCTTGAAGCTTTGAATTGGGGCTTTCTGTATTAGGTAAAATTAGGACTAATAACAAGTACCACTGAGCTCGGGAGACCTGGACGATCACGTCCATTAGGTTGCGCCCCATTTATATTGTGTATACGAGATTTTTGTCTTGCAGGTTGGTTCGCTACGAAACCATTTCGTAGCAAATTCGTAGCTACGCGTTTCAGGCTTTTTTCAGCGAAGAAGATGATGTCGTGGCAGCACTCCATTGGTTAGTTTCAAACAAAAAGCGCGCGCGTCTGTTTTTGTTTTTTTCCTTTGATTCAGTGTGTTCCCCACACGCGCGTACGATGCTCCCGCTTTCATCAGCCATCCGATCTAGCCAGCGCTTCATCCGATGGACCATAGCTCGCAGGTGCATCATACTCCTTCAGCGCCTTGCCACACAGAATCAGGAGCTAAGTTTTTTTAATTTTTTTTCTTTTTTAATTACACAATTCCTTTTATTTATATTTGTATATATATTTGTTTTTTATTTATTTGTTTTTTCTTCTCTTTTCCTAACATAATTTAGTCTTCTAAAAAATCTTTTTATTTTATATCTAATAATATTATTTATTTTATTTAATTATTTTATTTTATATGCTTAACATACTTATTTATTTATTTTTATTTTCTTCAAATATTTATTTATTTTATTTATTTATAATTATTAATATATTTTATTTATTTATTTATTTAATTAGATAATTTATTTAAATATTTTCAATAATTCATATGTATTTTATTTAATTCATAAAAAATCATAAAAAATGTTTTTTGCCTGATTTTATTTTCTCTCTTCGATTTAATTAATTAGGTTGCGAAACCAATAATTAATTAAATCGATTGCGTTACTTTACTCAATTTACGCCCGAATTAGGGTTTACGAGAATTAACCCTACACTGAAAATATTTCTTTTTCTGTGTCTTTTTCAGGGTTGACTTTTCAAATGCACTCCGACTACGCGCCACGTCAAAACAAAAGCTAAGTTCTATCCTTTTCTTATTTAAATTTTCTTTTACCTTTTATTTATTTTTAGGGTTTGATTCCCGCCGTCAATGAATTCCTTCTACACTTACTTCTTCCTATCAATTCTCAGATGATCAGAGTCAATGCTCAAGGCAAACCTTTGCCCGTCAACCTTCACCAATCGAAGCTAAGTGTCCTTTATCCTTTTTCTTTTATTATTATTTTTATTGATTAGGGTTAACCGTACCTGATTTCTGAACTGATAATGCACTCATCTATGTTTTATTTTCTTTTCCCTAATTTTCAGGGTTTGCCAACCGCCAAAGCTCGGATAGTCGGTAACCCTAAAACCTTGATCTTATTTAATTATTACTTATGTCAAACCCGCTGGTTTCATCTTCCCTTTCCCCCCGCTGGTTTCTTTTTCCCCTTCCCCATATTGCTTTAACATAATTGTTGTGGTTAGTAATTTAGGGAGTGACAACTTTGAAATTGAAATTAGAATCACTTAATTTTTACAAGATAAATATTCGAATTGAATCACGTGATTGTTGCACCCACGCACGTTTTTGTGGTAACCCCTCTTGTTGCCTGTTGCCTGTTGCCTTGTGTTTTTTGCAGAATAGCCATGTCCCTCGAACACGAGGATACCTCAGCCATGTTGCCTCGATAAATACAAAGGTCAAAGGTCCCTAATGATGCTGCCTTCGATACACTAATATGATCTCGTCCCTCGAAAGTTGCCTATGAAAGGCTGAGGTATCCTCTCGTTGCCTACGAAAGACTATTCTGGTCCTTCCCTTAGACTACCTGCATCTCTATGGCATGGGACAATCTTATGGCGAACGACATTGCGACGACCCTTCAACCTCCAAATGAAAGGCTTCCTGCCCTCTTATGGCATGGATAGACCCTCTCACCCTGAAAGGCTAAAAGAACTATTTTCTACATTATTCAGGTAATTGCTCCTTATTGCCTTTCTCTGGCTAAAATCCTTTTCTTATTCTTTCTCATAAATCTTCAAAATGGCTACGCTCATTTACGAGCTAAAGTCCGTATTCACTTTTTCTACATTTCTGAAATCAAAGAGCAAAGCAATTAAGAGCCCATGGAAAACCATGGATGCAAAGGGTGCCTTACACCTTCCCTTTGCATAAGTACCCCCGAACTCAGTTTTTATTTAAAAGGTTTTTCCTGTTCTTTTAGCCTTTCTGATATTTGGATAAAATAAAAGTCGGTGGGGACTCTTGCTTAACCGCGACATTTTCGATATAAAGGTTAGTTCACCGTATTACAGAACTGGCGACTCTGCTGGGGATTTTCGATTAAAAAGAGGGGTTACCTTAAAAGTTTATGAATCACTTAAATGTTTTCTATTGTTTGCTTTGTTTGCTTTATTTTTGCAGGGCTGTTTTGGTTATTTTGCTGTGTGAAAGATCCTAACCCGGATCTGAGTACCTTAGGTAAATGGCATGAGATCAAGGAGACAGCACAGCGTATACTGATGTGGTTGATCTGATGGCCATCGTTAGTGTGACACATTGGTTTGTCCTGGTGTTCCTTGGGATCCGACCTGAGGAAATGCTTGGCTGCCGCGTGGTGTCATTAAGCACTAATTTGCCCTTAGAACCTTAGTCGAACTTGACTTTGGCCTATTAGAAAGTAGCGAGATGGCTGACTTTGGTTCCGACCGAAGTTGGTTGATACTCGAAGCTACACTCATATGGACTGGACTTTCAGGACCTTCTCGGTTGGTGATTCGATTGCCGAACTGAGATAAGCGCCTTCGAGATAGGTCAATGATATGAGTTCCCTAGAACCCGATCTTTATATAGGACAGGTTGAACCAACTAAACTTCAGTGGGGAGGGTACTTACCTACGAACTTCATGCAAGCCTCTAAACCTAAGGGCACTTGTGTGACTTGTTTGTTTTTGCTACTAACCTTTGTTTTCCTTGCAGATTTTGCTAAAAGACTTGTTTGCCCTTACTATCTTACGTTGTGCTTAATGCATTGCACTCGCATAACATCATGACATCATAACATCATAACATAGCATGTTAACTAACCCTTTCAAGGATCTTAGGAATTTAGGGCGCACAATTTTAGGTACTCTTATCAAGGACTAAATTCCTATCAAGGGGCAAGAGGATTTATTTTCCTCTGGCCACATACCTTCCAATTCAAAGGCTCAGCACCTATCAAGGGGCAAGAGGATTTATTTTCCTCTAGCCATATACTTTCAAATTTAGAGGTATCCTGAACCAGAGGCGATGACCCACTCGATATGGTGAGCTTGGTTGTCAAAGAAAGACGTTCAAAGACAAAATTCAGAATTATTCAGACAAAGACGCGACCAAATCATTTTCTAATGTTGCTAACTAAATTCCTAAAGATCCTTGAAAACATTGCATTTGCATTCATAACATCGCATAACAGGCTTCTTACAATAGATCTCTCATCCGACCTCGCTGTTTATTTCAGCAAGAAAATGGATCTCGAACAATCTGTCAAAAATCTCCAAGCTCAGAATGACCAGTTCCGAAGAATAATCTTTCACTTGGCCAAGGGGCAAGAAGAATTGAAGGCACTTATGATCGAGAAAGAGAAGAATCACCATAAGCATCAAGGTGGTCAAGATAATCAGAGATTCAAGCCTAAGCGATCATTTTCTCTATTACTCATGCCGTTGTCTCAAGTTCTGCAACAACTGCTCAATCAGAACTTGATAACTCTATTGCCTCCATATTCATTTCCTACCAATCCCACTCCTGGGTATAAGTACCATGCAAGGTGTGCTTATCATTCGAATAGTCCTGGTCATGATACAGAGGATTGTTCGCTATTGAAGCACAAGATCCAAGACTTAATTGACAACAAGATCATTGACTTCAACTCACCTGAGAAGCCCTACGTGGCTAATGCTGTGCACAACCAGAAAGGCCGAGATAAACGCAACCAGCAGACACCAGCATCACAACCACAACGTAAACATAATACACCTAGGCGTCAATTCACAAAGATCAACATGTCACTGGCTCAGGCATTACAACATTTGTTGAAGGCAAACTTGAATACTGTGAGGGATCCTCCTATAAAGCCCAACACTTCTGCTCCTAGCTATGAGTCCAATGCAAGGTGCACATATCACTCCAACAGCCCTGGACATGACACGAATGATTGTTGGCCATTAAAAAACAAGATCCAAGATATGATTGATGCTGGTGAAATTGAATTCCCTCATCCAAAAACTCCTGTAGTGATCATTGCTCCTATGCCTAATCACGACAAGATCGATTAAATGTCTAGAAGGATGAACTTTAGATCATTAGATTTACTTTCATGCGCAATTTCTATTTTGTTTGTTTAAACATTCGAATTATGATAGACATTATTTGTTTTAAATAATCATCATCAGTGCATTGCATATGTTTGTCTTGAATAAATTATTTCGCTATCACTCATCTAAACTGCATCTTTACTTTGCATATGTTTTATGATACTCAACTCCTGCTAAAGCTGTATACCTTTTGAGGGAGGATGACGAAAATGATACTGCAACCTCATACAGTATGCTTTTGAGCGGACTATGCTGACGATGTACAGGCATTGTTTCAATTCCTAAACAGTGGAGATATAAGGATGTTAATCCCTCGTCAACCCCTTTGAGCCTAAGAAGTAGAAGTTTCTTTCTTGTATTAATTAAAACCCTTGATCATAACCTAGGGCAGGGTAATTCTCAGTTAATTTGGTTGTGCATTCTATTTTAAGAGAATCATTCAGTACACCTTTCAACAAAGGTTTCAATCACAAACGTTCATCCGCACACATCAAAGAAGTGTTGGAGATGTCAATCAAAAGCCAATAATGGTTCATCAATCATTAAGCAAGGCAGTCAATATCTTTCAAAAAAAATGAAAAAACATATATACAAAGAAAAGCCTGCTAAGTCAAAAATCAAAAAGAAGACTTAGGCAAAAATCAAGGCATCCCGCTGACTGTAAGCTCAAAATAGACAGTTCAGGCAAAAGTTAGGGATATCAAAAAGATGAAAAAAGAGAAGTCAATAAATTCCTGAACAACACAATGTTGTGACTACCAAAAGGAAGAAGTGACTGCCATCTCAAAAGTTCTCTTTGCTTGTGAACCATCATCATTATCAAAGGTTCAAATCCAAAAGTCTCTTGGAACCTGAATGCATAAGTTGAATTAACTAAGCTTAGGACTGAAGATCATCACGAAAAGGGGTGGGTACAATCAAATTTTGGGCCTTTATCCTTTATTTCTTAAACCGTGAACCAAGCCACGTTACAACCCTTGAAAGTCCTAATTGAAGCATGGTTAGTTCGAAAGCATACTGTCACCAAAAAGGTATCCCGACTCCTTAAGGTTTACTACAAATGCTAGGTTGATATCATGTTTTTTACAAACATCATGTTTTTATAAATATCATGATTTTACATCTCCAGTTTTAATGTTTTTCAAAAACTCAAGACAGACGTATGCATTGCATCTCATGAATTCATTATTAAACATGTTCTGCTACATAATTTCAAATGTTAGCAACAGAAAGAATTTGCACAGGGTACAACTAATGACCGAAAGTTATCCCGACAGACAATATTACTCCAAGAAGCCATGTCTCTTACGTATACAAGGGGCATGACACGTGTCATACCCCGAAATTTGCCCGATCAAATCCGCGTCTTTTAATTCATCAAGGGCCGAAATTAAGGGGCATGGGGTTTGACGTTCCTATCATCAAACCCGCCCTCTTATAAAGTACCCTGAGTTAAGATGGAGATTAAGGTTAGAAGGTGCTTAAGATCAAACTGATGGCCCAACTATCCCATTCCAAGTATTTTCTTTTCATCATTTTTATATTTTACTACAACTTAGTTTTTATAATCTACTCATCTTTTATCATTTACGTTTTTTATCTTTATTAACTAACATTATTATTACTAACTATTATTTTTATTATTTATTTATTATTATTACTAACTATTATTTTTATCATTTATTTGGTGTATAAATTAGGTAGAAGTCAAAGTATATGAAATGTATATAATCTTTATTTTTGGTTAAGGTTGTTAAAATAACATTATATATTATTAATCTAATATTATTAACTATTATTATTTTTTACTATTAATGTTTGATAACTTTTTTTTTCTCTCATTTTTTATTGCTTTATGATGAAAGAGGTGTTTTTTTTGGGGTTGACCAAGTCAACAAGTCCATTTAGGGTAGAAGGAACTATTCATCTTCCTTCATCCTCCTACAACCGCGGCGGCCATCACCCTTTTGGTAAAAGAAAGTCCAAGAAAATCCAAGCCCATATCAAAACATATGAACATCAAATCTTCATCAAATCAAAAAGATAACAAAAATATCAAATTTTCTCAATCAATTTACATACAGATCCGGGATTGCATCAAATATTAACATAACTTAAGACTAAAATCTGAATCTAATATTCCTAAACTAGAATTAAACCCTAACTATAAAATAAGAGAATCAGATGGAGAAAAAGGGGGGATGGAAACAAACAGTAAGCGACATTTTTTGCAGGCAAAAACCATTAGTAACAACACCGATGCCGGCACTGTCCACCGTTTCCTCTTGATCCCTTGCCTTGAGCCACCAATGCTCAACCCTCGGTTTTCCTTGCGATTCAACAACCGGAATGCTCAACAAGTGAATGACAACGACTACAACTCTCTTCATCTCGTGGCTCATAGATCGGAAACCGTAGCACCTCCGCCACGACACCACCGATCTCCACCTCGCTCAGCCACGCCTCCAGCTTCGCCGACGGAACCACAACGGACCTTCATATCAAATACGGCGCATAGGGTTGGATCGCAGAGGGAGAAGATTAGCAGAGGATTGAATCGAAGGAGGTGAGGATCAGAAGCTTCGCGACTTAAGATAGGGAGCAGTTGTTCATTTGAGTTGAGAAGAAGAAGCCATGGAAGTAGGAGAAGAAGCGGTGCATATGTTATTGTTGTTCAGAAAGGACCGAGAAAGAAGAAAGGGAAGGGATAAGATCTCATCTTTTATGGTGTTTCACGAGGGATTGAAAATGTCTCGTTTGTTTTATTTTATTAAATCCCAAAGCCACGTGTTGAAATACTGCGGGTCCATTTATGATGGGAAAAACTCAAAATATTTGAATGAATGTTAAAGCGCTATGTTACAACGAAGATGCGCAACACAGGTGGTATGAAGGAGCGCTGGTGACTTGCAAGACCTGAGTTCTATCCCTGGGTATTGCATTATTTTGGTTTAATTTCTTTGTTATATTTGGTTCAAAGATCTAGTACGCGCGGCATGTAAGAGTTCATGGTACACCCTCGTCACTGCACAATGGGATGAACAGAGCCTCAGATCTAATGGCCTCTGGAGCGTCGCCCTACCATATTCCCTCAAGGAGCAGCCACACAGGATTGCATCCCAGGTTTCTTTTATTTTTTTTATTATTATTTACATATTACTTGTATAATTATTTAATTATAAATATATTAATGTATATATAATTTATTCTTGTTCTTTCTTTAATTAGGGTTAGAATATATAATTAGGGTTAGGAGTATAACATTTTCCCTGATTATTTTGATTATATCGATTTAATCTATTTAATTAGTTTTAATTAATTTAAATGGTTAAAAATCACAATAAAAACCCTAGAAAGGTTATATGCATTAGGGTTTGTCCAATCTCATCGCCATTTGGGCAAAACATTAATTCTTGAATAATTCTCTCCTCGACCCGACTAAAGCTATTAGTTGCATTAGACGAGAGATAAAAGAATAAAACATAAAAAATGTACAAAATCTAAAACACATCTAATTTGCTGCCCGCGACGATCGAATCTATCGATCTGAGTAACCAGCAATGCCCCATTAATCCGTTAGCTATACTGATCAAATCTATTGATCATCGCATCTAACAGTGACATATTAAATCAGGGTTGTACGCCCAAACACTAAAACATCTTAAACACACTAAACTACGACACTACGGATTTTCATCCCTTCAAACACTGCGATGTTCACAACTGCGACAAGGTAATTCAAAATACCTTACGAACATTTGCATTTCGAAACTGCGATAGGCCATTCAAAAAGTCTTCCAAACAACTTCAAATACATTCAAATCAAATTCAATTCAAAGGCGTACAACCCTGTGCCCGAACTACGTTGACTTTGATTCTCCCTAAGGAGATACGTAGGCACTTGGATAACCAAGGCGAGTCCCCTTCCTTAAAAATCTCAATTTTTCCCCTATTCACTTCTTTAGCTATTAACCTTAACTTTTAGCCATAAACTGTTACCTTAGATTCAAAGCCATAGGAAAGGGTTGAGGGTGCCTAACACCTTCCCTCGACCTGATTATAATAACTTACTCCGAATCTCTTAACTGCGTAGGGTTTCCTATTCGCCCTTCAGAATAGGTGGCGACTCTAAACCTTCATTTTTAGGGCAGGTTGCTACAGCTGGCGACTCTGCTGGGGATCACTAACAATGGTGAATTATTATGCTCCTTTAGGTTTTGGCGAATCATTTAGGGTTTTGGCGAAGTTTTTAGGGTTTGGCTTATTCGCCATTTTAGGGTTTATGGTTTTTCATAAATATTTAAATTTTATTTATTTATTTGCAATTTCATTTATTTATAGTAATTTAATTAAATATTTGATTATCTGAATATTTGTTACTTTACTGCATTTTTTGGGTTGATTATAAATTGCGTTAAAACCTAAGTGTGGGAGTTATATTTAAGACCAGAGGGGAATTACATCGCCTACGAGTCTTATTATAATTCCACTCAGAGTGGGTTGAATATCCGGAAAGGTCTGATACGAGGCTCGACCTTGTTGAGGGCTGGACTTGGTATTTGGCTGATCTCTCTGGGAACCTACCCCTAAAACTCGAACCTCATGGATAAATGAGTTGTTCTAAAATCCAAAGAGACAAAAAGTATTGGCGGCTACGAACGACCCCATGAGACCTTCTAGAACATACCAATGGGAAGGGTAGGCACCCTAAGCCGTTACGTCGAACCTATGAACCTAGGGTTTATGTGCTTGCGTGCTTATTATATATGTGCAATTTATATACTGCGAATGCCTTGCATTCTAATTTTTGCAGGTATTCCTACGCGTTCCCTGGCCTACAGGGACTCTATTTCTAAGACCATATCCTTCGCACGAGGGACACTTTCATTTATGCACGTTGATTGGCCTCTCGATGGCCATGAGACTTAGTGACTGTCATGAACGGTCACCCCGCGCCTGCAACTACGCACCCCCTAGCCTGTAGGGATTCTTTTTCTATATCTCTGTATTCTTACAACTGCGTGTCCTTCCCACGAAGGACATCTTCGTTTACGCACGTCGATTGGCCTCTCGATGGCCATGCGATCTAGTGATTGTCTTGAACGGTCACCATGTGCTTAAATCTACGCATTCCCTGGCCTATAGGGGATTCTGTTTTTTAAAATCGCGTCCTTCGCATGGAGGACATCTTTATTAACGCACGTCGATTGGCCTCTCGATGGCCATGCGATCTAGTGACTACTTTGAACAGTCACCATGTGCTTACATCTACGCGTTCCCTAGCCTGTAGGGATTGTATTTCTGAAAAACGCAACCTTCATACGAAGGACATCTTTGTTAGCATACGTCAATTGGCCTCTCGATGGCCATGCGATTCGGTGACTATCTTGAACGGTCACCCAATGCTTACAACTACGTATCCCCTAGCCGGTAGGGATTCTATTTCTATAAAAAAATCACATCCCTCTTACGAAGGACAACTTCATTAGCATGTGTTCGATTGACCTCTCGATGGCTATGAGATCTAGTGACTGTCCTGAACGGTCACTCCATGCTTGTTTCCGCACACCCTCTAACTTGTAGGGTTTGGATTCCCGTCGTTACGTCTTTCATTCCTAGCCTGTAGGGATTTCACTTCATCAGATATCGTCCTTAGATAAGTAGTGTTCCACACAGAGAACCTTCCCACCAAGGACAACTCCATTGGTACACGTTGACGGTCACCAGCCGCTACCTTCTGCATATTCCCTAATCTAAGGTGTAATACGGTGAACTGACTTTTAAAGAAATGTGCGGATAGCAAGAGTCGCCACCGACTTTTATTTTATCCAAACAAATTCAGAAAGGCTAAAAGAAACAGAAAAAACCTTTTAAAGAAATCTAAGTTCGGGGGGTAATTTATGCAAAGGGAAGGTGTAAGGCACCCTTTGCATCCATGGTTTTCCATGGGCTCTTAATTGCTTTGCTTGCTCGTTTTCAGAAAATGTAGATGAAAGAGGAAAAATGGACTTTAGCTCGTAAATGAGCGTAGCCAGTTTTTGAAGAATTTTGAGAAAGATTATAGAAAACAGAGCATGGCAAGGCAATTAGGGGCAATTACCTTAAACTCAGATGATAGGTCTCTTTTTAGTCTTTCAGAATGAAAGGGTCTATACTTGCCATAAGAGGGCAGGAAGCCTTTCGTTTGGAGGTAGAAGGGTCATCGAAATATCCTTTGCCATAAGACTGTCCCATGCCATAGAAGGGCAGGTAGTCTAAGGTAAGGATCAGAATAAGCCTTATTCGTAGGCAACCAGAGGATACCTCAGCCTTTTCCGTAGGCAACTTCCGAGGGTCGAGATCATGTGTATCGAAGGCAGCATCATTAGGGACCATGATCTTTAATCGAGGCAACATGACTGAGGTATCCTCGTATTCGAGGGACATGGCTTATTCTGCAAAAAACACAAAGGCAACAGGCAACAAGGCAACAAGCCAAAAGGCAACAGGCAACAAGGCAACAGGCAACAAGGCAACAGAGAGGTTACCCCAAAAGAGTGCGTGTGTGCATCAATCATGTGGTTCAATTCAGTTATTTATCTTGTAATTAGTGACTCTAATCCAGTTTAAATTTGCACTCCCTAAATTACTAACCACGCAGTATATAAAGCAATAAAGGGGAGGGGAAAGTGAAACCAGCGGATCCCCAACAGGGTTTGGCACAAGTAATAATAAAAGCCATAAAATAAAATAGGGTTTAGGGTTACCAACGACGTAGCTTTGGCATTTGTCAAAGCCTGAAAGGAAAAAGAAGAGACAGAAAACAGAGAGTGAGTGCATTATCGGTTCGAAGGCGAACTTTATCAACCATAAAAGTAAAAAGAATAATTAATAAATAAAATAATAATAAAAGGAACTTAGCTTCGAATTTGATCTGATATGGTTGGCGGAAAGCCTCGGGGTAACCCTGAAAAAGGCAAAGGCAAAAAAATAGTGAAGGCAAGACAAACCCCTGATTTTAAAAGAAAACAAAATAGGCTTTAAAGATAAGATACTTAGCTCTGGGTTTTTGATCAGGCGCGTGGTCGGAGTGAACCATGTCGATAATCCTGAAAAGGCAAAGCACAAAAGAAAGAAAATATTTTCAGTGTATTATCAATCCTGGTTAAGATTCAAATGGAATATAATGATAAATCGATTTAATTAATTATTGGTCTTGTGACCTAATCAATTAAATCGGGATGAGAAAATTAAATCTGAGTGTGAAAATAAATTTTTTGGAATTTTTATGGATTTTTATGAATTTTTTATGAATAAAATAAAATATTTTATATTCATGAGAGAAATTATTAAAATAAACAAATAAAATACTAATTATTATAAATAAGCAAATTATATAATAATAAAAAATGTTTTTAATAATATTAATGAAACAATAATTATTTTATTATGATAAAAAAACAAAATCAAGTTTTATAAATAAAAAAGTGAAAACAAAAGATAAAAACAAAAAGGCTGTATAATTAAAATTAAAAAAAATTCAAAAAAATTTAACTTTGGTTCCGGTGTGGCTCGCGCATGAGGATCATGGTGCACCTGCAGGCTGTGGTCCGTTAGATGAGATGCTGGCTTGATCATATGGCTAGAGAATGTGGGTACAGCGTGATAACGTGGAGAGCGGATCACCGAATCCCTCAGCAACTCAAAAAATTAGCGCGCCCTTTCTTGTTTGAAACAGACCAATGAGATGGCTCCACCTAGTCATCTTCTTCGTTGAACCGTTGCTATAGCTTTTACCTACGCACAAAGCGTTGCTAAAGCCTTTACCTACGGATTTCCCCGTAGCTATAGGACCTGCAAATAGGAAAACGCTAGAAACAGAGCAAAAATCACAACCAAGACCATAGGCCGTTTCGTTTGGACCTCCTGAGCATGATAGTACCTGCGATTTGGTCTAATTTCACCTCTACATGAAATACCTAATTTAGCGTTTACAAACCCTAGCCATGGCGGATTCGTCATACAAGCACAGAAATACGATTACACACCCAGGATTATTCAGAACATCACGCAATACACAAATATGCAACCAAAATTTATTTAAAATGCATGGAATGTCATAATCAGAGTAAGGAAAAATCAATCAAACCGTGGGGAAACTGATAGTGATCCTGGACGTTTCAAGGCCTGCCAATGACTGGGAATAGATCAGTAATCTTATGAGAATATATTGGAACCTTTATATCTCCTTGAACTAATCCCAATCTCTAAGAATAATTTCAATTTTTGTTGAATTTTGTGAGCTCGGATTAGGTCTTCAAGGCTGCCAAAAAAAACCCCTTCTAGGGGTCTGCATTTGCTCTCTATTTATCATGGAATGAATTAGGTTAACAAATTTTGATAGAATCTTCTTGAATCCTTGATTGCCAATTTGAAGAAATTGATTGAAAATATGATTTTTAATCTTTCTAAATTTGCCAAATTCCAATATTTTTTGTCAATCTTGAGAAGCACGAAATTATATGGAATATGGGAGTAAATGATGATTGGTTTTGATTCAAATTGATCCCTTAAACCATATCTTTGATTTTCTATTGATTTATTTAATTTTAATCATTTTTAAATGAATAAAAATTCATAATAAATCAAATAAATCAAAAAATTTCGTGGGAATTGGTTTATGGGCTCCCAATGTCATGAGGAACAAGTTTGGATCTTAAAAATATAGGCCCATTAGCAAGAAATTCAAAATTCCTTCACACTTTTCCCTCCAAAATAGTCCAACTTTGACAAGGCTTATCTCTCTCAATTTTTTAGGTATGGAAGTGTTCTAGGACTTTTTAGAAACCTCAGAGAGTCCTCTAACCAATTTCTTTGGTCTCATATCAAAATTCCTTTCCATTCTCATTTTGTGTCCTTTTGAAAAAAGTGTCTTTTTGTTGACTTTTGAAAAGGACCTATAATATTTTAGCCCATATCTCTCAAATTAAGCATTTCTGGACTTGGCATGTGAGAGACAATTTTGTAGAGAATCAAATTTCCTTCAAAATGAGCTTTGGATGGGAAATTTCTGATGTTCCATGTGAGAGTTATGGCTGGTCAAAGTTCAGTTGACTTTTCCTATACAAAACCCTAATTTAGAAACCTTTTGATTTGTTGATTTCTGATCTTTCCTTGATGAACCATGATCAATTCTTGATCAAATGGTGAATGATACTTTAAGATAGGCTTTGATACTTGTTATAGAGATAGTGTGAAGTGTATTTAGCCATATGAGATGCTTTGGAGTCATTGATTCACTGATTTTCCTTTGAATAAGTCAAACCCTAGTTTCAGAGCCTTGTATAGGAGAGTGTGTCTAGGAGCCTTGTGTATTGATTTGAACTTGTACAAGAGAAATAGTATGGGCAAATTTTGGGGTATGACAGCTGCCCCTGTTCAATTATCTTAAACCTGAAGATGTAGAGTGGTTTGTGTGCCAGTCGGTATCTGAAGGTGGAAGATGATTGAACACTAGAATACCAAGAAATTTGCCCTAGCTGAAGTAGGGACTTTTGTCGGAGATGGGCTTAAAGATGCCATCCAGGCCTTGAGAGAAAATTTATTGGAGATTGATCATGTCAGCACCGTTCGTGGTAACTGAATTAGATCTAAGTCTTTTGAAATATTCATGGAGGATGCTCGAAACTAAGTATCAGAACTAAATCGTCGTCTTGATTATCTCTGAACTATTTTCGAAATAATTGTCACAATTAAATCTCTATCTTGATTATCTCTGAACTATCTTTGGAGGTTACCCAAAAGTAAGTGTCAGAATTAAATAACTATCTTGATTATCTCTGAACTGTTAGGTATCAGAATTAAATCTCTGCCTTGATTATCTCTGAACTATCTTTGGAGGATACCCAAAATTAAGTGTCAAAATTAAATCTTCGTCTTGATTATCTCTGAACTATCTCTAGAGAATACCCGGAATTAAGTATCAGAACTAAATCTTTGTCTCGATTATCTCTGAACTATCTCTGGAGAATACTCGGAACTAAGTATCAGAATTAGATCTTCGTCTTGATTATCTCTGAACTATCTCTGGAGAATACCCGGAATTAAGTATCAGAAGTAAATCTCTGTATTGATTATCTCTGACCTATCTTTGGAAGATATCCAAAATTAAGTGTCAGAAGTAAATCTCTGTATTGATTATCTCTGAGCTATCTTTGGAAGATATCCAAAATTAAGTGTCAGAAGTAAATCTCTGTATTGATTATCTCTGAGCTATCTTTGGAAGATATCCAAAATTAAGTGTCAGAAGTAAATCTCTGTCTTGAATGAGTGTCAGAATTAAATCGTTGAATTGATTATATCTGCACTATATCTAGAAGATGTATAAGTAGACTGCAAAAGAAACATTAGTTTTATGCAATGTCGTGATGTATGTATTGTAATTTATTTATTTTTAAAAGAATGAGAGTGTTATGCATATGTCATGAGACGTATGTATGTTATGAATTAACTATGATATATGATGTATGAACATGAGTTATGCTATTTGGAGTATCTTGAGAAAATAAATCTCTGTATCATTGGGATTTTGACGTTTGATCTTGTCTTGAAGAAGTACAGCTGGGGATTTATGATTCTTGCTTGGGGATGATCAGTAACTTGATGTACCCTGATTGGGAATAAAGACATTAATAAACCATGTTGGCGAAGAGCAAAGTGTTGGAGAACCAGCAGTGTTGAAGATGTAAACTTTGTTGGGGAGCCATGTCTTTGTCGAGAGCGTTTGAAGATGTCTTCTTAATGATTACTCTGTGGGGATATGATCTTGTGAACCCATCTCTGTGGGGAGACATGGGTGAAAGTTGCCCCCAATATTATAGTAACTACCATTCATGGATTTGGTTAGGACACACCACTAAGTATTGATCAGATGTCAAACTGGACTTTCATAGATTTGCCCCTGCTAGTGAGGACTTTATGAAGTGTATATTGTAGGCGACATGCCCCTAGTAATCGTAAACTTAGGATGATGCCCTTGACTGTTTGGCTTTTGAGAGATTCTTGGAATCTTGACTTGATTGCCCCAGATTGATTGGGAAAAACGTGTCATGCCCCCTTGTATACGTAAGAGACATGGCCTCTTGGAGTAATATTGTCTGTCGGGATAACTTTCAGTCATTAGTTGTACCCTGTGCAAGTTCTTTCTGTTGCTAACATTTGAAATTATGTAGCAGAATATGTTTAATAATGTATTCATGAGATGCAATGCATACATTTGTCTTGAGTTTTTGAAAAACATTAAAGCATGAGATGTAAAAACATGACATTTGTAAGAACATGATATTTATAACAACATGTCGTTTGTAAAAACGTGACATCAACTTGGCATTTATGGTAAACCTTAAGGAGTCAGGATACCTTTTTGGTAACAGTATGCTTTCGAACTAACCATGTTTCAATTAGGACTTTCAAAGGTTGTAACGTGGCTTGGTTCACGGTTTAAGAAACAAAGGATAAAGGCTCAAAGTTTATTTGTACCCACCCCTCTTCGTGATGTTCTTCGATCCTAAGCTCAGTTAATTCGACTTATGCATTCAAGTTCCAAGAGATCTATGGATTTGCGCCTTCGATAATGTTGATGGTTCGCAAGTAATGAGAACTTCTGATATGGCAATCATTTCTTCCTTTTGGTAGTCACAACTTTGTGTTGTTCAAGATTTTATTGACTTCTCTTTTTTCATCTTTTTGATATCCCTAACTTTTGCCTGAACTGTCTATTGTGAGCTTACAGTCAGCGGGATGCCTTGATTTTTGCCTAAGTCATCTTTTTTATTTTTGACTTAGCAGGCTTTTCTTTGTATACATGTTTTTTCATTTTTTCTTTTTGAAAGGTATTGACTGCCTTGCTTAATGATTGATGAACCATCATTGGATTTTGATTGACATCTCCCACACTTCTTTGATGTGTGCGGATGAACGCTTGTGATTGGAAACCTTTGGTGAAAGGTGTACAGAGTGATTCTCTTAAAATAGAATGCACAACTAGATTAACCGAGAACTACCCTGCCCCAGGTTATGATCAATGGTTTTAATTAGTACAAGAAAGAAACGTCTACTTCTTAGGCTCAAAAGGGGTTGACGAGGGATTAACATCCTTATATCTCCACTGTTTAGGAATTGAAACAATGCCTGTACATCGTCAACATAGTCTGTTCAAAAGCATACTGTATGAGGTTGCGGTATCGTTTTCGTCATCCTCCCTTAAAAGGCCTACAGCTTAGCAGGAATTGAATATCGCAAAAACATATGCAAAGTAAAGACATAATTTAAATGAGTGATAACGAAATAATTTATTCAAGACAAACATATGCAATGCACTGATGATAATGATTAAAACAGATAATGTCTATCATAATTTGAATGTTTAACAAACAGAATAGAAATTGCAAATGAAAGTAAATCTAATGATCTAAAAATTTCATCCTTCTAGGCACTAATCAATCTTTTTGTGGTTAGGCATGGGAGCAGTGATCACTACAGGAGTCTTGGGATGAGGGATTTCAATTTCACCAGCATCGATCATATCTTGAATCTTGTTCCTCAATGTCCAGCAATTGTCGGTGTCATGTCCAGGTGTGGATCTCCGTTTTTTATCCCGGGCCATACCTCTGTTCTGTAGAGATACGTGAACTGACTCTTTTTTATCGCTTATCTTTGACATACACGCAGTTTTATATGTGCTGGAATTTAAATGCAGAAATGTAAAGTGCGGAAAGTAAATCTACGCTATTACATCGATTGTGCAGGAAATGTAAACTAGCCTATTTACATGAATTTGACATCCTATACATTTATCTAGGAATTTAAATTGCAAGAAATAAAAGGCATGTTTTTTTTGGATTTTTTATGATTTATTTTAATTATAATTAATGCATGATTAATTAAATTAAAATGAAGAAAAAAGATGAAAATAGATTTAAACCTAGAAATTAAGTTTAAAATATGTACAAAATATTTGTCAATTAATTTTAAAACAAAACTAATTTTTTTGGAATTTTTGAAATTGATTTAAGTTAATTAAAACATAATTATGCAAATAATTATACAAATAATTAAAACTTAAAGATAAAATTATTCAAAATATGTACAAAATTAGTTTATAATATATAAACAATATTTAACACAAAGAACAATTTTTTTATGATTTTGTATTGGTTAGAATAATTAAAAAGCAAATATATAAATATATACTAATTAATTATGTAAAATATTGAAATTTTGAAGAAAAATAAAATATTTTTATTTCAGAAAATAATATATTATTTTAGAAGTCTAAAAAGATTTTTTGTGTATTTTTTGGATTTTTAAAACTATTTTTAATTAATTTAACAAAGAAACTAAAATAAAATAGAAAATAAAATAGAAAATAAAAGGGATACTTATCAGGTGTGATGGGCTGGAAAGTGCATGGTATGGACTGCTTGTATGATGCGTTGGATTGGCTTTTGAGATTGATCATATGGCTCAGATCATGAGGGAACATGATAGCCATATGGAAATCAGTGCATATGATTAGTCAGATATTCAAAGTCCACGCTGGGACCCACACTGGATGACCAACTAATGAAGAGAAAGGAATCTGCCACGCATGCAGATAGAATGGTCAATTTTTTGACGGACGAACCACGCTTGGACGCGTGGTCGTCTTCAACCTCCGTCTGCATCATTTTTAAAACAAATAGCGGGGGTTTTAAACCTCCCCTATTTGTACGTCAGAAACGCAACTTTTGGTAGCTTCCCACACCTGCAAAAATAAGCGTTATGAATAAAAATAAATGACCCAGATCTACTTAAAATCACCTCCTGAACACGATGGTGGTGTTAGTTTTGCTATTTGGGCACTGTAGCTATGGATTCGAAGAGGTTAAAGCTTAAGCATGCAAGAACATTTGTTAATGGCATAGAGCTATCCTCACGTGGAAACTCACATGTTAGAGCCCAGATCTACCCTATGAGGCCTCATGATCACATTAGGATGATTAGATTACATTGAGACTGATTGAATATAGGAAAACGAAAATTGATCACATATGAACATGAAGAACACTATGCACGTGCTACGACTCTCATGGGACCACACAAAGATTTTATTCTTACTCTATATGATCTTAGAAGATGATTGAAAGTGTTTGTTTGTATTAATATTGATTGGAATATGGAAATTGGAAATTACAAAGTTATGGAATTTTGAGAGAATTTTGGTGTGTTTCTATGCTATGCTTGCTATATTTTCGTGGGTGTGTTGGCTCTCTCTGTTTGTGAAATATGCAGCTTCATTTATAGGCCTTGAGGTGCTTAAAATTGAAGCTAAAAGCAATGATTGCTTTTGTTGAATTTTGACTTTCAAGCTTGGAACTCAAGCAACCTTGGCTACTTCTTTCCTTAGCCTTTCCTTGCAGCTTCCTTGCTGCATAATTAAGCCACATGTGCAAGCTTTAGCTTAGAAAATAAGCTATGATTTATCCTTCTTTTTTTTCCTTTTTAATTTAATCTTAAATGATAAAATTAAATCAAAAAATGGAGAAAAATGATGTGGGCTTTGTCTTGGTCGTGGGAGGCCCATAATAACATAGCAAAGATGTTTGAACCATAAAAACTTGGCCCCTTTTGGAAAAAATGCAATTTTGAACAATGTTGGTTTCATGCATTTTCCAAAATTTAGCCAACTTCAACAAGGTGTAAATCCCTCAATTTTTGTCATATGAAGGAGATCTTGCACTTTTTGGAATCCTCAAAGAGTCCTCTAACCAATGCCTTTGGTCTCATGTCAAAATGATTTTTGAAGCTCCTTGTGTGTCCTTTTGAAAAAAGTGTCTTTTTGTTGACTTTGAAAATGACCTGTAATGTCTTTGATCATATTTTTCAAATGGTGAATCCAATGACCATGGGATCAATGGCATTTGAAAGATAATTGAATTTCCTTCAAAACAAGCTTTGGTTTGAATTTTTTGGATGAAGGATGAGAGATTTATGATCAGTCAAAGTTGAGTTGACTTTTCAGGCAAAAACCCTAATTTTGAATCTTAGGGTTTTGTTGATTTTTGATCTTTCCTTGATGAATTATGATCATCCAATGATCAAATGATGAATTCTTTGACAAAATATGGACTTTGACAAAAAATTTCATTTTTGACTGTCTGTTGACTTTTTTGGTCAAACGGGTCGTCTGTTGACTGTTTGAGCTGCTGACGGTGCGTCTGAGTGAATTGAAGTTTGAAAATTTGTATGATGGTACTTTGAGATATATGGATGTGTATGAAATCCATTTGAGCTCTCAAAAACTTGTTGCTCCTGTAAAAACAAGAAAAACCCTGATTAGGGACTGTTTGTGTAGGAGACAGTTAAGCGTACCTGATTTTTGTGCAGTGTTGAGTCTCTGCTAATCGCATGATATTCAGAAGACTTCTAGCACAAAGATCTTGGAATTTTGAATTGTGAAAGATTGATTTGATTGATGGTACAAAACACTGAGAATTGTACTGCCAGCAGTTTGGCTGTCAACTGACTGTTCAGGTATTGACGTAGCAGTTAGAGTGAAAAATCATCAGTCAAAGTTAATTTTCTTTTTTGTTGTTTTTGTTTTATGTGAAAAATGAAAGTTTATTTACATGACTTGTTAAAAAACACAGACATAATAAATAACTAATATACTGTTACCAGTACAGTCTGAGTTTCCTGATTCTGCGCCTGCAAAAAAGATTTTAACTCTGTACCAATTGTGTCAGTACTATTTATCTGTAAATAAATAAATAGCATGTGTGAAGTAATAAACAGTATTTGGCGTTTGCGTAAGAATAAATTCAACTACAAGCCAAATTACTGTATAAGAAAAATTCTAAAAACTAAGTGTTTCATATATCAGGATTTTTGTTGAAATAAAAATCCATGATTATATGAGACTTTTAATTTTCAGATTGGAGTTTTCTTGAAAAATAATGCGGGCAAATTTTGGGGTATAACAGTTGCCCCTATTCAATCTTCTTAAACCTGAAGAGATTGTCTGAAATCTGAAGGTAGAAGATGATTGAATATTTAGATGCCCTGAAAATTTGCACTTACCTTGATCAGAAGAGATGTTGGAAGTTGCATTTGAATGTCGTATGCGAAATGTTGTTGGCAGATTGAAACATTACCTGAGATGGGCTTTCAGATGCCACCTGGTAAATGTGTTGATGGTTTGTTCATCAGAATGAATTCATTGATTATATCTTGATGAAGGATTTGTAAGTCTTTGTGTTGACTGTTTCGGAACCGTTCAAGGTTGCCGCTTTAAGTCTTGGAGGATAATCGTTATGGAACTTGTCCAAAGTTTTTCTGATTTAGCTTTTGGAAGTCGATCATTGTGAATCGTCTGAGGTATCAGCTTTAGATCTTTGATAGCAGATCGTTCTGGAACCGTCTGAGGTATCGCTTTAGATCTTTGATGCTAGATCGTTCTGGAACCGTCTGAGGTATCGCTTTAGATCTGTGATAGTAGATCGTTCTGGAACCGTCTGAGGTATTGCTTTAGATCTGCAATGTTAGATCGTTCTGGAACCGTCTGAGGTATCGCTTTAGATCTGCAATGTTAGATCGTTCTGGAACCGTCTGAGGTATCAACTTTAGATCTTTGATGCTAGATCATTCTGGAACCGTCTGAGGTATCGCTTTAGATCTGCGATGTCTGTTTTTGAGTTGGTAAGTGATCAGAATGAATCTTCGGCTTGATTATATCTGAGAGAACTGTTCATGGAATTCAGGTGAACACTGCATGTGATTGAGAACATCTTTGTGGAAGATATCCGTCTACCTGAAAAATCAAGTTAGTGATATGCAATGTTTATGATGCATGTAATGTGAGCTATTCTCGAGCTAAAGGAGAAATAGGCATGTTATGTTGTGTATGAATATGCGTATGAATATGCGCATGATGCATGATGTATGAATGTGAATATGTGATGTATGAATGTGTGATGTATGAATATGTGAATGTGAATGTGTGATGTATGAATATGTGAATGTATGAATGTGAATGTATGAATGTGAGATGTCGAGCTTCTATTTGGGAAAATAAATTTCCGCCAGTCATCTGGATATGACTATATTGTGATCGTTGATGATCTTTTGTCTTGTTTGAGTACCCTTGGCTGGGGAAATTCTTTGAGAACCCTGGTATTCTGTTGAAGGATCTTTGAATATCTCTCGAGAATGAAAGGTAGCTGAAAGTTCTGATGCCCTTTCAAATGGGAATGAGGGAGATGCATAATCCTCCGATGCACTATCTGCCCAAGTCCGGGTGCGGGGATCACACCTTCTGAAGATAGTAATCTGGAACAACCCTGCTGGGGAATAAGACTTCTTTTGAAGAGAAAATCTTTTTGAGGACTTTGCTGAGAAATGCGTTTCTCTTGGGGATTCTCTTCTGATGGGATGATGTCCAGATAATTGGGACATTTCCTGAATGCTATTCCTGTTTTTCCTGGTAAACATCAATCATATTCAAATGCACATGTTCATTCAAAATTATCATTGGGACGCTTACGTATTTAAACAGAAAAAAGTGAAAATGGTGATTTTTGAGCCTAAGCTGCACTGATTTTTGAAAAAGAGCCATGATAGGCTGATTAGCACAGGGAGACAACAATCCTAGAAGTAGGAAATTGTCAGAAAGTTTTGGAAAATATTTATAAAGATAAATAGCTATGTGAAAACGATTCAGTCAAATTTCAACTCTGCTATTGCCAATCTGTCTTCGAGCATCTCATCCCTCCCTTGTTGGAAGAAAGTGATTGGACTGATCGGTGATTGGACTGATTAGCACAGTTGTATGCTTCATTCCCTAACTTTTGCCTAGGCTGCCCTTTCAGGTTTTCAGCCTACCGGGATAGTATTTGTTTAGTCTCTAATTTTTGCCTAGACCGCCCTTTCGGGTTTTCAATCCACCGAGACGCTCATTTTTTGCCTAAGTTGCCCTTTCAGGTTTTCAACTTAGCGAGCTGTTTTTTTTTCTTTTTAAGAGAAGTATTTTTTGACTATGTCAGCATTCACAGGGTGTGGGAAATCCTCGCCATCCATGGTGGTAAGCAACATGGCGCCGCCGGAGAATATTTTCTTGATTATGAATGGTCCCTCGTAGGTGGGAGTCCATTTGCCTCTGGGATCACCTTGTGGTAAGATGATGCGTTTGACAACCAAGCCACCAGTTTGGTATGCTTGACTTTTGACTTTTTTGTTGAAGGCTTTGATCATACGCTTTTGGTATAGCTGACCATGACAAATAGCTGCGAGCCTTTTCTCATCAATCAAGTTTATCTGGTCCAACCGTGTTTGAATCCAATCGTCTTCGTCTAGATTGGCTTCTTTCATAATCCTTAGGGAAGGAATCTGAATTTCAATTGGAAGAACTGCCTCCATACCATAGACTAAGGAGAATGGAGTTGCCCCTGTTGAAGCACGCGCAGATGTGCGATAACCATGAAGAGCAAAAGGCAACATCTCATGCCAGTCTTTGTAGGTTCCTTCTGGATGTTCTTGTTGGCAGCTTCCACCGCGCCGTTCATCTTTGGTCGATATGGAGAAGAATTATGATGTTTGATCTTGAACTGTGTGCAAAGTTCAGTAATCATTTTGTTGTTTAGATTTGTGCCATTGTCCGTGATAATCCGTTCAGGGATGCCATACCGACAAATGAGATTGTATTTGATGAAACGGGCCACCACATTCTTGGTAACAGAAGCAAATGAAGCTACTTCTACCCACTTTGTGAAGTAGTCAATAGCGACCAGGATAAAGCGATGTCCGCTGGAGGCAGTAGGTTTGATTTCTCCAATCATATCAATACCCCACATTGCAAAAGGCCAAGGGGCCGTCAGGACACTTAATGGAACTGGAGGTACACATGTACTTTGTCAGCGTATATCTGGCATTTGTGACATGTTCGGGAGTGATGATGGCAGTCTGTTTCCATGGTAGACCAGTAATAACCTGCTCTCAGGATCTTTTTAGCCATTGTATGTCCACTGGAATGAGTACCGAAGGTACCATTGTGTATTTCTTCCATGATCCGTTCTGCTTCCTTCTTGTTTACACAGCGAAGTAAAGTCGAGTCATGGTTGCGTTTGTATAGGGTTCCATTGCTTAGAAAGAATTTGGCAGCAAATCTCCTTAGAAACTTTCTGTCGTTAATGGATGCCCCTTCAGGGTACTCCTGAGCTTCGAGATATCTTTTTACTTCATGGAACCATGGTTTTTCCTCGGTTCCTTCGGTATCGATCTCATTGCAATAGGATGGTTCATCTTGCCTGTAAATGGTGATCATAGGCGCCTCGTTGTCCCACCTGACTTTGAACATGGATGACATGGTAGCTAAAGCATCAGCTAGTTGATTTTCCTCGCGTGGGATGTGTTCGAAAGTGATTTCTTCGAAGTAAAGAATCAAACTCAGCACATATTCTTTGTAAGGAATTAGATTCGGGTGCTTCGTGTCCCATTCCCCTTTGACTTGGTAGATTACCAAGGCCGAGTCTCCGTAGACTTCCAGGAATTTGATTCTTAGATCGATGGCAGCTTTAAGACCCAGAATACATGCTTCGTATTCGGCTATATTGTTAGTGCAATTGAAGCATAACCTGGCAGTGAATGGTGTATGACCTCCTGCGGGGGAAATGATCACAGCTCCGATGCCATTGCCAAGTGCATTAGAAGCTCCGTCAAAAACCATAGTCCACCGGGATCCTGGCTTGGGTCCTTCTTCTGGTCCTGGTTGTTTGTAGTCATTGACTAGCATAATGTCTTCGTCTGGGAAGTCAAAGTTCAATGCTTGATAACCATCCACTGCTTGATGAGCCAGATGATCAGCTACCACACTTCCTTCGATTGCTTTTTGTGAAGTGTATTGAATGTCATATTCTATTAAGATCATTTGCCATCTCGCTATTCTTCCAGAGAGAGCAGGTTTTTTGAACACGTATTTGATGGGATCCATCTTGGAGATTAGGAAAGTGGTGTGATTTAGCATGTACTGTCTTAGCCGGCGAGCTGCCCAAGCTAAGGCACAACAAGTTTTTTCGAGTAGTGAGTATCTTGTTTCACAATCGGTAAAATTTTTGCTAAGATAGTAGATTGCGTGCTCCTTTCGGCCGGATTCGTCATGTTGTCCTAGTACACACCCCATTGAGTCTTCTAACACAGTTAGGTACATTATCAGAGGTCTGCCTTCCACGGGTGGCAACAGATTGGAGGTTTTTGGAGATATTCTTTGATTTTGTCAAAGGCTAACTGGCATTTGTCATTCCACCTTTCCACTTGATCTTTCTTCAACAGTTTGAAGATCGGCACACAAGTAGTAGTCATGTGGGCAATGAATCGGGCGATGTAATTTAGACGTCCCAAGAATCCTCTGACTTGTTTCTCAGTACGAGGTATAGGCATTTCTTGAATGGCTTTAACCTTGGCGGGATCAACCTCAATACCTTTGCTGCTGACGATGAAACCTAAGAGTTTGCCGGATCTCACTCCAAAGGTACACTTATTTGGGTTCAGTCGCAACTTGTATTTCTTGAGTCTGTCAAACAACTTGTGTAAATGACCCAGATGTTCTTCCTCGGTGTTGGATTTTGCAATCATGTCATCGACATACACCTCTATTTTTTGATGAATCATATCATGAAATAGCGCTACCATTGCACGTTGATAGGTTGCTCCTGCGTTTTTCAGACCAAAGGGCATTACTTTGTAACAAAAGGTTCCCCAGGGTGTTGTGAAGGTTGTTTTTTCCATGTCTTTGGGTGCCATCTTGATTTGATTGTACCCTGAGAATCCGTCCATAAAGGAGAATACCTTGCATTGTGCGGTATTGTCAACCAGTACATCGATGTGTGGTAAAGGGAAATCATCTTTGGGGCTTGCCCGGCTCAGATCTCTGTAGTCCACGCACATTCTGACTTTCCCGTCTTTTTTAGGTACAGGCACGATGTTAGCTATCCAAGGAGGATAACTTACAACTTTTAGGAATCCGGCATTGAACTGTTTTTCAACCTCGTCTTTGATCTTTTTTAACATATCAGGCTTACTCCTTCGTAGTTTCTGTTTGACCGGAGTGCTACCTTCTTTGATTGGCAGGCGATGAACTACAATGTCTGTGTCAAGGCCTGGCATATCTTCATAGGACCAGGCGAATATCTCGACGTAGTCTCGCAGCATTTGAATCAGTCTTTGCTTGACGTTGTGTTCTAAATCAGCCCCTATTTTGACTTCTTTCTTTTCTTTGTTGCTGCCCAAGTTGATGACCTCAATTGGCTCCTCATGAGGCTGTATGGCCTTGTTTTCTTGTTCTAGCAGCCTTGCAAGTTCTCTTGGCACTTCACAATCTTCCTCACTTTCGTCCTCAGCTTGGTAGATCGGATTTTCAAAGTCATGACGGGCAATAGCAGAATCGTTGTTGACTGGATCCAGAGTGTATGTGAATCTGCAAGTTAATTATGTGAGTGTGTGTGAAGAAAAAACATAGCTATTAGAAAGCGAAGAAAGAAGGAAAAAGGATCACAAAATTTAAATATGCAAGCGTCCCATGATTTTATTGAATGCACATGATCATGATATGATAAGCCCTTATAGAAGGACCGGTGTGCTAAGGCACACGGCTTTCAAGCTCATGGTTCGATTGTTCAGGAACCACTTTTATCTTTGCACAATATACACAAAGAAAACAGGAAATGGCATTTACTCCTGGTCAAAGGAGATCACATCCTCAGCTTTCCAGTTGTTCAATCCATTGTTTTGAGCAGGGGGTACCCAGCTGTTCCAGTTGTAGTTGTCTTTTTCATCTTCCACAGCATTGATTTCATTAGTGGGAAAATGAGCCGGTGATCCTTCGGGATAAGGGATATACTCTGCTGGATACGAGAGCCCAGGCTGAGATATCTCTGTTGGCTGAGCGAGATGCTCGATAAGGCCGTCCCATGAAGTCGGGATGATACTTTGAATAGAGACTTGTGCATCTTGGTGAGGAGTGTATGCTGACAGAAAGCAACCCTCGTTATTTGGTATTTCCCTGGCTTTTTCAAGGGCGAAATTGTCATCGTAATGTTCATCCCATCCAGTTGGGACAATGTCCTCCATAGCAATTTGTGAGCTTGGAGGAGCGGAATATTTCACCATATAGTCATATTTGCCGCTGGGTTCTCCTAGCGTGTCCCATACTTCTTTGGGTGGATTTTGATATTGCTCAGTGACGGGACTTGTAAAACTTTCGTCATTTCCAATTGGATCACCCCATCCAGTCGAGGTAAGGTCTTCCATAGCAATATAAGAATTCTGAGGTGCGGCATACTGATAATTATACCCGCCGTTTGGTTCTCCCACAGCATCCCACATTCCCATGGAAATAGGTGGAATTTCATCTGGATATGGCTGAATGACATGGTTCATGAACACTCCTTCGTCTTCAATAGCGTTTACTTCTTGGCTGACGAAGTGTGACATCAATCCTTCAGAACGAGGACTTTGATCATTCTTTTGATTTTCACTATCATAGCCCAGACCTAGCTTGTCAGGCTTGTAGGGTATATCGGGAAGTTGTCCCCATACTGTGCAATCACCCTGTTCAATCATGGCTTTGGCATCTTTGAGAGAAGCCATAGCTGTAGTTGGAGTAGCAGGAATATGCTTGGTGGTAGAGACATCTGGGGAGACCACCTCAAATGATTGGCATGGAGTTTCGATGAATTCGTCCTCCAACTCAACATATTTGGAATTGCTTAGGTGACTAACCACATATTCCTCTTCGCCATAGACTGTGACAATCTTTCCTTTTACTGGATATTTTAACTTCTGATGCAGGGTAGAAGTTACAGCGTTTGCCCCATGTATCCAAGGGCGTCCAAGTAAACAGGAGTAGGCTGGGTGAATTTCCATTACGTAAAAGATAGAATCGAAGATTTGAGAACCCATTCTGATTGGGAGATTCACTTTTCCGTATACCGTTCTGGTTGACCCGTCAAAGGCTCTTATCACTTGGTTGTAACACAATTCCTTCGAAGTCAAGCTTTTCTAGTACTGTTTTCGGTAACACATTCAGAGAAGAACCGTTATCTACTAGCACATGAGATAGAGTGGTGCCATTACATTCAATGGAGATATGTAAGGCTTTGTTGTGATTTTTTCCAGCAGGGGTTAGATCCACATCGGAGAAACCGAGACCATTGCTCACGGTTAGATTGGCAACACAATTCTCAAATTGGTCGACTGAGATCTCTTGAGGCACATGCGCAGCTTTCAGGAACTTCATCAGAGCTTTGGCATGAGCTTCTGAATATTTTAGCAGAGATAGCATTGAGATTTTTGAAGCGGTGTGCCCCAGTTGCTCAACAATATTGTAATCACTCTTGCAGATGATTTTCAATATTTCCTCCATTTCTTGCTTTGATGGATCCTCAGCAGTGATCTCCACCGGGGTTTGAACTTGTTCAACTTGTTGCTCTTTGCCTCGAGCGTTGACATTTTGATTAGGAGCTGGGACTCGGACTGGACCAGCAGCAACATTTGGAGAAATTTCTGGTGAAAAGATTCTTCCACTTCTCGTGATCTTGCTGGTACCCACAATATTACTCACAGTTGGAGTAGTTAACTTTGCGGCCTCTTCAGTCGAGGTACCCTGCTTAATTCCATGAATATAAACATTAGTGTCATATCCCCATGGGACAGCTTTGTCTGAGGAGTATGGAAATGGAGTTGGACTAGCAATGACTACTGATGCCACTTTGAGTGTAGCAGAAATTTTGAATGGAGCTTTGGCAGATATTTTGAATGGTAAGCTGGAGATCACTGAGGCATCCTCTATTCTCATCCCGTTTGCAAAGACTTCGCACAGCACGTCCATAGAAGGGAGCCTTTCAAACATAATGATACGGAGATCCATCCATTTTTGAATTCCCATCCTCAGATTTTCACAACCATTGGACAGGCATGAGCAATAAAAGCAGTCGGGGTCACACCCTGGAAAGTAACCAGCTCGGATTAGCTTTCCTTTGACTTCGCAGAGTGGAGTTGATAATTCGTTCACATCATAGATGTAAACAGTGTCCAGGATAGCATTAACAGTTTTGTCATGCTTTGGCATAGGTGCAGTGATGACATTTGGAGTTTCTGGAGGATCGAACTCAATTTCACCAGCATCTATCATATCTTGTATTTTATTTTTCAGGGCCCAATAGTGATCTGCGTCATGTCCTGGACAGTTTGAGTGATAGGCACATGTCGCATCAGGGTGATAATTCGGAGAGGAAGTGTTGACATTCCTTGGAGGACCTCTTAAGGTGATCAGATCTGCTTTTAGCAAGTGCTGCAATGCCTGAGAGATTGGCATGTTGATTTTGGTGAAATTTCTTCTTGGTGCATCTGGTCGATGCGTATATTTTGGCTGTTGATCTTTTTGAGGTGCAGATGCGGAGATCAGAACTGCCCCTACAGATTGATGCTGCTCACTTTTGCGACTTTTCTGAATTTGTGTTGCATTGACCTCATTTCTCCCGCTGATGGGCCTTTTTGTAGTACCAGAGGAGGAACCTATTTGAATTTTTCCATTTTGAATGCCAATTTCGACACGTTCTCCGGTCAGTATCAGGTCAGTGAAGCTTGATGATGAGCTTCCCAGCAAATGGCTATAGAAAGGGCCAGTTAAAGTGCCCATGAACATGTCGACTAGTTCGCGATCAGATAAGGGTGGTTGAACCCTTCCAGCCATATCTCTCCACTTTTGTGCATATCCTTTGAAACTTTCTTTTGGTCCCATAGACATGCCCCTTAGTTGAGTACGGGTTGGCGCAAGATCAGCATTGTATTGGTACTGTTTGTAAAAAGCAGCAGCTAATTCTTCCCAAGTATGAACCTTGGTATTTTCCAGCTGATAGTACCACTCGAGTTGTGTACCCGACAGACTTTCTTGGAAGAAGTGAATCCACAATAAGTTATCTGTTGTATGAGGTTGTATCTTCCTCACATAGGATCTCAGATGTAGTTTCGGGCAAGAAACTCCATCATATTTTGCAAAGACAGGAACTTTGAATTTTGGAGGGATAACAACATCCGAGATGAGCCCTAGATCATTGAAATCTAGGCCAGGTATTTTTTGTATCTCCATAGCTTTCATACGGTCTTCCAGCTGTTGGTATTTTTCATCATCCGGTTCGTCCCCAGAATGATCATTTTCTTCATTTGAAGAGAGAGAGGGTTTAGCAGAACCCTGGTTGCTTTGATTGTCTTCTTGTTCATCATCACCGACTGTTTCAGGGATCGGTGGCTTTGTGAACTTTTTGACTGGGATTTTGATCTTTCTTCTCAGGTGACTCACACCTACAGATCCTTTGGGCTTCTTTTTCTTCTTGATTATCAGGGCTTTCAATTCTTGCTGCCCCTTTGCCAGTTCCAAGATTGCCACTTGAACTTGGGCATTCTGTGCTTCGAGATTCTTGATGCTTGTCTCGGATTCCATCTCTTCTGACTGAAATAAACAGCGAGGAGATGAGAAATCCGTCATGAGAACCTGTTATGAAGTGTGTATGACTGGATGCCATGTGTATGCAATGTATGAAATGTATATGCAATGTATATGAATGCAATGTATGAAATGTATATGCAATGCATGAAGTGAAATGTGTGTGCAATGTTTTCAAGGATCTTAGAGTTTAGATTTGTTAAAGAAGAAACAAACGTTAGTTAATCAATTTATTTCTTTTTTGTTTCTTTGCCTCATTTGGGCTTACAAGACAGAAATAAAATTAATGATCCTTCAGGTCTCCCGTGGACGCTTTCTCTTTGCCCCCAGGAATGTGTTGATCTGCTGTTCTTCTTGAAGCTGTCCGGTGAGTTCCAATACCCTTCTCTCATAGTCTTGACAGTATGATTTGAAGGTGTCTCTTTCCTCTTTGAGTTGAACCCAAGATTTTTGCAACTCTTCTAGGTCAGTTGGCATGTCCGGGTGTAGAATAACTTGAGGTTCATATCCTTCGACCTCTGGTTCAATAGTCACAGGTAGAACAGCGGGATATGGCATAAGGAGTTTCTGAGCATGATTGCGGACCCATCTGAGGTAAGGTTCCATAGGAATAGAATTCCATTGCCCCAAAGTTTTGCTTTCTATTCTATAGACACTGCCCCATGCATGTATGAACCTTCGTCGGTGTCTATGAGAATCATTCTCGTAATCAAACACAATGCCATGGATAATCATGTCATGAGGACCCTTGCTCCTTGCATATCCGAATTGGCGTAGAGCTAAAGAGGGATTGTAAGTGATGCCTCCTTTGATGCCAAGGAGTGGCACATTAGGGTACTCTCCACAATGATCAATGATAGTAATGTCTCTTTGAAAGAAGTTGTTCCACCGGATATCTGAATGAGACAAAGACATAATCCTGCGAGACCATTGCATTCTTTGTTCATTTCTCAACACTGATCGGGGAAGATGAAATGTAAACCACCTAGCCAGTAGTGGTATACAGCACATGAGAGTTCCTCATTTCTTCATGGTACGAGTGTGTAGAGAATGTAGAATGTCTCCCAGCAATGTTGGTACCGGGTTACGGATTAGGAAAAGGTTGATGATGTGTACACTTATGAACTGGTCGGGATTAGGGAATAAAACCAACCCATAGATCAAAAGTGCCATAACTTCCTCAAAAGCTGGATAACTTTTGTTTTCTAGCAGTAGTCGAGCCTTTTCCAATAAGAACTTGGTAAGCAAACCCTTAACTCCACTCTTTGTTTCCCAATTGGACTCGATTTCTGATTTCCGCAGATGTAAAGCAGCAGCAATGACTTCAGGTTTTGGAATCCTTTCTAAACCAGTGAAAGGTAATTGATCCCGAATAGGTAATCCCATTAGTTCAGAGAATTCTTCCAAAGTGGGTACCAACTGGTAATCAGGAAAGGTAAAGCAATGATGTTCAGGGTCAAAGAACTGGAACAGGACCCGTATCATGTCTTCTTCAAATTTTGAGGTAACCAAATGGAGTAGGTGACCATGCCTTTCAGTGAATTGAACATTCCTGGGGAATTCTGACACTAAGTCTTTTAGTTCAGATGGTACCGTTGAGATGTTGATTCGGATGTAATCTTTGGTGGCGGGAGCCATTACCTGCAAAAACAAAGGTAAACTCTTTGATCCTTGAAGTGTTTGGTGCAAAAAATGATATGCTTATGATGCAAACATGTGGCACACAAAGACAAATCAAACAATAGCCTTAGGTTTAAAGGCTTGCATGGAGCTGATAGGTGATACCCTCCCCACTGAAGTTGAGTTGGTTAAAACCTGTCCTAGAATAGTATTCGGGTTCTATGATCCTTGGAAGTAACATCTCAATGCCGTACCAGATTTTTTGTGTATTTTTTGGATTTTTAAAACTATTTTTAATTAATTTAACAAAGAAACTAAAATAAAATAGAAAATAAAATAGAAAATAAAAGGGATACTTATCAGGTGTGATGGGCTGGAAAGTGCATGGTATGGACTGCTTGTATGATGCGTTGGATTGGCTTTTGAGATTGATCATATGGCTCAGATCATGAGGGAACATGATAGCCATATGGAAATCAGTGCATATGATTAGTCAGATATTCAAAGTCCACGCTGGGACCCACACTGGATGACCAACTAATGAAGAGAAAGGAATCTGCCACGCATGCAGATAGAATGGTCAATTTTTTGACGGACGAACCACGCTTGGACGCGTGGTCGTCTTCAACCTCCGTCTGCATCATTTTTAAAACAAATAGCGGGGGTTTTAAACCTCCCCTATTTGTACGTCAGAAACGCAACTTTTGGTAGCTTCCCACACCTGCAAAAATAAGCGTTATGAATAAAAATAAATGACCCAGATCTACTTAAAATCACCTCCTGAACACGATGGTGGTGTTAGTTTTGCTATTTGGGCACTGTAGCTATGGATTCGAAGAGGTTAAAGCTTAAGCATGCAAGAACATTTGTTAATGGCATAGAGCTATCCTCACGTGGAAACTCACATGTTAGAGCCCAGATCTACCCTATGAGGCCTCATGATCACATTAGGATGATTAGATTACATTGAGACTGATTGAATATAGGAAAACGAAAATTGATCACATATGAACATGAAGAACACTATGCACGTGCTACGACTCTCATGGGACCACACAAAGATTTTATTCTTACTCTATATGATCTTAGAAGATGATTGAAAGTGTTTGTTTGTATTAATATTGATTGGAATATGGAAATTGGAAATTACAAAGTTATGGAATTTTGAGAGAATTTTGGTGTGTTTCTATGCTATGCTTGCTATATTTTCGTGGGTGTGTTGGCTCTCTCTGTTTGTGAAATATGCAGCTTCATTTATAGGCCTTGAGGTGCTTAAAATTGAAGCTAAAAGCAATGATTGCTTTTGTTGAATTTTGACTTTCAAGCTTGGAACTCAAGCAACCTTGGCTACTTCTTTCCTTAGCCTTTCCTTGCAGCTTCCTTGCTGCTTAATTAAGCCACATGTGCAAGCTTTAGCTTAGAAAATAAGCTATGATTTATCCTTCTTTTTTTTCCTTTTTAATTTAATCTTAAATGATAAAATTAAATCAAAAAATGGAGAAAAATGATGTGGGCTTTGTCTTGGTCGTGGGAGGCCCATAATAACATAGCAAAGATGTTTGAACCATAAAAACTTGGCCCCTTTTGGAAAAAATGCAATTTTGAACAATGTTGGTTTCATGCATTTTCCAAAATTTAGCCAACTTCAACAAGGTGTAAATCCCTCAATTTTTGTCATATGAAGGAGATCTTGCACTTTTTGGAATCCTCAAAGAGTCCTCTAACCAATGCCTTTGGTCTCATGTCAAAATGATTTTTGAAGCTCCTTGTGTGTCCTTTTGAAAAAAGTGTCTTTTTGTTGACTTTGAAAATGACCTGTAATGTCTTTGATCATATTTTTCAAATGGTGAATCCAATGACCATGGGATCAATGGAATTTGAAAGATAATTGAAGTTACTTCAAAACAAGCTTTGGTTTGAATTTTTTGGATGAAGGATGAGAGATTTATGATCATTCAAAGTTGAGTTGACTTTTCAGGCAAAAACCCTAATTTTGAATCTTAGGGTTTTGTTGATTTTTGATCTTTCCTTGATGAATTATGATCATCCAATGATCAAATGATGAATCCTTTGACAAAATATGGACTTTGACAAAAAAATTCATTTTTGACTGTCTGTTGACTTTTTTGGTCAAACGGGTCGTCTGTTGACTGTTTGAGCTGCTGACGGTGCGTCTGAGTGAATTGAAGTTTGAAAATTTGTATGATGGTACTTTGAGATATATGGATGTGTATGAAATCCATTTGAGCTCTCAAAAACTTGTTGCTCCTGTAAAAACAAGAAAAACCCTGATTAGGGACTGTTTGTGTAGGAGACAGTTAAGCGTACCTGATTTTTGTGCAGTGTTGAGTCTCTGCTAATCGCATGATATTCAGAAGACTTCTAGCACAAAGATATTGGAATTTTGAATTGTGAAAGATTGATTTGATTGATGGTACAAAACACTGAGAATTGTACTGCCAGCAGTTTGGCTGTCAACTGACTGTTCAGGTATTGACGTAGTAGTTAGAGTGAAAAATCAACAGTCAAAGTTAATTTTCTTTTTTGTTGTTTTTGTTTTATGTGAAAAATGAAAGTTTATTTACATGACTTGTTAAAAAACACAGACATAATAAATAACTAATATAATGTTACCAGTACAGTCTGAGTTTCCTGATTCTGCGCCTGCAAAAAAGATTTTAACTCTGTACCAATTGTGTCAGTACTATTTATCTGTAAATAAATAAATAGCATGTGTGAAGTAATAAACAGTATTTGGCGTTTGCGTAAGAATAAATTCAACTGCAAGCCAAATTACTGTATAAGAAAAATTCTAAAAACTAAGTGTTTCATATATCAGGATTTTTGTTGAAATAAAAATCCATGATTATATGAGACTTTTAATTTTCAGATTGGAGTTTTCTTGAAAAATAATGCGGGCAAATTTTGGGGTATAACACCAGGACTATTAGAGTGATATGCACACCTTGCATTAGGATTATAACGAGAGGAAGAAGTACTAGGATTCTTAGGGGGATCCTTTAAAGTGATCAACTTTGACTTCAACAGGTGTTGTAATGCTTGAGCCAGTGACATATTGATCTTTGTGAACTGACGCCTAGGTGCATCTGACTTGTGTCCTTGTTGTGGGACTGGTGTAGAGATCAGAATTGTCCCCATAGATTGGTTGGGTTCATTGCGACCTTTCCGATTGTACCCAGCATTATCCATATGAGGTTCCTCAGGTGAGTTGAAGTCAATGATCTTGTCATCAATGAGGTCTTGGATCTTGTGTTTCAACGGTCCACAATCCTCTGTATCATGACCAGGACTATTCGAATGATAAGCACATCTCGCATGATACTTATACCCAGGAGCGGGATTAGTAGGAAACGAATATGGAGGCAATAGAGTTATCAAGTTCTGATTGAGCAGTTGTTGCAGAGCTTGAGATAGCGGCATGGGTAACGGAGTGAATGACCGCTTAGGTTTGGATTTCCATTTATCTTGCACACCTTGATGCTTATGTTGATTCTTCTCCCTCTCGATCAGGAGTGCCTTTAATTCTTCTTGCCCCTTGGCCAAGTAAAAAATTATTTTCTGGAACTGGTTATTCTGAGCCTGAAGATTTTTGACAGATTGTTCGAGATCCATGATGCTGAAATAAACAGCGAGGAGGTGAGAAAACTGTGGTAGAAACCTGTGATGTGATGTTATGAATGCAGGTGCAATGTTTTTCAAGGATCTTTAGGAATTTAGATAGCATCATTAGAAAGTGGTTTGGTCGCGTCTTTGTCTGAAGAAATCTGAACTTTGTCTTTGGACGTCTTTCCTTGAGAATCAAGCTCACCATATCGAGTGGGTCATCGCCTCTGATTCGGGATACTTCTGAATTTGAAAGCACATGGCTAGAGGAAAATAAATCCTCTTGCCCCTTGATTAGGTACTGTGTCTTTGAATTGGAAGGTATGCGGCTAGAGAAAAATAAATCCTCTTGCCCCTTGACTAGGAAATCAACCTTTGATAAGGGCACCTGAAATTGTGCGCCCTAAATTCCTAAGATCCTTAAAAGGGTTAGTTAAATAATGTTATGCTTATGATGTCATGATGTTATGATAATGCAATCCATTAGGCATAGTGTGAGATAGTAAGGGTAAACACGCCCTTTTACCAAAACCTGCAGGAAAGCAGAGGTTAGTGGCAAACACAAACAAGTCACATAAGTCACACAAGTCACACAATTTTTGGCCTAAGGCTTGCATGGAGTATCATCAGGTGTCCTTCCCAAGGGTATTTCTATGGATAAGGAGATTTTCTGCAACGGGTTCTAAAAGTTATCCAGAATTGTCAGCCCTTCTAAAGCACCCTCGGACATGATGCATTTGCACCATGCAATGATACTTTGAGAAAGAACCTATCTGAATTGTAGCATCGGGTAGCGACTAGCCCTTAACATTTGTCAAGGGTAGTCCCCCCACTACGTTCCTAAAGGCCAGGATGGGTTAAGGGTAACTAAAGGTCCTTGAGCTCCGGCGCACCCACAGACACATACATAGACCTCCCTCATTTGAGAAAGGTGTGCATATGTTATGGAGTCCTAACTCAAGTGTGAACTTCATATTGACTCATCTCCCACATATGTGAAAGAGGTCGCCATGACTATGCCACTCCTAATCTTAAGTGTACTTGAATCCGGGTGTAGGATTCATCCTTCATTCAATTCCCAAAACGCCCCTGAAAAATAAAGCAAGCAAAGCAGACAATAGAAAACAATTAAGTGAATCCTAAGCCTTTAAGGTAACCCCTCTTTTAATCGAAAGCATCCCCAGCAGAGTCGCCAGTTCTGTAATACGGTGAACTGACTTTTAAAGAAATATGCGGATAGCAAGAGTCGCCACCGACTTTTATTTTATCCAAACAAATTCAGAAAGACTAAAAGAAACAGAAAAAACCTTTTAAAGAAATCTAAGTTCGGGGGGTAATTTATGCAAAGGGAAGGTGTAAGGCACCCTTTGCATCCATGGTTTTCCATGGGCTCTTAATTGCTTTGCTTGCTCGTTTTCAGAAAATGTAGATGAAAGAGGAAAAATGGACTTTAGCTCGTAAATGAGCGTAGCCAGTTTTTGAAGAATTTTGAGAAAGAATATAGAAAACAGAGCATGGCAAGGCAATTAGGGGCAATTACCTTAAACTCAGATGATAGGTCTCTTTTTAGTCTTTCAGAATGAAAGGGTCTATACTTGCCATAAGAGGGCAGGAAGCCTTTCGTTTGGAGGTAGAAGGGTCATCGAAATATCCTTTGCCATAAGACTGTCCCATGCCATAGAAGGGCAGGTAGTCTAAGGTAAGGATCAGAATAAGCCTTATTCGTAGGCAACCAGAGGATACCTCAGCCTTTTTCGTAGGCAACTTCCGAGGGTCGAGATCATGTGTATCGAAGGCAGCATCATTAGGGACCATGATCTTTAATCGAGGCAACATGACTGAGGTATCCTCGTATTCGAGGGACATGGCTTATTCTGCAAAAAACACAAAGGCAACAGGCAACAAGGCAACAGGCAACAGGCAACAAGGCAACAGAGAGGTTACCCCAAAAGAGTGCGTGTGTGCATCAATCATGTGGTTCAATTCAGTTATTTATCTTATAATTAGTGACTCTAATCCAGTTTAAATTTGCACTCCCTAAATTACTAACCACGCAGTATATAAAGCAATAAAGGGGAGGGGAAAGTGAAACCAGCGGATCCCCAACAGGGTTTGGCACAAGTAATAATAAAAGCCATAAAATAAAATAGGGTTTAGGGTTACCAACGACGTAGCTTTGGCATTTGACAAAGCCTGAAAAGGAAAAAGAAGAGACAGAAAATAGAGAGTGAGTGCATTATCGGTTCGAAGGCGAACTTTATCAACCATAAAAGTAAAAAGAATAATTAATAAATAAAATAATAATAAAAGGAACTTAGCTTCGAATTTGATCTGATATGGTTGGCGGAAAGCCTCGGGGTAACCCTGAAAAAGGCAAAGGCAAAAAAATAGTGAAGGCAAGACAAACCCCTGATTTTAAAAGAAAACAAAATAGGCTTTAAAGATAAGATACTTAGCTCTGGGTTTTTGATCAGGCGCGTGGTCGGAGTGAACCATGTCGATAATCCTGAAAAGGCAAGGCACAAAAGAAAGAAAATATTTTCAGTGTATTATCAATCCTGGTTAAGATTCAAATGGAATATAATGATAAATCGATTTAATTAATTATTGGTCTTGCGACCTAATCAATTAAATCGGGATGAGAAAATTAAATCTGAGTGTGAAAATAAATTTTTTGGAATTTTTATGGATTTTTATGAATTTTTTATGAATAAAATAAAATATTTTATATTCATGAGAGAAATTATTAAAATAAACAAATAAAATACTAATTATTATAAATAAGCAAATTATATAATAATAAAAAATGTTTTTAATAATATTAATGAAACAATAATTATTTTATTATGATAAAAAAAACAAAATCAAGTTTTATAAATAAAAAAGTGAAAACAAAAGATAAAAACAAAAAGGCTGTATAATTAAAATTAAAAAAAATTCAAAAAAACTTAACTTTGGTTCCGGTGTGGCTCGCGCATGAGGATCATGGTGCACCTGCAGGCTGTGGTCCGTTAGATGAGATGCTGGCTTGATCATATGGCTAGAGAATGTGGGTACAGCGTGATAACGTGGAGAGCGGATCACCGAATCCCTCAGCAACTCAAAAAATTAGCGCGCCCTTTCTTGTTTGAAACAGACCAATGAGATGGCTCCACCTAGTCATCTTCTTCGTTGAACCGTTGCTATAGCTTTTACCTACGCACAAAGCGTTGCTAAAGCCTTTACCTACGGATTTCCCCGTAGCTATAGGACCTGCAAATAGGAAAACGCTAGAAACAGAGCAAAAATCACAACCAAGACCATAGGCCGTTTCGTTTGGACCTCCTGAGCATGATAGTACCTGCGATTTGGTCTAATTTCACCTCTACATGAAATACCTAATTTAGCGTTTACAAACCCTAGCCATGGCGGATTCGTCATACAAGCACAGAAATACGATTACACACCCAGGATTATTCAGAACATCACGCAATACACAAATATGCAACCAAAATTTATTTAAAATGCATGGAATGTCATAATCAGAGTAAGGAAAAATCAATCAAACCGTGGGGAAACTGATAGTGATCCTGGACGTTTCAAGGCCTGCCAATGACTGGGAATAGATCAGTAATCTTATGAGAATATATTGGAACCTTTATATCTCCTTGAACTAATCCCAATCTCTAAGAATAATTTCAATTTTTGTTGAATTTTGTGAGCTCGGATTAGGTCTTCAAGGCTGCAAAAAAAAAACCCCTTCTAGGGGTCTGCATTTGCTCTCTATTTATCATGGAATGAATTAGGTTAACAAATTTTGATAGAATCTTCTTGAATCCTTGATTGCCAATTTGAAGAAATTGATTGAAAATATGATTTTTAATCTTTCTAAATTTGCCAAATTCCAATATTTTTTGTCAATCTTGAGAAGCACGAAATTATATGGAATATGGGAGTAAATGATGATTGGTTTTGATTCAAATTGATCCCTTAAACCATATCTTTGATTTTCTATTGATTTATTTAATTTTAATCATTTTTAAATGAATAAAAATTCATAATAAATCAAATAAATCAAAAAATTTCGTGGGAATTGGTTTATGGGCTCCCAATGTCATGAGGAACAAGTTTGGATCTTAAAAATATAGGCCCATTAGCAAGAAATTCAAAATTCCTTCACACTTTTCCCTCCAAAATAGTCCAACTTTGACAAGGCTTATCTCTCTCAATTTTTTAGGTATGGAAGTGTTCTAGGACTTTTTAGAAACCTCAGAGAGTCCTCTAACCAATTTCTTTGGTATCATATCAAAATTCCTTTCCATTCTCATTTTGTGTCCTTTTGAAAAAAGTGTCTTTTTGTTGACTTTTGAAAAGGACCTATAATGTTTTAGCCCATATCTCTCAAATTAAGCATTTCTGGACTTGGCATGTGAGAGACAATTTTGTAGAGAATCAAATTTCCTTCAAAATGAGCTTTGGATGGGAAATTTCTGATGTTCCATGTGAGAGTTATGGCTGGTCAAAGTTCAGTTGACTTTTCCTATACAAAACCCTAATTTAGAAACCTTTTGATTTGTTGATTTCTGATCTTTCCTTGATGAACCATGATCAATTCTTGATCAAATGGTGAATGATACTTTAATATGAGGATTTTGACAAAAAATCAGGAGTTTTGACTTTACTTTGACCACAGTTGACTTTATAGGTTACCCAGTCGACTGTTGATCTTCTGAACTTTAGAATGACCAGAACTTTGAGATAGGCTTTGATACTTGTTATAGAGATAGTGTGAAGTGTATTTAGCCATATGAGATGCTTTGGAGTCATTGATTCACTGATTTTCCTTTGAATAAGTCAAACCCTAGTTTCAGAGCCTTGTATAGGAGAGTGTGTCTAGGAGCCTTGTGTATTGATTTGAACTTGTACAAGAGAAATAGTATGGGCAAATTTTGGGGTATGACATAAGGGATTTCCATTGACGTGTCATAACATCTATCTTGCAAGGATTTCACGAGGGTCTAATGTCGCCTCTAAGGCTATCCCTATGATTATATGTCACACGTCTGCATTGCATATATGGAGTTATATAAAAAAAAGGAGTCTCTCGCATCCGCCCGCATTTGCATTTTCATGCATTCATACATTTACGTTTGCATCTTCGCCCGCACCCACACTTACCGCGCTAGCCGATTTCCCGAGACTCGCAAAGAAAAATCCAAAGGATCATAAACTATGGAGAAAGGAGGATCAATTATTGGGAGTGAGCCTGGTCCTACAAAGGAAAGAAGGAATGCCTTTCGCCATGCCAGTCGCATGTCCATGCCTTGTCGTAACAGGATTGTAAATACAACTGAGGTCATCATCGAGCAAGGATTAGTTCAACAAAAGAGTTCCCTCATAGATACACACAGGGGGTATCTAGTCATAAGGGGGTTCATCTATGAACATAGCAAAACTTACGTGGACGCTCTACGATAAATTGGGGGCAAGGGTCAGTCCAACTGGGGCAAAACCCTGAACAAAGATGCATAAATACGATGGAGAGAAGGCGACGTGTGTTAACCCCACACCAAGGGAAAAAGGGTCATAGGTTCTCTCTATCAATCTACAAACTCTGGAGGTTACGAATGGTATGATACTATCCTTATGAAAAGCAAAAGAGGTTCGGTCAAAGGAAACTCATGAAGTTCCGATACGACGAAAACCCACCGCTAACAGTTCATTCCCGACAAGTTTGACGTGCCCAAGGAAAATTCGAGGTTACCCTTACTTCTACAAGTCCATCAACTAAGGAGTGAAACAAGGTCAATGGATCTACAAAGGAGATTGTCCCTAGGATCAATAGGTGTCTATCGTGTCAAAATTTCAATCCCTACGATCGTTAAGTGTTACTCAGGATAAAATTTGTACCTTTGGATTAGCAATTCTAATGGGATGACCATGCAGGTTTTGGAGTCAATTCATTCGCTCACTACTACGACTTTCCAGTCGCACACTTCTATTTTTAGGATTATTAACAAACTTAAGGGAGAATGATGAATACAAATAACTAAGTCCAGCTAAACATATGCTTTCAAGGTAAGACCGAGCCGAGGATGTACAGGCATTGTTTCAATTCCCAAATAGTGGAGATATAAGGATGTTAATCTCTCGTCACCCCCTCGAGCCAGGAGTTGGAGTTTGTTTCTACTTTTCAAATAAACCTTGATTTTAACCAGGGGCAGGGTAGATTTCAATTAATTCAATGGTGTATTTTGGTTGTCAAGAGAATCAATCAATCCAAGCAAGGATTCAAGCATAAGGTTCAAGCATATCTTCTTCCTCGCATTCATCCAAGATTGAGGAAACAATGGAGATAACATTCACACCACCTTCTTCCTCAATACATCATTCAAGATCGAGGAAGTATCAAAGTCGAAGCTTACAAATCAAAATCAACATGGCGGTCACAACATTCAATATCCAAGGATCAATACTTCCAAAAGAGTGTTCAAAAGGAAAAGAAGAAAAAACGTCCGCTAAGTCAAAATGGAAAATTTCATGAAAGAAAACAAATGACTTAGGCAAAATTCAGGGCATCCCGATGGATCAAATTCAAAAGAATTGATTCATGCAAAAATAAGGGATAGAAAATAAAACAAAGGCTAAATGCGAAGGACAATCTTGTGACTGCTAAATCACCGAAGCTTCTCATAAACGCTTGGATCTTTACAACATTTTTCATCAGTGCTTGGATCTCTACTAAGGCTTCTGCTCAACATCAAAACTGAAGCGATTCTCTTGCAAACAAAGCGCAATCATTGGATTAGGCGAATTTTTAGGATCTGGAGAACATCAAGGAGAAAGGGGTGGGATAAATAAATTTTGAGCCTTATATCCGTTGTTTCTTAAAACCATAAACCAGGCCAGGTTACAACATTCAAAAGTCCTAATTGAGGCAAGGTTAACTACGAAAGCATATTAAGCAGGATTTTGTTATACTGACTCCTAAAGTTTGTTAAAACTATTTCTAACCACTACGCTTCTTCAAGCATTCATTTCTAATCATCCAGTCCTAATTCATAACGGACTTCGATTTCAAAACTTGCATACGCATCGCATTGGAGTTACTTTTCAAAGGATACAACGCCATCTACGAACATACACTTAGCATCGAGGAGATCTCGAAATGGGTTAATCAAGGGCGATCATTTCTAATAAAGACTCTGGAATGGGGGGAACCACATCTAGGGGGTTCTCCTAAACAGGGGCAAAATTTCAAGGGTTACAGGGGCATACAATCAAAAATCCTATTCACTAGGGGGCATTCTTCCTAAGGTTCAATCGACTTGGGGTACACCTCGAAGCGATCACAATCAGGGGCATGTCAAACATGGGAAGAATTCAAATTCAAAGAATAGAACACTGTGGATAGCCCTCTATATCCTGGAGATCAAGGGCATACCCTTCCGTCTAAATGTCGAAGCATATAACATGGATATTTCTCGGGGTACTTCCTTCATTGCTCGGAGATCATAGGCATCCTTCTCCACTAAACACTGGGGCATTGGATATCAAATCCATAAGGTAAACAACTCAAAGGGTTAAAGGCGTGGAGTATTTCAAAAAAAGCCAAACTGGGGCAAGGCACACAACATAAGGAAAAGGCGTTCTCACACTTTACAACATCGAACAAATCTTCCTCCTAACTACGATCTTCAAAAAACGGTATCGGGGAATCGCACTAGCATCCAACAACCTTACAACATCAGCGAACCATACACGCTTTTGGTTATCAACAACCTATCATTGGGGCATCATGCAAATGCATATAAATCATGCATTACATACATTGGTTGATGCATTACACCATACCGAGTTGGGTAGTCTTCTTTAAGACGTTATTTTCTAAGAGCCTTTTCATATAGTCTTCTTTAAGACAATTTGTCATCATTTCCAAGAACCTTTTTAGGTAGTCTTCTTTAAGACAAATCCTACGATCCTTTCTAGGAACCTCTTCAGGTAGTCTTTTTAAGACATTTCTTTTCTACGAACCTTTTCAGGTAGTCTTCTCCAACACAATCATTTCCAAGAACCTTTTTAGGTAGTCTTCTTTAAGACAAATCCTACGATCCTTTCTAGGAACCTCTTCAGGTAGTCTTTTTAAGACATTCTTTTCTACGAACCTTTTCAGGTAGTCTTCTCTAAGACAATCATCGTCATTTCCAAGAACCTTTTTAGGTAGTCTTCTTCAAGACATTTCTTTTTCTAAGTACCTTTTCAGGTAGTCTTCTTCAAGACATTTCTTTTTCTAAGTACCTTTTTAGGTAGTCTTCTTCGAGACATTCTTGTTCTAAGTACCTTTTTAGGTAGTCTTTTTCAAAAAAATTTGGAATCCTTTTCAGGAATCCCTTCAGATAGTCTTCTTTAAGACATTCTAAGAACCTCTCTAGGTAGTCTTTTTAAGACATTTTTTCAATCTTTCCAAGTAGTCTTCTTTAAGACAAAATCCTATCCTTTCTAAGAACCTTTTCAGGTAGTCTTCCTTAAGACAAATTTTCATATCCATTCCAAAAACCTTTTTGGGTAGTCATATAGAAGACATTATTTCGTTCCACTCACTACATCAATCAAAAAATCATTGTCATGCATTATTCATGTCGCCTCACTCCAACATCAAACCATGCATATCATCTGGTACATTCATATACTATAAAAGTCCAGTTCTCGTCCTGGAAAATCCTTACAAAGTCCAGTTCTCGTCCTGGCAAATCATTACGAAGTCCAGTTCTCTTCCTGGAAAACCATCAAATCCAATTCTCGTTTGGTAGTCAGTTCTCGTCTGACTGTTACATTAAACCCAATTCTCGTTTGGTAGTCAGTTCCCGTCTGACTGTTACATTAAATCCAATTCTCGTTTGGTAGTCAGTTCCCGTCTGACTGTTACATTAAATCCAATTCTCGTTTGGTAGTCAGTTCCCGTCTGACTGTTACATTAAATCCAATTCTCGTTTGGTAGTCAGTTCCCGTCTGACTGTTACATTAAACCCAATTCTCGTTTGGTAGTCAGTTCTTGTCTGACTGTTACATTAAATCCAGTTCCCGTCTGGTAGTCAGTTCCCGTCTGACTGTTACATCAAAATCCAAATCCCATTTCAAATCACATTTCAAATCCTATTTCAATTTCAATTTCAATTCAAAATCATCACTTATTTCGTTAGTCCCCGAGCAGCAATAAGTTATGTAATATCACGTTAGTCCCTTGGCAGTGATATAAAGCTATGTCTTCGTGCAAATAGGGATTTATTTTCCCTATTTCTCAAACAGTTCTTCAATAGGGTTTATCACGTTAGTCCCTCGGCAGTGATCTACTTCGCAAAAACAAAGGGGTTTACAAAGGGTTTTATAACAAGACTTTCAAAGAAGCCCTCAATAGGGTTTATCACGTTAGTCCCTCGACAGTCATCTTCTCCAAAAACTTCATCAACAACAAACAAAGGTTTTATTTTTCTTTTTTACTAACATACTTCAACTGACAGTCATGCATCATTCAACTAACATACCTCATTCATACATAATGCATATACATACATCGCTCTCATTTATTTTGAGAAGCTCGTTGCATCATACATCACATGCATCATAACATTGCATAAAATTCAGGTTGCCTTTTTAGGTCGTACTACAATCAAAGTAAGTGGTTCCTTTCGAAAGCATCTGGTTCACATTCAGAAAAAGAGTGATATTTACCTTGGGTGGCATTTTTAAGCCCATCTCCCACGAGACTTTTTCCTAACACACGCAAATTTCAGGGCATTTCAGTGTTCAATCATCTTCTACCTTTAGATCACGATAGGCAGACGTGCTTATCTTACTCTTCAGGTTTAAGAAGATTGAACAGGGGCAGCTGTCATACCCCGAAATTTGCCCGATCAAATCCGCGTCTTTTAATTCATCAAGGGCCGAAATTAAGGGGCATGGGGTTTGACGTTCCTATCATCAAACCCGCCCTCTTATAAAGTACCCTGAGTTAAGATGGGGATTAAGGTTAGAAGGTGCTTAAGATCAAACTGATGGCCCAACTATCCCATTCCAAGTATTTTCTTTTCATCATTTTTATATTTTACTACAACTTAGTTTTTATAATCTACTCATCTTTTATCATTTACGTTTTTTATCTTTATTAACTAACATTATTATTACTAACTATTATTTTTATCATTTATTTATTATTATTACTAACTATTATTTTTATCATTTATTTGGTGTATAAATTAGGTAGAAGTCAAAGTATATGAAATGTATATAATCTTTATTTTTGGTTAAGGTTGTTAAAATAACATTATATAATATTAATCTAATATTATTAACTATTATTATTTTTTACTGTTAATGTTTGATAACTTTTTTTTCTCTCATTTTTTATTGCTTTATGATGAAAGAGGTGTTTTTTTTTGGGGTTGACCAAGTCAACAAGTCCATTTAGGGTAGAAGGAACTATTCATCTTCCTTCATCCTCCTACAACTGCGGCGGCCATCACCCTTTTGGTAAAATAAAGTCCAAGAAAATCCAAGCCCATATCAAAACATATGAACATCAAATCTTCATCAAATCAAAAAGATAACAAAAATATCAAATTTTCTCAATCAATTTACATACAGATCCGGGATTGCATCAAATATTAACATAACTTAAGACTAAAATCTGAATCTAATATTCCTAAACTAGAATTAAACCCTAACTATAAAATAAGAGAATCAGATGGAGAAAAAGGGGGGTGGAAACAAACAGTAAGCGACATTTTTTGCAGGCAAAAACCATTAGTAACAACACCGATGCCGGCACTGTCCACCGTTTCCTCTTGATCCCTTGCCTCGAGCCACCAATGCTCAACCCTCGGTTTTCCTTGCGATTCAACAACCGGAACGCTCAACAAGTCAACAACAACGACTACAACTCTCTTCATCTCGTGGCTCATAGATCGGAAACCGTAGCACCTCCGCCACGACACCACCGATCTCCACCTCGCTCAGCCACGCCTCCAGCTTCGCCGACGGAACCACAACGAACCTTCATATCAAATACAACGCATAGGGTTGGATCGGAGAGGGAGAAGATTAGCAGAGGATTGAATCGAAGGAGGTGAGGATCAGAAGCTTCGGGACTTAAGTTGGAGAAGAAGAAGCCATGGAAGTAGGAGAAGAAGCGGTGCATATGTTATTGTTGTTCAGAAAGGACCGAGAAAGAAGAAAGGGAAGGGATAAGATCTCATCTTTTGTGGTGTTTCACGAACGGTATAGACACGATCAACCTTTAAGGATCTAATTCTATCATCACGAACGGTGTAGACCCGATCATCTCTCCAAGACCTAATTCAGTTACCACGAACGGTGCTGACACGATCGACCTTTAAGAATCTAATTCTATCATCACGAACGATGTAGACACGATCAACTATTTCCTAAGTCTAATTCAGTTACTACGAACGGTGCTGACACGACCAATTCTCAAAGATCTAATTCATCTACTACGAACAGTAATGACACGATCAACATACAAACAACTACTTCTCAAACATTTCAGACATAGTCTAATGCATGCTCATCTGGATGGCATCTTTAAGCCCATCTCCGACAAAAGTCCCTTCATCACCAGCTAGGGCAAATTCCTAGGTATTCTAGTGTTCAATCCTCTTCTACCTTAAGATACCGACTGGTATGCAAACCATTCTACATCTTCAAGTTTAAGAAAATTGAACAGAGGCAGCTGTCATACCCCAAAATTTGCCCATATTATTTCTCCTATTCAAAAGTCAAATCAAGATACAAAGCTCCAAGACACACTCTCCTAAACAAGGCTCAGCAATTAGGGTTTTGTTGTTCTGAAGGAAAATCAATGAACTAATGGCTCCAAGGCATCCCATATGGTCTATGATGTCTCACATTACCTCCATGACAAGTTTCAGGTCTCAATTCAAAAGATTGAGCATCAATGGTTCGGAAAGTCAACAGTCGACTTGGTGACCTAAAAGTCAACTATGGTCAAAGTACAGTCAAAACTCCTGATTTTTTGTCAACATCCTCATATTGAAGTATCATTCACCATTTGATCAAGAATTGATCAAGGTTCATCAAGGAAAGATCAGAAATCAACAATTCCAAAAGTTTCTAAATTAGGGTTTTCATAGGAGAAAGTCAACTGAACTTTGACCAGCCATAACTCTCACATGGAACATCAGAAATTTTCCATCTAACGCTTATTTTTAAGGAAATTTGATTCTCTACAACTTTGTCTCTCACATGCCAAGTCTAAAAATGCTTCATTTGGGAGATATGGACCAAAACATTATAGGTCCTTTCAAAAGTCAACAAAAAATCACTTTTTTCAAAACAACACACAAGGAGCATGGAAAATTATTTTGATATGGGACCAAAAACACTGGTTAGAGGACTCTTCAAGGTTTCTAAAAAGTCCTAGAACTCCTCCATACCTCAAAAATTGAGGGAGATAGGCCTTGTCAAAGTTGGACTATTTTGGAGAGAAAAATGTGAGGAAAAAGGATTCAAAATGAACATTTTTGCAAATAGGCCCAATATCTCATGATCCAAACTTGATTCACAAGTCATCTAAGGCCCCATACATGATGTCCACGAATTATTTGGATTTTTATGAATTATTAATCAAATAAAAGTGATAAATAATTCATATAAATTATAGAAAATCAAATATTTGATTTAGGAAATATATGGGAATCAAATCCAATCACCATTCATGCCAAATACTCAATCAAATTTGTGCAAATAGAGTTAAGGGTGATTGAATCACATATTGAACAAATTTAGTAAGACTTCTAAATCAAATTTCCAAAAAAATTGAAATCAAAGATACAATAAGATTTGTTTTGGTTTTGTTGACCTAAACCCTTCCAATACATATACATGGCATTCACAAAACCTGAGGAGGAGATTTTCTGAGCAAGAAAGAACCCTAAACCGAATTGAAAAGTGGAGAGAATTTCAAAAGTCAATTTTCGGTTGCAGCCTAATTCAAACAACTTAAAGCATTCCAACACGTTCCTGGACATCCATAGAAGGTGTGTGGATCATTAAACGGCCTCAGCAACTCCAGAAACACCTCTGATTAGCCAAGGTGAGTCACTTTTTCTTTTGGAGTCAATTACGCCCATTCATGCATCATCCTCTAAATTTAATGCCATATTATTGATCCTGATCATGTTCTGATGATATCTGGAAACTTAATTGCATTTATACGTTGTTACGAGCCTAACGCCATTGTAGGGTTCTTGAAGCTTTGAATTGGGGCTTTCCGTATTAGGTAAAATTAGGACTAATAACAAGTACCACTGATCTCGGGAGACCTGGACGATCACGTCCATGAGGTCGCGCCCCATTTATATTGTGTATACGAGATTTTTGTGTTGCAGGTTGGTTCGCTACGAAACCAATTCGTAGCAAATTCATAGCTACGCGTTTCAGGCTTTTTTCAGCGAAGAAGATGATGTCGTGGCAGCACTCCATTGGTTAGTTTCAAACAAAAAGCGCGCGCGTCTGTTTTTGTTTTTTTCCTTTGATTCAATGTGTTCCCCACACGCGCGTACGATGCTCCCCCTTTCATCAGCCATCCGATCTAGCCAGCGCTTCATCCGATGGACCAAAGCTCGCAGGTGCATCATACTCCTTCAACGCCTTGCCACACAGAATCAACAGCTAAGTTTTTTTAATTTTTTTTCTTTTTTAATTACACAATTCCTTTTATTTATATTTGTATATATATTTGTTTTTTATTTATTTGTTTTTTCTTCTCTTTTCCTAACATAATTTAGTCTTCTAAAAAATCTTTTTATTTTATATCTAATAATATTATTTACTTTATTTAATTATTTTATCTTATATTCTTAACATACTTATTTATTTATTTTATTTTCTTCAAATACTTATTTATTTATTTATTTTATTTATAATTGTTAATTTATTTATTTATTTATTTATTTAATTAGATAATTTATTTAAATATTTTCAATAATTCATATGTATTTTATTTAATTCATAAAAAATCATAAAAAATGTTTTTTGCCTGATTTTATTTTCTCTCTTCGATTTAATTAATTAGGTTGCGAAACCAATAATTAATTAAATCGATTGCGTTACTTTACTCAATTTACGCCCGAATTAGGGTTTACGAGAATTAACCCTACACTGAAAATATTTCTTTTTCTGTGTCCTTTTCAGGGTTGACTTTTCAAATGCACTCCGACTACGCGCCACGTCAAAACAAAAGCTAAGTTTGATTCCCGCCGTCAATGAATTCCTTCTACACTTACTTCTTCCTATCAATTCTCAGATGATCAGAGTCAATGCTCAAGGCAAACCTTTGCCCGTCAACCTTCACCAATCGAAGCTAAGTGTCCTTTATCCTTTTTCTTTTATTATTATTTTTATTGATTAGGGTTAACCGTACCTGATTTCTGAACTGATAATGCACTCATCTATGTTTTATTTTCTTTTCCCTAATTTTCAGGGTTTGCCAACCGCCAAAGCTCGGATAGTCGGTAACCCTAAAACCTTGATCTTATTTAATTATTACTTATGTCAAACCCGCTGGTTTCATCTTCCCTTTCCCCCCGCTGGTTTCTTTTTCCCCTTCCCCATATTGCTTTAACATAATTGTTGTGGTTAGTAATTTAGGGAGTGACAACTTTGAAATTGAAATTAGAATCACTTAATTTTTACAAGATAAATATTCGAATTGAATCACGTGATTGTTGCACCCACGCACGCTTTTGTGGTAACCCCTCTTGTTTCCTGTTGCCTGTTGCCTTGTGTTTTTTGCAGAATAGCCATGTCCCTCGAATACGAGGATACCTCAGCCATGTTTCCTCGATAAATACAAAGGTCATAGGTCCCTAATGATGCTGCCTTCGATACACTAATATGATCTCGTCCCTCGGAAGTTGCCTACGAAAGCCTGAGGTATCCTCTGGTTGCCTACGAAAGGCTATTCTGGTCCTTCCCTTAGATTACCTGCCTCTCTATGGCATGGGACAGTCTTATGGCGAACGACATTGCGACGACCCTTCAACCTCCAAATGAAAGGCTTCCTGCCCTCTTATGGCATGGATAGACCCTTTCACCCTGAAAGGCTAAAAGAACTATTTTCTACATTATTAAGGTAATTGCTCCTAATTGCCTTTCTCTGGCTAAAATCCTTTTCTTATTCTTTCTCATAAATCTTCAAAATGGCTACGCTCATTTACGAGCTAAAGTCCGTATTCACTTCTTCTACATTTCTAAAATCAAAGAGCAAAGCAATTAAGAGCCCATGGAAAACCATGGATGCAAAGGGTGCCTTACACCTTCCCTTTGCATAAGTACCCCCGAACTCAGTTTTTATTTAAAAGGTTTTTCCTATTCTTTTAGCCTTTCTGATATTTGGATAAAATAAAAGTCGGTGGCGACTCTTGCTTAACCGCGACATTTTCGATATAAATGTCAGTTCACCGTATTGCAACGGGATTTGGACTATGTGAGACATTCTTTCCACTTCATAGTCGACCGCCATTGGATGCGTCGAGCCGCATCATATGCATCGGGTATCTAAGATCGCGGCACTTCGTGCAAGTGTTTTTGAAACCGCGGTGTCCTATACCGGCTACTTCTTGTCAATGGACGACACGTCATTCAAATGAGGCGGAGACTTGGCCGGATCCTTTCGTTTCAAGAATGGCGGAATTTGAAGAAATGATGACCCAAGAGCGCAAGCAAAATAGAGAGCGGTCGAAGAACATACCTATTTTAGATTTAGGATCCACCGATTGGTTCGGTGAATTTTAGTTTCTACCGGACCGTTATTTGTTTGTAAGGACCGTTTTTGTATGTATTGTCGTTTACCATGTAAAATCGAACCGATTCAATACATATATAATATAAGTATGTTTTATGTCATCATTGTCTAATTTATGTCTATTTTGAATGCTTTTGTTATTTTTTACACAAAACACTAGGCAATCAACAAAATGCAAAATTGACCTCTGTTTCTGCATAATTCAGAAATGAACTTCTGAAATATACTTGTTTTCAGCCAATTTTCGGAAGTTCATTTCCGAAAAGACCACTGAATGCAGGATAAGGTTTGTTGGACCATCATTGCCCCAATAAGTCTATAAATACAATACACTCTTCTTCATCCTCTTCACACCACAAAACACAAATGACATAAACCTACCCCCACCTAGCGTTCGTCTACTTCACCACCGGCTACCCGATGCCGTTCCAATTCCGCTTCTCGCGCGACACGCCGTTTGCGGAGTTAATAACGTCGCTCAACACGCTATTGCAATATCCAGAAAATCGAAAGGTTGTCAAGCTCGAGTACCGCTTGCCATCGCTTAACGACGACGGAGACGTTGAGTTCACGCCTTTTTAGATCAAAAACGACGAAGATTTAGCGGTTTTGTGGACAACTTTCGACCGATTTTCTTCGAAGGGTCCGATCGAGTTGGACGCGAAGCTTCAAAGATCGGGGGACGACGTTATCAAAATGTTGACTCATCCTCACCTACCCGTGTTTAACAATATGTAACTTTAATCTCATGTAATATGATCGATGTAATCTTCATCCGATTAAATAAAGCGAATCGTTGTTGTTTGTTATATTTCTTCTGTCCAGACCTTATTTCGGAAGTACATTTCCGAATTCCTCCAAGGGGGGTGAATTCGGAGATGTACTTCCAAATACACCAATTTTCTGGAAAACAACTTTATTTCGGAGATGCATTTCCGAAATCAATGTTTTTCATAAAAAAAAACACTTTTTCGAAGATACATTTCCGAAAACACCTTTTTTTCAATAAAAGTACGTTTTCGGAAATGTATTTCCGAAACAAGGGGTATTTTGGTAAATTCACCAGAGGTGACTAAGAAGGTTAGGAGGTGGGTAAAGAAATTCTCTTACTAATTACATGAATAGGATAAATATGTGTTTTCATATTTTGGTATAAAATATTTTAACTTATACAAGTATGAATAGTCCTTTTATTTTTTTATAAACTTAACGAGAGATCAGTGATATATAATAGAAAGAAGTTTCTCAATGCAGTGGTATCAGTCTCCAGTACAGTGGAGTACGAATCAACATGATGTTGAATTTAGTGACGTGAGATGAATCTTACTTTTTTTTTAAAAGTAAGATATATTAATAGAAACCAAAGATACACAAAGTACAAGGACACCCCACCCAAAGAAAATTACACTCCTATTGTAACCTAACTTAAGTACAACAACGGGTTATTGCTAAACTCAAAGAAATTACAATTGGCATGCGTTATTTTCCCGATAAACGACCACCTCCAAATTAGAGCTTTACAACTCCAAAAAACATCTCTTGAATTCCAAGACGAGTTGTTGAAAACTATATCATTCCTCCATAACCATATGCTCCAAAGAATAGCGAGCCAAATGATTCCCTCCTTCCCTTTTTTAACCTTCTTCGCTCTACAATAATTGCTCCAACACCGAAAGTTCTCCTTTAAATCTTCAAAACAAATGTAAGACATTCCTATCTCTCATACCCCAAAATTTGCCCATACTATTTCTCTTATACAAATTCAAATCAATACATAAAGCTCCAAGACACATTCTCCTATACAAGGCTCAGAAACTAGGGTTTGGTTTGTTCAAAGGAAAATCAATGAATCAATGGCTCCAAGGAATCCCATATGGCTCAAAGTATCTTGCATTACCTCTATGACAAGTATCAAGTCTCAGCTTAAAAGATTGATCACTCAAATATTCAGAAAGTCAATAGTCGACTAGGTTAACCTAAAAGTCAACTGTGGTCAAAGTAAAGTCAAAACTCCTGATTTTTTGTCAAGATCCTCATATTGAAGTATCATTCACCATTTGATCAAGAATTGATCATGGTTCATCAAGGAAAGATAAAAAATCAACAAATCAAAAGGTTTCTGAATTAGGGTTTTCATAGGAAAAAGTTAACTGAACTTTGACCAGCCATAACTCCTACATGGAAAATCATAAATTTCCCATCTAAAGCTCAACTTGAAGGAAATTGAATTCTCTAAAATTTTGTCTCTCACATGCCAAGTCTAAAAATGCTTCATTTGAGAGATATGGACCAAGACACTATAGGTCCTCCTAAAAGTCAACAAAAACACCTTTTGAGTCAAAGCTCATAATTTGAACATGGTAAGCTCAATTGAGATGAAACCAAAAGGAGGTTTTAGGGGACATCTTGGGCTTTCCAAAAAGTCATGGAACACTTTCATACGATCAAAATCGAGAGAGTTATGCATTGATGAAGTTGGACAATTTGGGGGAAAATGTACGAAAGTCAACTTGAACAAAATTGCTTACTTTGACTCATGGGCCTAACATTTGGTTTTGAAACATAACCCTAAGCATATCCATGACCTCTAAGCCCAATCACATGCTCTCCTTTTTATTTATTTTATTTATTCTTGAATTTAAGTAATTTAAATTCAATTTTAATTGAAATAAATATTGAAAATCAATAATTTTGTGCTAAACTCATTTTGTGATCAAATATTAAGAAGATATTTAGGATATTTGATTAAAGAATCGTGGCTAAAGGATTGGAGGAAATTTTTGGGCAAAATATTCTTCAAAATTAGTAACTTTCAATCAAGCTCCAAATCAAAGATTTAATGGACAAATCAAAGATATTTGGATGATTTCTCTTGCCCTAAATTGTTTCATTATAAAACCACGACAAAACCTGATCAGAGGAGAGGTTCACAAGGATTCTGCACCCTGAAAAACTCGTTCAAACTCACAAAAACTCCAAAAAAATTGAAATCGGTTTTGAAGGCAGAGGAAGATCCAAGGAATTCTGAGGCTTGATACATATTCCCTGGACGTTGCTGAAGCCATTCGAGTCATTACCTTCGATTAACTCGTCAGAATCATCAAGCCACAAGCCACGGTTTGTTCACTTCAAGCATGAGCTAAATCGCATAATTCTTACATTCTTAGTACGTTTTAAATTATATGTTCGAGTTCGCCTCAATGTCTATGTGGTTTCTGGATTGTTTAATTATAGTTTGGATGCAGGTTTGACACGGCTCCATTGTTAGGGTTTCAAACCTTGATTTAGGGCTTCGTTAAATAGGCAAAATTAGGCGTAGAAATTGATGCCATCGAATTCAGATGAGAAATTACAGTCGATCCATGGTTTCACCTTTGATTTATATTGTGTATTGTAAGTTTTGTGAGTTGCAGGACTTGTAGCTACGATGGCCATCTGTAGGTAGAAGATAGTATCTAAAACGACGGACAGAGGGTTGAAGATGATTATGTGTCACCGCATCACTGGCCAGTTCAAAAGATGGCACGCGTTTGATTTTCATAACTATATTATCATATATTTTAATTTCCTTTTGTATGAATAACAAACAAATGTTTGCAGCTGGGTCGGTGAGCTATTGCGCTAGAAATCAAAGGGACGCGGGTTCGAACCCCGTCTCTGTTTTCTTTTTTATTCCAATATAACAACTTATGGATTTTGTGCGCATCCTCCCTGAGGGACCACCATGCGTCCTTATTCCTCCACCACCAGATCGTTATCAAGACCAGATCCAAGGCTCCAATATGCATGGCACACCATGGACCATCATAGCCTTGCCACACAGAATCAGCAGCTGAGTTTTTTTTAATTTCTTTTATTTAATTACATAAATCCTTTTATTTATTTATGTTTATATATAAAAATACAATTGTTTTTCTTTGTTTTTTTTAACACTAGTTTTTTCCTTAAAATCTTTTTATTTTATATATAGTAATATTTATATATATATGTTTTTATTATTTGTTTTTTTTCTTTTATTTATAAAAATTATATTTATTTTCTAAAAACTTTTTTTTATATAATAATAACATTTTATTTTATTTTCTTTAATTCTTTAATATTATTTAAATTATTTTATTTTCTTAATATTATATATTTTTTATTTTAATTAGATATTTTATTTATATATCCTTATAAAATTCACATTTACTTTATTTTAGTTCATAAAAAATCATAAAAAATGTTTTTGCCTGATTTTATTTTCTCTCTTCGATTTAATTAATTAGGTTGCGAAACCAATAATTAATTAAATCAGTTGTGTTGCTTTATTCGATTTACGCCCGAATCAGGGTTTACGAGAATTAACCCTACACTAAAAATATTTTTCTGTGCCTTTTTTCAGGGTTGACTTTTCAAATGCTTTCCGACTACGCGCCACGTCAAGCCATAAGCTAAGTCCTGATCTCTTTCTTATTTAAATTTTCTTTTACCTTTTATTTATTTTTAGGGTTTGATTCTCGCTGTCAATGGAATCCTTCTACACTTACGTCCTATTATCTTTTGTCAATTCTCAGATGGTCAGAGTCAATGCTCAAGGCAACCTCCGACTATCAACCTTCATCAATCGAAGCTAAGTTTCTTTTACCCTTTTTCTTTTATTGTTATTTTTATTGATTAGGGTTAACCATACTTACATTGGAACCGATAATGCACTCACCCCTATTTTCTGTTTATTTATCCCTTTTCCAATTTTCAGGGTTTGCCAATTGCCAAAGCTTCGAATATCGGTAACCCTAAACCCTGAACTCAATTATTACTTGTGTTAAACTTATTAATCTGTTTATCCCGCTGGTTTCAATTTCCCTTTCCCCCCGCTGGTTTCATCTTCCCCTTTCCCTTTATTGCTTTGATTATCAATATTAATTGCTGTGGTTAGTAATTTTAGGGAGTGCAAGCCTGTAATCAATTTAGAACAATTAATTACAAGATAATTTTCTGAATATAATCACGTGATTGTTGCACCCACGCACACTTTTTTGGTAACCTCTTTGCTGCCTGTTGCCTTTGTTGCCTTGTGTTTTTTTTTGCAGAATAGCCATGTCCCTCGAATACGAGGATACCTCAGCCATGTTGCCTCGGTAAATACAAAGGTCATAAAGTCCCTAAATGATGCTGCCTTCGATACACCAATATGACCTCGACCCTCGGAAGTTTCCTACGAAAGGCTGAGGTATCCTCTGGTTGCCTACGAAAAGGTTATTCTGGTTCTTCCCTTAGACTACCTGCCTCCCTATGGCATGGGTCACTCTTATGGCGAACAACATTACGACGACCCTTTAACCTCCAAATGAAAGGCTTCCTGCCCTCTTATGGCAAGGATAGACCCTTTCCCCTGAAAGGCTAAAAGAATTTCTTTTTCAAACTATAAGGTAATTGCTCCTAATTGCTTTGCCTTGCTCTAAAACTTTTTCATATTCTTTCTCATAATCCTTCAAAATGGCTATGCTCATTTACGAGCTAAAGTCCATATTCTTCTTCTTCTACATTTCTGAAATCAAAGAGCAAAGCAATTAAGAGCCCATGGAAAACCATGGATGCAAAGGGTGCCTTACACCTTACCTTTGCATAATTACCCCCCAAACTCAGTTTTTTATTTAAAAGGTTTTTCCTGTTCTTTTAGCCTTTCCGATATTTGGAGAAAATAAAAGTCGGTGGCGACTCTTGCTATCCGCACATTTTGATTAAAGTCAGTTCACCGTATTACACTATCCAATCGGCCATCTCCTTCCAAACAATTTTGACATAACGGCAATTTAAAAAAGAATGAAACAAAGTTTCATTTGTTTCCTCACAAAGAACACACCTAACATCCGAAGCTAAAATAATACCTCTTTTCACAAGTAAATCTTTGGTTGGAATTTTGTTTAGGAAGATACGCCATCTGAACGCTTTGACTTTAAGCGGAACCTCCGCCTTCCACACCTCTTTGAAAATATAATCAAAACAATTTGTCAGCCCGAAGGGAGAGTGCCTTATGTTTAGCAAATAGCAGCAGGAGGAAACCGAATAAACACCATGATTCTCGTGAACCCAAGAAACCGTGTCCTTCCGCTCCGTATAAAGACTTGCTGACAATAACAATCTTTTCAAAGACTCTTCCTGCCTCATAATAAAAGGAACCGTATGCATATCACTGTTGCTTAATCCACCAGGCTCCACCACAAAGCTATTAACACTAGCTGCTACGGCAACACTATTGAAAAACAAGGAAGGAGCAGCAACAGATTCTGATGTGGCACCAGCTTGCTCCCTTCCCAGTTGGGAGTAAAGCAAAATTCCAAGGTCACTCCAATTCCAACATCCATCCTTCCACCCCCCCCCCCCCCCCATAGCACCAATAGAGGCCTCTTTCAAGAGAGAAATGTTAAACAACTCCGGAAAAAGATCTTTTAGAATACCTTCTTTCAACCATTGAGCATACCAAAAAGAAATAGAACAACCATTACCTACATGAAAAAAACAATTGTTAGTAAAAAACTCCGATGATGTTTTGTTCTCCAAGGATGAAATATCCCTCCACCACACCGAAGAAGACCACTCGGAATACTTCATCATAGAACAAAAGGTGGCTCTTAGCTTCACATCCACATATCTCGCCTTTAAAATACGAAACCAAATAGAATTAGTCTCTCCAAAAATTCTCCAATTCCACTTCAAAAGAAGGGCCTTGTTGAAGTCTTCTAAGTTTCTAAACCCAAGGCCACCCTTCTCCACCGGAAGGCACAAATCCTTCCAACTAACCCAATGCGTTTTCCTTTTCTCCTCTGAACCTCCCCAAAGGAAATTACTTTGCAATTTATTTAACTCCTCTATAACCTTCTTAGGAGCTTTATAAAAAGAAAGAGTGAAAATCGCCATACTACTCAACACTGATTTAAGAAGAGTGATCCTCCCCCCAAAATTAAGCCACCGGCCTTTCCACGAATTCAACTTCCTCCTAACATTATCCATCAACGGTTTCCAAGAGGAAATCCTTCTAGGATTTATCCTGACCATAATACCTAGAAATTTGAATTCTTTATCTTCCGATCTACAAAAAAGAAAGTTAGTAGCAACTTCCAATACATGCGGATTGATATTAATACCTATCAACTTGCATTTATAAAAATTGATTTTTAGACCCGACACCTTTTCGAAACCCCTTAACACCGCTTTAATGGCCCAAAGATGATTCCAACTCCCATCTCCAATTAAAAGAGTATCATCCGCAAATTGGAGAATATCTATTTCGCATCTCCCGTTCACATTAAAACCAACAAAATCTCCATTTTCCACCGCCTAACCAACCAAATCCCTTAGCCCTTCCGCTACTATAACAAAAAGAAAAGGAGAAATAGGATCTCCTTGCCTTAGACCCCTCTCCACTACAAATTCCTTTGTAGGGCTACCGTTAACAAGAACCGACATCTTACTAGAAAAAATTATCAATTCCATCCATCGCATCCACAACTTCCCAAAACCTATCCTCCTCATCATGTAACTAAGGAAATTCCAACTCACTTTATCATAAGCTTTTTCGAAATCTACTTTAAAAAGAAGGCATTCCTTTCCTTCCTTGCTAGCATAGTCAACGATTTCGTTAGCAACTAACACTCCATCAAGCATTTGTCTACCCGGCACAAAAGCACTTTGATTAATGGATATGATAGAAGAGAGGACCCTCTTAATCCGACTAGCCAAAAGTTTAGAGATCATCTTGTAAATGCTTCCCACCAAACAAATCGGGCGATAATTATCAAGGTCTAACGGATTATCTTTTTTAGGGACAAGGGTTAGAAAAGAAGAAATAATAGCCTTAGAAAAAACGGTTCCGGAATAAAAAAACATTAAAACAAGAGACCACATCTTCTTTAACAAAACTCCAACACTTCTTAAAGAAAAGGAGAGAAATACCATCCGGACCCATGCTTTTCGAACCATCACAACTCCACATCGCCTCTTTAATCTCCTCCTCCGAAAAAAGCACCTCAAGCGAAATTCTATCTTCCACGCTCAAAGAATGCACCAAAACATCTTCCAAAATAGGCCTATTCAAGAACTCCTCCTTAAATTTATGTTCAAAATGCCCTCTCACCACCTCCTTAACTCCTCCGATCGAATTCACCACTCCATCACTAGTGTTCAAAGAGCAAATATGATTCTTACTCCGCCTTTCCTTCATAACACGATGAAAGAATTTACTATTGGAATCTCCATCATTTAGCCACCTTAGCCTTGATTTTTGAATTAACATATTCTCCTTTAGTTTAAGGTTTAACCAAATCTTCCTTGAAGCTTTTATTTTGTTAAGGTGGACCTCCTCTTCCCACATCTCCCTATCATCCGAATCATTTAAAACTCTAACACCTTCTTCTACTTCCAAATCAACCTTCCCAAAAATATTCAAATTCCACCATCTCAATCTATCTTTGATTAGACGAAGTTTCTCCTTTAAAACAAAGTCTCCTCTTCCAAAAACTTCCATTCCCTTCCATTCCTCTTCCACAAAAGATAAAAAGTTCTTATCGAAAAACCACTCGTTGTTAAAGATAAAAGGCTTGGGACCCCAATCAACTTTATCGAACAATAACCAAATCAGACAATGATCGGAAATATCCCTATTTCTTATCAATTGACCAACAACACCCCACGAATGAACGATATCATCAGAGACCAGAAATCTATCAATTCTACTCTTTTATTTACCATCCCCACTAAACCAACTGAACTTCTTTCCTTTACACGCAGCATCCATCAAACCACTTCCTTCCATAAAATCCGAGAATTCCCTCCATTCTACATTACTACTTCTCATCGAACGCCCCACTCTTTCTCTCCGATTCTTCACCGTATTAAAATCACCTCCAAAAATCCACTCCCCATCATTACATAAATTTTTCAAATCTAATAACTACAACCACAAAGCCCGCTTTAAAACTAGAGAACAAGGAGAGTAAACATTAACAATGTAAAAAATACCTCCTTTCCATTCCACCTTCGAACCAAGGTAGCCCTCGCCTCTAAAGCTAGCCAAAACAGACACTGTTTTGCTACTCCAAAGCGTAAGTAAGCCTCCAGCCATCCCAAGCGAAGCAGAAAAAGAAAAGCCACACTCTTCCTTTCCCCAAAAGCTCCTAGCAACAGAAACAGAAACCTCCACCTTTTTGGTTTCTTGAATTAGAAAAAAAAATCTGCCCTCCCTTTATTGATAATACTTCTTATCCTCTTCCTTTTGATAAGACTGCCTCCTCCCCTTATGTTAAAACTCCCAATAATCATTTGAAACAGTTTAATTGCCCCTTCTTGCCTTCCAACTTCTTTAATTCTTGCTCTCTGTTTTCTCCTCCCGACTCCACTCCAATTTTAACCAGAGCTTTTTTCAGTTTAATATCCCCATCAGAACCAAAATAAGATAAGTGTCTTGAATTACATCTAACAATGTCTGAATTGTCCGGGAGAAAACCTTCTGAGAGTTTTTTAGTAACCAGAAACCTATCAGTAGAACAAGAGTCCGCTAAATCACAAGGGATAACAATGGCTTTAGGACAAGGCTTGTTTTTAACATAAACAACCTTCGGATGGCCCACTTCTAACCCCTGGACTTTCTTTTTTATTTTCTTAATGGGCCTTGATAATAGTTTTGGTAAAGGCCCATCCGCCTCTATGCCTTGTTTCAAGAGAACAACTTTATTATACGGGTCCCTACGAAAATCTCTGTCCACGTCACAGGGAATGGTTAGTGACTGTACAAGACTGGACTTCACTCCAACCACCACTTGCTGAACCGACGCGTCCCGGCTAGAAGCTTCTGTATCCGAAATTGTGTGTTTAGAAGATAACACTAAAAGTTGCTGCTCAATAACTTTATTCTTCTTTTTATCCTCCAAAACCGATTGTAAAGCACCATCAAATGTCTCTTTCGCCCCTTTTGATTTTGACCCTCCCCCCAAAAAGTTGTCAGAGCTTTCAGAAAGTTCTGAACATACCCCTTTGGTAATAGGTTTGACCGATGCCACCTCCTTATACTGCTTCTAAAAATCATCTACTACTCTATGAAGAACAACCCTCCCATTATCCGTTGGTTCAAGGGGTGAATCCGGGATAAACTCCCCGTCTTCCCCTTTCTCAGAATCCCAGGACGCTGCTATACTCGATGAACTCCACAAAGAGGACAATTTCATACTCAACTCTGGGGGCTTCTGGGCCATTATCCTAAGAGGACCGTAAGAGTCTTCCCGGAGATTTAAATAGAATACTTTACCATCTATCGCTATCTGCAATAACTCAGGTAAGGTGAAGCTTGCTTTAACCCTCACCATACACCTAGCTATATCCATAGAACTTCCAGACATAGTGTTCTCATCCAAACAAACGAAAGAACCCAACCGATTTGCTAGGGATTCAAAAAAATCACTACACCAAGCATGACAAGGAACCCCATAAATTCTAATCCACACAACCCTTTCCTCGTCTACATCGTTTTCCTGCCAAGGTTTAATAGATTTAAACCACTATTACCACCACCATTTCCCATCTTCTATCAATTATTTTATTATCCCTTCCTCCATCTCCTCTAACAAGCAAAGTTTCGCTCCCATCGGATGGACTTTGATCGAGAAGAAACCTTCAATCTCTAAATGGAGTTTGTATGTTGTACGATTCTCCCGGAAACAAAACTTCCCCAACAAAAGCTTTCTTCCATCTATTCTTAAGCTCTAAACCCAAAGAAAAACTGAAAAAAAACCTCTTCCCCCTGAGTGCCTTTCTTCTTGCTTTCCCCCAGGACAATTTCAGAAAAAGTTTTGGTTTCATCTACCCAACATTTTGCAAAGACCGGAACTTCCTCTTTACTACTCCCCATGCTCTTCCTCTCCTCACCATTTCTAACACTCCTTCCACTTCTTTGAAATCTAGGTTGGTTAGCATATATTTTTTTTCCGTCTATTAAAATGTTATCAAGCCGCACTGCTACCATCCTTCCATCCATCACCTCTTTAAATCTTGCGAATCCAAAACGCTTCCCGAATTTATTATGCCTTGGAGGTATCACCATCTCCACCACCTCTCCCACACAACCAAACAACTTGAACAAATCCATTGCCTTGCATCTATCCGGAAAATTCGAAAAATAAAAAGAAGATAACATTTCTCCAACGCCCGTCTGCCTACCTCCAAAAGGGAAGCAATCCCATCTTGGTGTTAAGTTTCTGTATACCTTCTTAGTCGTTCGATGCCACGCCATGGAGAAAGATGTAGAATACCAGAACTTTTTAGAGAGAAGGGAGAGAGACCGAAACTTTCTATCTCATCCTCAAGAGTGGAAGAGTTGAGTTGCTTTTTGAAAGAATTCTGTTTAATTAAAGTTTTTTTCTATATCAGTGAGATGAATCTTACTTGTAAGAGTGAGAATAAATGAATAAACATTATGGTGCGTGACATGTTTATTAGTTTATACAAAGAGAGCAGTTCAAATTGTTCTCATTTGATCTGGCTTGGATTGTGGGAGAACGATTCATCATATCTAACGGTGTCTAGACTAGTAACTTGGATCAGGTGTGTGGTCTTTGAGTGAAACTCCATCTACTCGACTCCTTTCAATGAGGATGCTTTGGGTTAGACATTCGGAGTTGGACCAGTCTTATTAGGTCTTTGAAGCATTTTTTTACACAGCAAAAAGGGTAAAACCGTAACTTTCTAAATCAAAGCCTAATCCTTCAATTTTGTGCAAGACATACCAATAACGCCCTTTACTATTCATGTTCTCTGTTGTACTAAATGGATTGCTTTGTCTTGATACAAGGATAATATTGTAACTACCTAGATAGAAAAGCTCACTTATCCCAACTACATGCCATCTGCTCGGTTCCTATTGGTCAAAATAGAAAAGCACACTTTTGCCTCCTTCCAAAAGTCATTTTCGACACTGAACTGATTCTATGTCTCTGTAACTTCTCTCTCCATCTCAACCTTGGCTATTCTCCATTTAATACTGTCCAACCTCTGCTTCCATTCATGTTTCTTCTTCAAGATATTCCTTTACTGGGTTCTTGGAATCCTTCTCTATCTCCTTCATTTTGTTGTTATTCATTCGTAAATCATCTTGGTTCCATTATTTCTTTGCTATTCATCCGTTCTTCTTCTTGGTTTATAATGTTTTTTGTTTGTATTTACAAAGGAACTTTTTTTATTAATAGCTTTCTCTAACTAGATCCTTGATCTAAAGCTTTGATTTTTATGCATTTTTTAGAGATGCACCAACTTATATGGCTTGCATTTGTTTCACAGACTCGGCTAAGAACAATGTCCAGAGCTCCAATACTCATCAAGGATCTGGTCCAGGGAAATCAAGTCTGGAAGATGCTGATAAGGGTTGTTGATTAGTGGGCTGTTAAGGAAAAAACAGGACAACAACACCTTGAGTTAATCATTCAAGATGGAAAGGTTTGTTTCTTATAACTTTGTAACTGACACGGACCTCATATGCTGTTTCAAACATGGCACAAATGAGTAGACCTCATATGGTTTTGTCCTGTTTTAAAAACCACTTTTAAGAACCGTATGTTTCATAGATTTATATAACAATGCTAATTCGAAAAATAAAAGAGCACTACCATTATTCTGTGTTCCGGTGTTCTATCAAAATGACTTCAACAATTCTACTCTTGGCTACCTTATTTTTAGCCTTCTCCGCTCCTTCCTATGGGTATCTTTTTCTGCTTTAATACGTTTGATTTACTTATCTTGCATTGTTAGAATGTTGAAATTACAACAACCGTTCTTGACAGGTAGCTGAGACAGAAACATATCAGTTTACTCAACTCAAGCTTAATTCTCCCATCCTTCAGGTGATTGATTTATTTGGTATTTGAATGTTTCAATTCAACTTTGAATGTCAATATACGGCTCATTTCATAGTTCTATTTATGAATTTGATGTTATCAATCATCATGCAGGAGTTTATTGCTAAACAGATTAATGAAAATCCAGCAGCATGATGGGAGGCTATTTGTTTCAATCTATGTTTCAATCTTTTGTAGTTACTAATATTTGTTTTATATTAGGTTTGTTTGTTAACCCATACCTCAAAATTGGTTATAACATTAACAGCTTTTTATATCCAGTTTGTTTGTTCATCCATACAGTTCTGTTTTGATAGGCTTTCAATTGTTAGTCCTTTAAAAAATTTGGATAGGCTTTTTTTATGCCTATACTGATATTTGTTAATCGAAACATGTCACAGGGTGATCGGATTCACGTCACGACTAGGAGTCGAGACTTCAAAGATTGGATCGAACAAGTTAAAGAGCATGAAACTTGTTATCAATGATCGGATTCTGTTTTAATGCATGTTCTATGCCATTTCAAATTGTACTTTTACTCCTAAACATAATATTTAGGCCTCTCTTATTTCTTTTGTCCATGTTGTTGATTTAACTTAACTACATTATATATATTGGTCAAGGTGTTTTCTTAGTTTCAAATATTAATGGTAAAAATCTGAATTGGTCCTTTATTTTGTCTGCTGCCTTACAAATTTAGTTTCAAGTTCAAGTTTATATCTACTTTTTTTTGTCTACTTTATTTTATATTAAATATCAAAAACTGTATTGATTCTTATTCCCATTTCTTATACACAACACAAAACATTGTGTGTCTTCCGATGTGTTAAATTTTGTACAGTTTGATGCATTAAACTATTTTAAGTAGTTGTTAATTTGTTATAAATTATTAGTTATTCAAAGTTGATTTCATTTCGATAGAATTGTATAATCAACATTTCACAAAAATATCATTTAAGTATGGGTATCATCAATAAGTAGTAACTTTTAACCCTTTTTTTAAATTGTATGATAGTATAATTTTTTAAATTAAATATTATTTTTTATTTCACGGGTCACTAACAACACAATATCTATTTTAATTTAATCAATCATTATATTAATTTATAGGACAAAATTTTTATTTTTAAATATTTTTTATTTCTCCTTGGTTTTTTTTATACATTATTTACTACAATTAAATCTATATAATTATTTTTCAATTTACTAAATAAATTCATATTATACATTTATATGAAAAAGTTTTACATTACATTTCTTATAATATTATGAAGTTATTATTTTATCAAAATTGATATTTTTTATGTATAACTAATTTACATAATATTTAATAAAATTTCTCATAGTGGCCTTTAAATATATTATTCATATCATTCAAAATATACTACATCAAATATACGAATACCCGTGCAGCAGCACGAGTCTCTTACTAGTTAATTAAAAAAATTGATTTTATTCAGATTACAAAAAATTTATAAAAAATAAAATTTAATTATTATTATGTTTTATTTGGTTAAATGGTACTCCCTCCGTCTCATAATAAATGTCTTATTTGGTTAGTTAATATATCTCTACTAATACTATATATTTTCCGCTGCTTATGTATGACTATCTAATTAAAATAAAATTTAATTATTATTATTCTAATTTAATTACATTACTTACGGTCGAGTACAAATACACAACAGGGGCAATATCATCATTGGAAGTCACATAACTAACCAATGAGATAGCAACAAGCACGCAACCAAACACGACTAAGTATGCAGACTCGTATCCGTGTACGAGGAATCCATAAGCACGTTAATGCCCCTACCTAGGCCATACAACTACACCCTTAGTGAGTTACCCCTATACATCACATCAAGAGACTTTCACAAGACCACTGCATAATGAATTAGATGAATACCATGTGATTGACGCCTACTTGGCTACACAACCTCATCTATGACGAGTTACCGCAATGAATTCCTATGTGGTGTCACTACCCCGTTAGTCATATATACGCAGGTGATTAACCAAATGCGAAAACACCTACATGACAGTACAAGTCCACTGGGTGGAAGCCTAGTGACATTACCTACGTGGCACCACTAGAGGTGAGTTAATCTGAAGTGATGTAGCCTTTATGGCATCACAACCTCACCATACCAAGCACGTCGATGCTTCAGAAAAGTCACGCCAGCGGGAAATGCCCTTTCAGACCCTCGCCAAGACATTGCAATGGTAGCTCCGGTGTGTGTACAATATGCCAAGAACATCGATGTTTATCTGTTGGAGGACTATCGGCCCTCTTAATGCATCGCAACGGTATAGACCCGTTGATCACACGGTCAGGGTCGTACGTGATTTACCACCTAGTAGTTATGCCTACTTCGATTCAAGCATACAATGAGTAGCACACAAGATTCGCCTAAACTGGATGTCATATCCAAATTTTCCCTATATGTGCTCCTCAAAAGTACATAGGATTCTCTGAAACTGGGTGACATGCCTGGTTTTCCCTGTCTGTACTCTCACTAGCACACGAGATTCACCTAAATTGGGTGCCATGTCAGGTTTCCCCTTTCAGTACTTGTCAACATAATACACTCAGAAAATAAGGCATATAAACGTAGAAGATCATATCATCAAGCCACATAGGCAACAAACCTCCGAATGTTCAACCGAAACAACGGAAACATAATATGATCACAACATAGCATTTCAACATAATGCATCCATTATTCATAGCCATACATGAATTCAACATATACGTGATCATACACAACATAGAATATTCATAATACCATCTTAATAAGTCTCCAAAGACTAAGGAAGCATTCGGTTCCCACTATGGAACCAAACTGCTCACGGGGAATAAACGCACAAAAACTCCATTCATAACAATTCGCTTAAATGGGTGTCAAATGTGTCGAAGAACGACATTTTGGTATCGAGGATAATTTTCCTAGATAGTACACTCTACTAGATTTCCAACGGTACGAAGTACACGTCAATCAGACTTATGGAACAGAAGTTACGAATTTTTGAAGTTTTGGAAATTTTTCCTTCTGACTTAGTGTAAAAGGGTTACGCCAAAATGTATAACTGGTTACGTGCTATAAAATAGTCCAGAAATCCATTTTTCAGCAGTGTAACCGGTTACACAAAAACCCGTAACCAATTACACTCTAGCAGAAGCAACATTTCTGCATTTTAATGGTACCTAACCCATTCCAAATCTAAGTTCAAACATCTAAGCATTCCAACAACATTCCAAATTGTGATTATACACTACTATAGCAGAATTCAACAGGAAAGAGCATAGATTACCAACATGCAAACATCAATTTTTCATCAAAACCCCAAATCCCCATTTCATACAAACACCCCTAGAATCCCCAAGTCTCTAACTAATGAGACTCACCTTGGATTGAAGAAAAGAGGCTATTTAGTAGGATGATAATGAGGAGAATCGGAGCTTCGAACAATCTCTTGATGCATACAAGGTTAAGTTGAGTTTGGACCAAAATGGCTTCTTCCTCTTGTTTTCACGTTTCCCCTCTTTCTCTCTACTCCAAAAATACAATTTTCCTTCTATTCCCATGTACAAGGTCAGCAAAATAAATCTTAATGAGTCCACTAAAGAGTTTAAATGTCTAAAACACCCATTGTCACTCATTTAGTCACAAAATAAATCTTAGTGAGTCCACTAAAGAATTTAGGTCAATGAGTGATCAAAACTAATTATCCTCCAATAACCTCACTAAATTTAATTAGTGGTATCTATTAGTGATAATTATACTGAGTATTGCAAATTGGAACCAAATACAATAACCTAAAAAAATACACTTTTGTAGCATTAACATAAAACAATAATAGATCTTCTACTAACACAACTATATTCAACTCTAAATTCTAAATCAGAATACTCTAAGGGCTTATTACTTTCGAAATGTTATGTGTTTAACCCCTACTAAATCAAAAAAGTTCAAACACATTTTTAACACATAGAATTTCCAAATATTACCTTAAGCAACATATGCATGATCAACTCTTAGGTCGAATATAAAACTATTAGTTTTATAATTTATACATTAAAACTCATATAAAGGTAAATGAAAGAACATACCTATAAATAGTAACTAATGAAACAATAGTAACAATAACAATGCGATGAATAAAGATATTAGAGATAAACATATATCTATTTATTTAAACAACTATTTAAAAATTACAACTAAAATAACAAAAACTACATCAATAAAAACATGCATAAGCGACCATTTCACATACTTTCCAAGAAGCAATGATCAAACACAAATTTATCCTCCTCTCCTAATTCAAATAGAAAAAATATATCTATAAAAAGAGAGTTTAAATATTTGTAATAGAATAATCCAGTCTCTATTATGCCACACAAACCAAAGGTAATACATATATGTAAAGAGAAACAAAAACTATTATAAAAAATAGAAGATCACCATCAAAGATTTATTTTGTAAAAAACGATGATAAACTATTATCACATATTTATATACACGATGATTTTGGATATGGATAGAACAATAACAAATAATAAAAATAATAATGTATTAATTAAACCTTATATAATATCATAAATGAGTGAATGTTCCTAATTAAACAATAGCGGTTACAGAATTGAAGAAAAAAAACGTTCAAATATTTATGTGATATATTTCTATGTGTATTCAATCAATAGTATTTTTAAATTAATATGTTTATAATATGTTATTTACTTAGGTTTTCTTTATATGAACACTTTGTTCATTTTTCTTAAATAGAATTATAAATGTTAATGATATTCTAAAATTTACATTATTATTATTATGTATAAGAATTTATAAAAATGAATTGTTATTTTTTATATTAAAATATATTGCAAACTAATATTTTAATATATGATAAGATAAATTTGAGTAAAATAAATATATTATTTAAATAGAAACACGTAACTACTTTACTATATTTATAAAAATGCCAAATTTATCATGTTTTAGAATCACACCAAACTCTTATCATGTTTGGAAACTAAATGTATAAGCTCAAAAAAATTACATTTATTTTTTGAATAAACTGACTCATCATGTTCATAGAATGTCAATCCTTGCTTCAATAGGTACTGAATACAATCAATTGTTGAGGTCAAATGAATCTTATATTCTCTTTTCATTAAGTTTGATTTTTAACTGATATCAACTTCATTATGTTATTTTTTATTCATTAAGGTCTCACAACTTCTCCAAGTTTGATTGTGAGCACTATTAAAGTTTCCAACATGTATATCCAACCTTTCCTTTTTCTTCCAATTTAAAAAACCGTCAATTGAAAAAGCATCACCACTTTTTTGTTCTCCAATATTGGATCTCATGAGATAACAACATAAATAAAATACATCATCTTTTGACACACTATATTTTAACCAATTACCAAAATCCAAAAACCAATCAGGGTTAAACTTCTGAAAAAGAGGTCCAATTTTTATTTTTGGAAAATCATGATCTCTTGGTTGACAAGGTCCTTTTTACAAAAAGCTCTTCGAATGTTATCTAGGTCATTTGAATGATACCATGAAATTTGTTTCCTCTCTCCTAGATCAGCCGGAAGATTTTTCAAATCAACTTTTGAAAAATTTCCCCACCCATAATTGACCTTAAAGGTGTTGGTAACTTTCTACTTTCAACAACTTCTTGAGACTCTGATGTAAATTTCCTTTTAAAATATTTCTTCATTTCTAGCAAACTAAAAAAAATATAGAAATGTACATCAAAAATGAAAAAAAAAACATTAATCTTAATTCAAATACTCATGGTTAACAAGATTAAGTTCTTCTTGATAAACACCAAGTAAAAGACTATTTCTATAATTTTACAATATATAAGAGAAATATAATATAAAAATAAAATTGATTAAGAAAAAACATTCCTCTAAATATTAGTTGTAAATGACTAAAATGGTAGTGGTAGTAGACAAAGTCCCAAAATCAAATTGATGTTGAATTTGAACTCTTGAAAGAAAATAATGGTGGAAGAAAAAACAAAAAATTTATGTTAAAAGAGAAGATTGATTGTCCTGTAAAAATTGTGAGAAAATGTGAGTGAGGTTAAGAGAGAGAAGTGAAAAATGTAATTGAATTTGAAAAGTCAAAATAATTTAAAAAATAGAAAAAATAAGTCATATTAATTAAAAAAGAAAATTAAGAGTTAAAGTTATAATGGATGAATAAATATAAGTTAATGGGGGTAGGTATTATATGGGGGCTGAAAAAAATTAATACTAATCAATTAAAGACTTGTTTTGTTGTGGGGGCATGAGCCCCCAACACCACATAACTGGATTCATCCATGAAGATGAGTATAATGAAATTAGAGATTAGAGACTGTGTACCTTCTCATCATTTGTGAACTATTTTAATATTTTAGTATGAGTAGAATTGACTTTGAGATGAATTGAGCCTTGGTCAATTGAGGCTTTAGCCAATTCAGAACAGTTTCCCCCAAGGCTTTTCCAGGCACTGAAGGAGCCGGAGGAAGCCTTAAGTATCGTTGACCGACCTCCATGTCATAGTCCATGGTGAGATAGTACTAAATCGCTTAGGATCAGTTTTCTGAAGAAGTAATGGGGAACAGGTGCATTTAATGCGGTCCCATCGATTAAATGCTTCATCACCCGTTCTTGACACGTGTTGTGACGTGACTAATTAAGGTATGGTGCAGTTTTTAGAGTACTTGAGTACGCTCGATTTGGCATGTATCTATGGGTTGAAATCTAACCATTGATTTTATGGTATTTTTCCATAGTTGGTCTAGATCCTTCATCTGCCATTACTTATAAATAGAGTGAGCTGAATATTTAAAAGTCTTCGCAACCTTTTAGCTTTCAAGCTTTCAGTTTCATTCCAGAGAAACATCCACGTTTATTTTTCCTAAGAATATCACTAGGACTGATTCAGAGCTTCGCTTAAAGCTTTCTTATTTTTCATTCCTCCTGCTTCATCAATCTCTTTTAACCAAGTACCCTTCTAACTCAAGTTTTCCCTTCAACATTAGTTGTTTCCTTAGTTAGTATGAGTGATAGCACTATCGATTTAGTGAGTGGCACCGAAGTGGAAACTTCCTCTAGATTGTCTCATGATTCTCATCATCCTTCCCTTAATAGTGATCACGTAAGACCATAAATTATATCCATATCTGACGATTCTGGGATAGAAGGGATGTTTGAAAGTTCCTTGAAGGAAGAAATTTTTTCTTTTGGGTTATTAGACCTTCTTATATTAAGTGTTGACGGAAGAACAAATAAGGGTGAGGTCTCTATACCCCCTCTTACCATGTCAGAAGAGGAGTTTCAAGCCAACTTACACAAGAGGGGACTTGCCAAAGATTTCAGTCAGGTTTGCTTGAGGACTGAAGGTCGTGGCCAAGTAACATTGAGGTGTTGGAAAAATGATTCTTCAATGTCGTCCAGTTTCATCGGTCTATGACTGGGTATATGCAAATGTAGCGGGAACTCCCTCAGCTTTGAGCACTGAGACCTCCCTTAGTAATATTTACATTGTGGCATGTGATTCTTCGGAATGGCCGATCCTTCCGGTTCCAGAAGAGAAGAGGATAGGCACTTCTTTTGATGATTGCATGGTACTGCTTTATGAGTGTTGGTTTACATGAGTAGGACTTCGATTTCCCTTTTCTGAATTTGACGTAGTTATCCTGAAAAATTTGAAAGTTGCTTCTTCTAAGCTTCATCCGGGATCTTGGGCATGTATAAGGGTCTTCCAACTATGTGTCAACCACAAATTATAGAAGTTTTCTCTTAATTTATTATTTGGCCTTTTTGTTTGAGGCATACTTCTCCGGATAACTTTCATAACCAGGGACTTCTTCGCCTTCATCCGTTCGTCTCTAGGTTCGACCCATATAATAGGGATGAGGGTGATTTTCTGAGATGTTTCTTATTAGTGAAACTCCTCACTTCTATAACTCACTTTATTTTTTGTTACTTTCCTATTGATTCACCTCAATAATGTCAGATTTTATATCTCAAATATTGGTCCAAGATCCACTTTAATCGGGATTTTGGCTTCTATTGTACCTAGTTGAATTTTCTTTCTCTGGATGAGGTAATGATGAAGAAGGAAATGCAATATTGCTTTCAGGTACTTTGTTACGAGGAAGGGTTTGGCCCTGGTAAGGTACCCTTACAAAAGTGAGGAAAAGGCAGATTAATACTTGCTTTATCTTGAGCGTAGTTACTCTTGAGGAGGGGAGAGAGACATTTTCAGAGAGAGCAGAGCCTTCAATGCTTTTTTTACCTACATGGTTGCATTTTGCAAATAGCACGGATGAAATAAGAAAGTTGTATATATTTTATCGCTTTGCATATGCCCAAGGTATTTAGGCTGTGGTGAATACTAGAACTTCATCCCCCCCACTCATACTCCAGCCCCTTCTCCAACCCTGGTTGTAGAAGCTTCAACCCATGTGCTCGAGGTGAATCATATTGCAGATGTCGCAACCACTTTGATGATGGGAGAACCAATTTTACCTCTGGTTTTAACCAAGAGGGCTCAGGAAGAGGAACAACAATCTCCTTAGAATGAGTGTTCTCCAAAACAGACTTGGGATGTTGAGGACAATGCTTATGGGTGGGTGAATCCTTTCATAAAAATACCAAACATTTTCTCTTCCTGGCTTCCACGCACTCCTAAGGAGGCTACTACTATTGTCTTGGCGTCAGATTTATCTTTCGTTCAGAATCTTCCTAAAGGGGATAAGATGAAAATGCCTAATGAGCTTGCCTATAACATGTTCAAAGTTGCTTCTATTTTTATCTTTCGTCTCTATTGTACGGGGTGATATATTAGCCTTATACAATCCCTTCAAGGAGAGAGATACTTGGAAAGAGAAGGTTGAAGCTCTGGAACTAAAGTGCACTAATCTCTAAACTGAGCTTGTTACTGTGCGGGAGGAGGTTAAAGCTGCTAACTTCTTGCAAGAGGCATTGCAAATACACGACTCTCCTTTTTCCTTAGTGGTTCATGTGACCAAATTTAAAGATGTCCTCGAAGATGCAGAGAAGCGCATAAGGATGCTTTCGACTCTGCCGAGGAAATTGTTGGAACAAAAGTGTTCATATCCCTTGAGTTTTGATGATAACAAAGTAATCAAAGAACAACTGGGTATACTAACATATGTTCAAGTGTGCCTATAATAATTGACAATTGGCGATGGGGGCTGAAGCCCTGGGTACCACATGCATTTGCATATGTTAGAGTCGCAATTCATTTTTGTATGATTATGAATTTATGTGATTTAATGTATGAACTTAGGTGAATTACCGTGCCTGGAATATGAATTCTTATGTAATGTTGTGACGTGTATCGTTTTGGTTTAAATAGCAAAGTGAATTGAACGGTAACGGTTATACCGTAAAGTGATGAATATTATGACTTGAACTTGAATATATTGTTTATCATAACTTTATTTATATGGTTTGATATCTCACCCTTTATTTTGTTTCACCGTTACCTTTATACTAGTAACGTGCAGGTGATTCGCAGTGATGAAGATTTAGTTGTTGTGATAGTTCGAGTCGGTGATGTCGCTCTGATACGTAGCACTCGGGGGGATGAACGATAGTTGTTTAGTCGTTGCCTTTGTTTTACATTGCTGAATTTTAAGTGAATTTTAAGAAATATCGTGATGTTTTCGAGTTGAATTATTTGAATAAGATGATATGTGAGTTAAAATTGGATATTGTGATTCCGCTGCATAATCAATATAAGGTCTAGTTTCAAAGCTTAAAGTATGACGTTATCCGTTCATCCGAATGGGAAGTGTTATGTATCTATTTAAAAAAATGAGCAAGTTGTTTTATGAAGTATGATTTAATGTGAAGCGTGACATCCCGTATTTTGCTGAAACTTTTATACTCTGATTTTTCTTTATAATTATCGGATAGAAATGGGGTGTTACAGTGAACTCCTCTTGCCTGTGCTAGAGAAGAAGTCTTTTTCTAGTGTGATTGAGCAGAAGTGCTTCTGCAACTGCCCTAGTCATTCAAAGTCATCCAAATCATATAAACAGAGTCTATACATAAACCATTTGATATTCTAATGCTATTTAATGCATTAAAACGAACATATTTGAGCTAATATATTAATAAAAAATCAAATAAGCTAAATTAGAAACTTACTCAAAAATATGTTGATGAGAGTGTAAAGTGCTATGATGTAGAATGCATTAGGTAGAGGAAGTTGGGAATAGCAAGATACAAGTAAATGTTGCTTTAAAATTTAACATTGAGTGGGAACTAGAAATGAGTTTAGTGAAGTATAGAAAAACTTTTGATTTTTTAAAAAATGAAGAAGGAGAAGAGAGGATCTAATACAAACTTTAAATATGTTCACCTAATTCAAATATACATCTCCGATTTAATTTTTTGAATTTAAAGATAGCAGAAAGATACCTTCAATTTTTTATCAATATAAAAAATTAGGGAATCTTAGTAAAGTTAAAATCTCTCATTACCCCCTCCAAATTGGGCTGCCTTTTAGGTCCAGCGCTGATATATCCGTCAATTACTTTCAAACTATTTTTTTCTCACAGGTGTCAATTATTTTCCTTTTAAGCAAAAAGAAAAGATACTACTACTAACATGGAATGATAAAAGAATATCCATTTACCTTTTTCAAAAAGTCTTTAGTCACCACTAAAAATCAGTAACTGCAACAACACTACTTTGACAAAATAATTTCCATTTCAAACCCTCTCCATTCAAAATCAAATTTCCTTAGTGGAAAAACACATAACGCCAAAAAAAAGCAATAAACACGCATTACCTCACTGACCCCATTCTCATTCCCATCCTCAAAAAACGCAATCCAATTTTCCCCCTCTTTCCAAAACTTGAATCACACACACTATCGCTTCCACCAAAAAAAAGCCATGGAAAATACCCCTGAATCTGAGAAACCAAAACCTGAAGGAACTCTCATTCACGACGGAAAATACACTCAGTACAACGTCTTAGGCAACGTTTTTGAAGTCTACTCCAAGTACATTCCTCCTCTTCAACCCGTCGGTCGCGGCGCATACGGCATCGTTTGGTTTGCATCCATCTTCTTCCACTTCAATTTCTTCAATTTTTGTTTTGTTTTGATTATTAATCGATTTTATCTGTATCTATAGCTGTGCAACGAACTCCGAAACGGAAGAAGGTGTTGCGATTAAGAAGATTGGTGACGCGTTTGATAATAGGATTGATGCGAAGAGAACGCTTAGGGAAATTAAGCTTCTCTGTCACATGGATCATGATAATGTATGCGATTAATTGTGCTTGTTTATTTTAATTTTAATTGATTTGATTTAGAGGTGTTAATTTTGGTGGTGTTTATTTGTAGGTGATTAAGATTAAGGATATAATTAATCCAGCTGATAAGGAAAAGTTTAATGATGTGTATATTGTGTATGAGTTGATGGATACTGATCTGCATCAGATTATACAATCTAATCAGGCGCTCACTGATGAGCACTGTCAGGTGAGTAGTTGTGTGTGTTTGGATAATTGGTTAATTAAGCTCTTATTGAGTAATGCTTGTGCTTAAGCTATTTTTATAATCAAAGAGAAAATGTAGTTGTTAATTTTATATAGTAAGTTGTTTTTATGAATTATTATGTAGTTATGTAGCACCGACACCTCTGAAAAAAAGTGTATGTGTAAGTGTCAGTGTCCGTCCGAAACTGACACAGACACTTGTGATTACATTTAATTTATTCATTTTTTTAAATTTATTATCGGTGTCAAAGTGTCAGTGTCAGTGTTATGGAGAGCGTATTGAAATAAGCTGGAAACAGTTTATGGACATGAAATAAACAATTCCATAAGCTCTCCCTAGCATTCTTTCAAGTGTTTATGTTAATAGATAAGTTCAAGTAAGTTGTTGATTAGCCGATCTTAAGTTGTTGATTGACCAATTTTAACGCAGATGGATGGTATTAACTGTTTAACATATTGTCTTAAATTTATATGTAAATGTAAGAGAAAGTAAAAGGATATACAAGTGAGAGAAATGTTAGGGTGGGCGTGATTGATAGAATATGAAATGTGAATATGAAAAACAGTGATTTGACGATGAGTGTGCTGTGAGGAAATCAATGTTATCTATTGATGATGCAGTAAAGCCTAAAACCTGTTATTTTAAGCCACCATATCCACCGTAAAATGTCATGGTGACGCTGCCGTCATTAAAAAATTGGCCTTGGCGGTTTTCTTAAAATCCGCCACTGCAATCTGTCATGACTGATCATTGACATTTGACAGTACTAGAGGAAACAGATGTAACAAATAAGAGTTGGTGAGGGTGAAAACTTAAGGTTCGATTGTGTCTGTCAAAGCAAGTAGAAAGAGTGAATACTGAATTGTAACAAGAAAAGTGATGTGTGTGTTTGTGTGGGAGGGAAAGATGAGAGAGAGTGCAGTGTGTAGGAAGTCAAGAAAAAAGGAAAAAGATGTTGGTGGCTGCAGACTGTGGTTAATGTACAGAATGAACAGAAAAAAGATAAAGTGGAGAAGATTGTTTCTGTATAAAGGTAAGTCTGCATGTGTTTGGTATGAAAATGAGAAAGAGAGGGTAATGATATGAGAATGTTGTAAAGAGAGGTTTATTGAAGGGGATAGTGGTAGATCCTTAGAGTTTTGTTTAAGTGCATGGATAATGATTCGGTGTTTGTAGAAGTTATTGTACCATTCCTTTCCATCTCATTCCTTCTAAATTTACCAAACATGTTTAGAAGTTTACCCGAGAATAACGTTTTTTGTTTTAGTTTTCTTGGGAATACCATTCCTAGAATTTGTGAGGTGGGAAAAGGATGTACATCACACTTGTGTTATGTAAAGCAATATACATGAGCCATTTTTTGGTTGAATGTTTTAGCAAAGCAAGCAACTAGGATTGAGTTAATGGTAACTGGTAAGGAGTTTGAGTTGTTTGTATGAAGTCAAAGGTTCAAACCTCATTGCCATCAATGTACATAAAAACTTATTATGCAGAAGTCTGGCGTTCGTTAAGTGATTGTCAGGAATCTAGGACTAACAACTGTCTGTGTATTGATTATTGAACAGAAATTGGGCAAGTCTCTCACAGGAAAGCAACAAACTACCAGAGCCAAGGCCCCTTCAGAGAGGAATATTCTCTGAGTCTAACTGTTATACAGGTCACAAATTAATAGACGGATGGATGGATGAAATAGTACTTACTACCCTCCCAATCATTTATGTACTTAATCCTAACACAATTCCCCCCCCCCCCCCCCCCCCCCCATAAAAGCGGCACCTCCCATGTCGTGCCAATAACTGCCAGATTCCATCACCCTTCTAGAGTATACCTTTCAATATTGGGTCCCATGGTCTTATCAAATTGTTAATCATTAGATAAGCTTGTTTGATGGAAGGGAAGAACAAAATATTACAAAATGCTTCTATTTTTGTAAATGCAAGATAGTACGAAAGTTATATTAGAAACTTGTTCTTCACAATGCTACCGTGACAGTGAAACCTCTAAGTTGTTGTATCTGTTTATAATGCATTTATGCAATCTATTGCTGTATGAGGACCTTACATAAATTTTCAGTATCAGATACTTTGATATTTTCTATAGAAGCTGATAGTGAATTAGTGGCTTACAATTATAAATTTATACTTATTTGATGGTGTGGTTTTGAATCTTTGATGTATAGCAAGAGAATTAAATTGATTTAAGGTTAAGCAGTGTATTAAATGTGATTGCAGTATTTTCTATATCAACTCTTAAGAGGATTGAAATACATACACTCTGCAAATGTTTTGCACCGAGATCTAAAACCAAGCAATTTACTTCTCAATGCAAACTGTGATCTCAAAATATGCGACTTTGGGCTTGCCAGAACAACCTCTGAGACAGACTTCATGACAGAATATGTTGTGACTCGTTGGTACAGAGCCCCTGAATTACTACTGAACTGTTCAGAATATACTGCTGCTATTGATGTATGGTCAGTTGGTTGCATTTTGATGGAGATAATTAGAAGGGAGCCTCTATTTCCTGGTAAAGATTATGTTCAGCAATTGGCACTCATAACTGAGGTATTATTCCTCTCACTTCATTAGTGGCTGTTAGTGTGTCAAATTTGCAATTCCTTCTAAAAATTTATATATAACTTCCTCGTCATTATCTTCAAAATAGTTGTTAGGTTCACCAAATGAAGAAGATCTTGGATTCCTTAGAAGTGATAATGCAAAGAAATATGTTAAGCAGCTCCCGCATGTTGATAAGCAGCCTTTTGCACAAAGGTTTCCTGATCTGTCCCCACTGGCAATTGATCTTGCTGAGAAAATGTTGGTTTTCGATCCCTCCAAACGCATAACTGGTATGTTTCTTTATGTTAAATACCCCTTCCTCCATATTTTTCTTTCTTTCTTTTTCATTTCCTTTGTAAGTTTTAATTTTCTTCTATGATTGCATAGTTGAGGAAGCACTGAATCACCCATATATGTCAAGTCTTCATGAGATCAACGAGGAGCCTGTTTGTCCATCTCCTTTTATCTTTGATTTTGAACAGGCGACTCTGGACGAAGAAGACATAAAGGATCTCATATGGAAGGAATCTCTGAACTTCAGCCAGGAGCAGATACTGCAATAGTCTTGGCACAATGATCTTTTAATTTTATCCAGAGATTCTATGGAATTTTATAATACTGGTTTGGCGTTGGGCTAGAAAGTTTTAATTCTAGAAAACATGTTATAGAAGGTTTGTTAGAGGTTTGAAGTTGCAAGAATGAGTTGTGCATGTAATATGTAGTCAGAGTGATCAGGAATGTTTTCCTTTGTTGATGAGAGGGTAAGGATTTCTCTTTTCCTTTGTTTTTTTGGTGATTGTTATACATATAATAGGGGCACATGCCTCCAAGCCTTTGTCTTTGGCTTTACAGTGTATAAATCCGAATATAGTATTATCCAAAAGTTGTTAAGATAAGCCACAATATAGTGGTTTTTGTTTCCACGTGTTTAATTACGGTTTTGTTCTCCTTATTTGTCTTTTATTGATTCAATTGAATTACTTCTCTTTTATTTGTTTCTAATAAAACCTACCCAATACTACTCAGTGGCTTCAAATTTGGAATCATTTTTATGATAATTTCTAGACTTAAAAGATTCTTGGTAGTGTTTGGTGTCACATTTACCTTCAAATTAGCACATCACACCTTAGTTTCAAGTACAGACCACGATTACTGAAATCTAATTGTGGTTTGATCGGAAAGGGACTATCAATCAATTTGGATGAATCCTATAATTGGAGGAATCTATATGTCATCCTCTAAATTAAACATGGCACCTCCTAATATCGGAAATTTCAAAATTTTTGGTATTGTCCAAAATTTTTTTCAAAATTTACAGTATATTTTTAAAATTTCCGGTAAAAACTCATGGAAATTTCATAAAATCTGGTATTTTTTTGAAATTTCCGATAGAAATACATATTTTTTGAAAATTAGTGACTTTAGGTAAGAGTATAATGATAAAAGCATACCCCTGGGATGGCATGTAGATTCTCCCTATAATTGTTACATGAATAAATCATAAAAGCCCGCTGAAATGGTATGATAATGAGAAACCAGGCCAAGTTGGTTGCTCCTATATTCTATCACTCCGCAAACTTTTAGTTGTTTCTGTTGGTGTCATAGTGGTGGGACTAGGCTGGGCCGAGCTAGGCTTTGCCAAGCCTGAGCCTGACCTGTCAAAAATTTCAAAGTCTAAGCCTGGCCTATGGCCTATTAAAGACTTATTTTTAGACCTAAGTCTGACCTTTTCGAAGATCTGTTTGGCCTAAGAACCTACATAAAAGCCTATTTTATTTGAGGATTTGTAAATAAGAAATTTAACTATTGTTTAAATAGACTAACAAATTAAAAGATCAACAAGACTAAATGTTTACTTGCGTTGACTTATTCAAGTTTACTTATTAATATAAAATTTTTGATACTATTTGTTTGAGAGAACTTAAGAAAACAACTTATGCATTGTTCATAAAGTTTTTGCAGTTAATTCTCATTCGTTTATCAAAATGACTAAGCTTGATTTTTGTATTTTAATTCAAAGTATGAATACAATATTATAATAATAATTAAATTATTCATATATATATATATATATATATATATATATATTTAAATAGGTCAGCCTACTAGGCATGAAAGGCTTTTTGTATGGCTTGTGGCCTAGTCTTTTTAGCTAAATAGGCTTTTAAAAAAGCCTAGGCCTTTTCTATTTGAAAAAAAAGTCTGGCCTAGCCTGGGCCTGTGGAGGCTAGGCCATAGGCCCCTGTTAGTCGGTCTGGCCTATTACCATCCACAATGTGTTACAGTGTTACTCTTTAACAGCAACTCTTCGAGAGCCAACACTGCTAGCCTTCATAGAGACATGAAAATTGGGTGTCACTACTGAAGATGGGGTGGGAAAGTGAGGTTATTTTTGTTTAAAGTTGCCAAGAATCTTCGACAATAAAAGAAGTTATGAATGGAAGTATGTGGGCTGCTTTGTCTGCATGTTAACATGAAAACTTGTCGATATAGAAATATCTTGGTTAATATTTCAAGGAAAATTATTATTCCATCCTAGGAGTTGGAAAAAAACCCTATAAAAATCTGAAAATACATCATAGTTTTTGGAAATACATTTTCAGACGCATCGTATACACACAATTAATTCATTTTTAAGCTATGCCCTAATTTTATGAATAAATTTATTTCGAAAATGTCTTTCTAGAAAGTCACCGGAAATGTAATTTTGGAACCTACTAATGTTTCTTGTTGTAGTTTTGTGTCCTGAGTAGTTTTCAGCAAACGAGCAAGTTCAAACAACATTATAAACGGCGATAACTACAAAGATTGTGAGATACCATCTCTGACCGCCACTACCACTTTGGGAGTCTCTATGCTAGGTCTTCCCAAGGTTTCTAGTATAAAGGAGTGATTGATTCCCGAAGTCCTCGTGCTTGCAAAATTGCACAAGATGCCTACTCCAGTGTTTTTGTTCTCTCGGGACATGCACAATCTCTTGTGAATTGAACTTGGCTAGCCTTTCTCTTGTTACGGTGATATATTTTTGTAGTTGTGGGTCTTTGGTTTGTGTTTCAGCCTTGACCTGGGATACTACTAGCTATGACTCAGTTCACAAATTGATCTCCTCTACTCCTATATTGGATGTCAGTATGAGAGCAACAATGAAAGCCTCATACTCTTTTTGGTTATTAATGGCAGAGAATTCAAAGCGTAAGGATATATTGAGTGTCATTCCGAGTTCACTCTACAAGATAAGGCCGATGCCAATTCCCCTATTGTGCAATGATTAATATGTGAATATGGTCCACATCGCGCTTGGCTCTTGGGTGGCCGACGTCATTTATGCTAGGAAATTTGCGAACATGTGAGCCTTTAGTGCTTTCCTTGGTTCAAAGAAGATGCCGAACTTAGAGATCTCAATAAAATATTTTGTCATTTGTCCCGCGACATTCTTCCTATTAATGATCTACTTAAAGGGTATGTCAGTTTAGATGACGACGATGTATGCTAGGAAGTAACGTCGTAACTTTCTCGAGGCCATAACTAATGCTAATGAGATCTTTTGTATTTTATGGTAGCGTGTTTTCGACCATGGCAATGCATTGGGTAGGAAGTAAACTAGATTATGAGTGAAGCTCGTTTCTCGTATGAGGATGACACTTACTGCATCGGCAAATATTACAAGGTAAAGGAATATGGTCTCTCCAAGTGTTGATCTAGAAAAAACTAGTAGGGTGGATATGGATGCTTTTAGTGACTCGAACATCAGTTTACATTTCATGGTCCACTTGAAGCACTCTTCTTTTTTTAGTAGCAGGTAGAATGACAAGGTGTGTTCCGTGTTGGGCTGATGATCTCGAGATGAACTATTCAGGGACGTAGGTATCCCGTTTAGTTTCATTATCCCTTTTTACTTATTCAGAATCTATATTTTAATAACTCTTTCACACTTGTTTGAATTTGTTTCTATGCCTCTATATGTTAAGTAGAAACTAAGGAACTTGTCAGGTCTGACTCTTAAGGTGTATTTCTTAGAATTAAGTCTCATGTTACACTATCAGACCCGTCTAAACACACTGGCGAGATGCTTGTTGTGCGAGTCTTCTTCATTGGATTTTACGTTCATATCGTCCATGTATACCTCTTGTGTTTCGCCGATCTCTTCTTCAAAAATCTTATTCACCATTCTCTGATATGTTGCGCTTGTATTCTTTAAGCCAAAAGGCATGAGGTTGTAGAAGTAGTTGGCACGCTCCTTCATAAAAACTGTCTTGTCTCTGTTTGTTTCGTGCATATAAATTTGATTATATTTAGAATATGTGTTCATGAATGACAATCGTTTGTACCAGTCAGAGCTATCTACTAGCTTTTTGATGTTATTGAGCGAGTACAAATCTTTGAGGCAAGCTCAATTGAGGTCTGTGTAATTGACATATGTGTTCCATTTGTCGGATGCCTTTTTGACTAAGACAACATTGGATAACCATTCAATATATTTTACTTTGGAAATAAAGTTGGCATGTAGTAGGTGTAATACCATATTCATGGAGGCTTCAGCTTTCTCAAGGGATTGTTATTTTCTTATTTGAGCCACATATCTGATGGAATGGTAATAAATGGTGACATACAATGTCGTCATCGATGCGAGCATTTCGTCTAGTGAGATCACAAATAGACCTTTGTTAGCTCTTAGACATTGTATGAGGCTTCTCCTCACTAGTTTTGGTAGGTTGGCTTCTATCAAGACGGATCTGGCCGGGTTATCATCGAGCTGGACAACCTTATCCTCACGTACATCGAGATTAACCATGCCAATGATGGAGGTAGGAGTGTTATTTAAATTCTTTTCCAAGGTGAGGGAAGATGCCCGAGGATCCTTTAACATCGTATATTATATTAGGTAGGCTCCATGCTGTTCGGCCAAAATGATAGCTGGTTTGCTAAAATAATTGTGATATTTTATCTTCAAGTGGACTGTGGAAGCTAGTATATGTAGTGTTGCGAAGAAAGGTCTTCCAAGGACGAAATTGTAAACACTTTCACAATGGATCACTAAGAAGGACACATTTACCGTCCTTCTATGTATTCATTCCCCTAAGGAAAATGGTAGTTCTTTAGTGTCACAAAGGTGAGTAATAAGTTTGTTGAAAATCTTGAAGGTTTCGTCCTTCGTACGGTTCTCTGTCCTCTTTGCGTAGTCTTACTCTACGGAAAGGTTAACATACATAACACCGTACGAGCTTCTAATGTCGATAAGAATCCTTGAGACTATATGGTTATCCACAACGGCGGTCACCACCAACGGAAGTGTAATGCTAGGAATCCACCTAAATTTTTGTTGTCTTAGAATTCTAGGAGTGGTCTTTCTTTCTTAGGTTTCCCCTTTGTCGTTACCAATCCCGATGTGTCCTCTTTCATAGGTCATTTGTTTGGTTCTTTCTTCCAGAACGATCCCCCATCGATCGAAGAAATGATATGTTTTGTTGGTGGTTTTAGTGTTGACGTAGGGATGGTGACTATATTATCTAGATTGAAGATCACCATCGATAATTGAGCAAGATCGTTGCCGATGAGGCATGACTTTCTAAATTAGACAAGTTCGATGTGGAAGCTCGTGAAAATAAAATGTCGGTTTCCACATACTTCATCATTGTTTTGTATTGGAACAAGAATTGGATAATATGGAAGGAATGAGTTCTTCTAGAGCAGTGGTGAGAATCTCTGGTGCGGTAGAACGGAGGTGGACCTGCAAGATTATCACTCCAACGTCCAAGTTAGTGAAGTCAGAGATGTGTAGTTTGTGAGAGTGAAATCTTACATGTTATGGTGTGTGACATAGCTTATATATGACAAACTATTAAAGCCGGCTCCTTATAGTCTAACATGTGATGTAGGAATCATTCAATCAAATTTAATGGCAATTAACGCAAGAATAGCTGAGATCAAGTGTCTGATTCTTTGATGAAGTTCTATCTGCGAATGACTTTCCGAAATAACACTCTGGATTAAACTCTTTAGGATTAAGCCCACTTTAAAATGAATCTTTAAATGATCCCAAAAACTTTCAATATCTTTCTTTCTTTGTTCATTGATTCGGCAAAATGTTTGAGGATGTCATTCCTTTTTTTATCAATGTTGTAATTCCAATAAATCCCATTTGAACTTGCTGATCTTCTTAGAGTTAAAATTGACAAAATAAATAAGGAAATTCCCATTGCACCGATATACCTACTCACAAATCCACGGTGAAAACTCCAAAATACCCCTATAATTTGGATATGCATATCCGAAGACACATTTTTTTAAAAAGGTGACTTCGGATATGCATATCCGAAGGCAACCTTTTTAAAAAAAATCTCTTCGGATATGCATATCCGAAATAATTTGGAGTTTTTCATAAAACGCAGACAACCATCCCCACTGTTTGCATTTTCTTCAAACACAAAATTTTCACTTCAAACCCATTTGTAACAAGTTCCATTCAAAGTATTCCTACTGTACAAGTTCCATTCAAGTATTTCTATAAGCTCAAAGCTACATTCAAGTTCTACTCCAAAAGCTCCAAATATTTGTAAGTTTCCTCTACTTTCTAATCTAGCTCAAAGTTGTTATTAGGATACTTTGATTTAGGATAATGTGTTTGCTGAAGTTATTGTAGTTTAATGATAGTTTAGATGGAAAAAAAATTGGATTTTGGATGAGTTAGGGCAAGAAATGGAAGTCTGTCAAAAATGGCTTCGCAGGTTATTTCGAAAGTGCATATTCGAAATCCCCTCTGACCAGTTTCATATATGCACTTCTGAAATGTGATCTGAGTTGTTTTTTTAATTTTCAAATCTGTTTCATACTCTTCCCAGTGGAATTTTTTTCAAGAAAATGGTTGACTACCAGGCACCGACTGATCAACTTAGACAAGGGAGGCCAACACAGACAACCTCAACTCGACGTGAGAGAGGCGCACTGCAAGGAGTGACTCAGGGATAGGGTTGAGTCTGAGTCCAAATCCAAATGGATGAGGCGCCTACAGGATCCTCATCTGCACCGAGGAGTCGGTTGTAACACCCTTTTAAAAACCCCACGATCTTCACGAATATTTCATTCAATAAATAAACGCAAAACAATAACAAGGATGCCACATTTTCAATAAACATCATATAACAAATAATCTTGCACCGTAACACGGGTTGCCAAACATTTTAAGCATGGATAACATCTTTAACACAATAAGCAAATCACTTCAAACTTTGCAGCGGAATAAATAATTCAAACAATATTCATCATAATTAACCAATACCGTGAAAGGTAACTCAAGTATCGACGGAAACACCACAATTCATGCTTACAACAACATGATTATAAAAACAATACAAACTCTTTAAAAATAATGAAGATAATTATCGTTCTCAAATCAATCGATCCCAACCCAGATGTTACATATTAGAGCAAGACCCATAGACTCAACGAAAATAAAGTAAGCGCACTCCGAAGCTATCATCTAGACTTTAACGGACTACTTCTGATTACTTACGTGTTATCCACGTGGAGGTAAAATTCAAACAGAAAGGGGTGAGTAAATCACAATCATTATAGAATGCATAAGTAATAGATATAGTAGTCATAGCATAGGGACAACGACAACATGATATCATCCATTACATCTATAGCAAATCAACAATTTCCAATCTTTCACATCAAACACTCCAACTCAAGAATCATATCAAGTACATCACTTAACTCAATACCACAATTAATGAGATGCAACATTATTAGACTCCTACATGTAGTACCAATTCATCATCATTGATGACATAGTCATCTTCCTTCAAAGATCCCCAACATAGGATCGATTCCCACTTGGAACCGGAGCACATCACAAAACACACATAATCCACACAATGGGATTAAAGCCAACACTAGAGATTAGTCCTAACATTACCGGGCATATGCCCTTCCATCACTGGACAATAGTCCTACAAATTCTATGAATGCATGATGCGCAATAACACATAAATGAAAAACGCATCATCATTTATCATATTATTCACAACTCAGCATATTCATCATCACATGCTTCATAATCACACATACCCCACGACAGCATTAAGACATCATAGAACAAAAGTCAAGTAACAACAAATTATGGTTAAATCAATTTCATAATATGAAGCATGTTTACTGTTATTCATCACAAGACATCATCACATCTTAACATAATTAATAAGAAAACTATACCAGACAACCCATTTTATCCCAACAGAGTATAAATTATTTTATTAGCTCACTTTCGCTTCGAACGACGCGTCAACTGGAGTCCAGAAACTCAAGCTACGGTCTTTACAAAATTTTCTAGTTCAGGCACCATTCGCCCGACGAGTATCCTCGTTCGCTCGGCAAATGAAGGCAGTAGCTAACTTGTCCAATTTCTCAATTCTCTCACCGACGAGCCTCTTCACTCACCCGACGAGTCAACGTAGTAGCCAACACTTCTCATCGCCTGCATCATTCGTCCGATGCATCAAGTCTTAATCGCCTCGCCCGACGACTCAATCGATTCGCCTAATGAATCTGGACGATCAGGGATTTCCTGATACAATTTTTGCACCAAAACCAGTCCTAAGTCTTGCGATTTCCTCAAATTATGAGTCTTAAATCATCCACTAAACGTCAGCTTTCATCATATAACAACAATACAACTTCTCTACACTATGGGGATCATGATATTGGAATTCAATACCTCTAATTCACCAAACTTCATCATATAATCATCCATTCCTCATAAACCCAAAATCAATCCTACAATTATCTAACACTTGGGCCAAATATAATAATTAGGATAGAATCCCCTTACCTTATATTAAAGCTCAGTATCAAAATCATCTTCACGTTCTACCAAGCCTTCAAGTTCTCCTAAGCCCTAACTCTCCTCTCTTTCTTGTTCTTCTAAACTTCTACAATCGAATGAAAAACCCTTTTCTTTCTTTTCCCTTTTGTTCCACTTAACCCTCTTGAATTTACCAACTCGCCCTTATTATCTCTAACTCAATATTATTCTATTTTATTAATTAAAATAATCCCAACTAATTATTCTAATTATTGTAAAATACTCCTAATTCTTAATAACTCTCATAACATCTATGCACCACTCAAAATTATCGAAACATCATATATCATCATCAAAACAACAATTATCATCATTAGAACATCAAGACTTCATTGAGACTCATATACTCACACCAAATTATTTCAATAATTAATTAAATAATTAATCTAGATTTTCGGGGTGTTACATCGGCTGTCTCGGGCATCTTCCTCTTGTGAGGTTAGTTGGGAGGAGGGGAATGAGATACCTGAGGAGGAGGAGGTACCTAAGGTTCACCCTGAGCACGACGAGGATGCTTAGGACGTTTCTCAAGACACACATGAGGGCGGCTACCTGGGAGGGCCTTCAGATACGCCTGTCTTGATATACTATCATGACCATGTCGTTCGACATATTTGGGACAACTAGGTTGTTTTTTATTGCACATTTTAATTTAAACAGTTTACTTACAAATAGTTGAAATGAATTTAAACGGTTTACCAACAACAACTAACATTCTTGTTTTTTTTGTTCTGACAGGAACAGTTGCCCATAAAATTCGTGAACCATTCGCGAAAAATATTTGATCTATTTAAACCACAGGCTGAGTGGTTTAATGATGTTGTTGCAGGATTCAGACTTGGGGGGGGGGTTATGCTATACTAGATATGTTACCATAAGCCACAATATGTAGGGGAATTTGCCGAAAGGTGGCACAAGGAGACGTTGTTTTTCCACTTTCTGTTGGGGAGTTGACGATCACACTGCCTGATGTGGCCTGTCTGCTCGCGACACCGTCACTCACCGAGATCTCACTGTTATCTTTCAGGATTGGGCGCATCATTTGGTGCCAGAGGAGTATCGGCGTACGCAGGCCACCAGGAGCTGGCATTGTGTAGATGTATACGTGACATGGTTTTATCAGGTGTCACATCCTATCATGACACCCGATGCTCCTAGGTGTCCACCTAGGCCAACACATGAGGAGCTCTTGGAGAACTAGCAGGCTGAGAATGACCATGCCACTGATCTCTCTGCCGATATGCTTACAGATACAATTGATTGGGCAGGAGGCATTGGACAGAGGGATCATTGAGGAGGGCGGTCCAGAGGCGGTTGCCATAGTGCAGAGGATGGTTAGTGAGACGTCTAGTGCGGCGACGTATATGAGGCATTGGAGGTTGCAGGAAGTTCGCATTAGGCATACTTAGTAGTAATAGCCTATGTTTATTTAAGACTTTTTTTTTGTGTTGTAATATTTCGACACTTTGCACTTATCCGAACAACTATTACTATATTTCGATATCGATATTTTATTCTAGTCTACATATTTTTTATTTCCATTACATTTTATCGGATAAAAGAAAGTATTAATTTTAGTTGCTACGTTGCTCCGATTATAACAATGTAATTTTGTAGTTTTTTTTTTTTAAAAAGACAAAAGACTTTTCAGATGTGCATTTTCGAAACTGATTTATGGAATTTTCGAATATAAATATCTGTAATATTTGAAAATGTGAAAATAGTGTCTTCAAATATGCATATTTGAAAAACATTTTAGAAATTTCAAGGGTATTTTCTATCCTATATGGTGCAATGAGAAATTCCAAATTAAATATAAGAAGTAAATTTTGGAGGCTTTTAAAAACATGGGAGGGAAAGACTAGCTTGAAAAAACTTACAAGTGAGTTAAGTGAACCACATCACATGGTACAAGATCGTATAAGATTCGAGTTCCTCCATCTAACCTATCAGATTTTGATATTATATTCATCCAGCTCACACCATCACAGCCACTCACATTGCCACGTCACGTAGGCCCATCTCTCCATATGGAATTCACACCTCCATTTTTTACACGTCAGCTTCTTCACAATAATATCTTCTCCCACTATCTCTCTCCTTCTCTCTCTCTCTCTCTTTGCTTTACCTATTTCTTCTCAATCTCTACCACCAGTCAAACAAAGTCTTTTCCTTTTTTATCAGCAATTTTTCTTGTACAGATTAAGCAAAAAAAGCAAAAGAAGAAATGTTAGAATCTCGTTTACTCATATTCCTTCATTCAAAAAAATATATTTCTGTTTTTTTTTTTTAAATTTTTTAATTTTGGATTTTGAGCTTTGACTATTTTTTTTATTTGATTTTTTTCTAAGTTATTGCATGGAGCTTGGGAATGGAAATGGAGCTTTGAAGATCTGTTTCATCATCCTTTGAGAGTATGCTGCTTTTTCCCCTCCATGTCGATCTAATTTAGGTTTTTGATTCTGTTTTTATCTTATGAAAATAGCTTATATGCATAATCACTTATTTGATAAGCGCTTATGGTATACAGTATCAATAAGTTGTTTATCTGTAAAAAGAGATTCTGTTAACAATTATGATTAAAGTATCGAGTTGACTGATAGATAGGGTTGTGTTTGTAGAAATTGATGGGTGAAGTGCTCATGATATGGAGAATCCACAGTTCTCACAACAAGGGGATTGGATTTGTGCATTCCTGATAAGTCCTCACCTTGTTGTTTACTGAGTGTGGTTGATATAGGTCGATACGATGATGAACGATAATGTTGGGAAAAAAAGTTTGGGGGAACAAAATCGCGAAGTTAATGAAGGGCTAGGTTCTGAATCGTCAACTGGAAATGACACGAGATTTAGTAAGGTAACGAAAGATGGAAACGATGGGTTGAAGGGATCGAGTCGGATCCATGAGAGGTTTCAGGTTTCACCGCAACCACTACCCCGAGCTCCGGTTACTTACTGGGAAAGGTTTCTCCCTGTTACATCGATAAAAGTTTTGCTGGTGGACGATGATGATTCCACACGTAATGTTGTGTGTGCTCTGTTAAAGAATTGTGGTTATGAAGGTATATATGTTTTGTTTTGTTTTGTTTTATTAATCATGATTGAGATGTAAAAACCATCCAAATAAAATTTAAATTTCATGCCAATTTGATAAATTTCACGTTTGTTATTTACAGTCACTGCTGTTTCAAATGGTCTTCAAGCGTGGAAAGTTCTAGAAGATCCAGGAAAACGAATTGATCTTGTTCTAACTGAGGTAGCTATGCCTTTTGTATCCGGAATAGGTCTTTTGTGCAAGATCATGAGCCACATAGCTCTGAAGAATATTCCTGTGATTAGTAAGTGTCATTTCAAAGCCATACTCCGTATCATATTGCAGTATATTTTCAATGACTATGACTATTGCTCATTTGCTGTTTTCTTTAACTGAACATATTGAAATGCATGCAGTGATGTCATCTCATGATTCTATGGGTATTGTCTTTAAGTGTTTGTCAAAAGGAGCAGCTGATTTTTTAGTGAAACCTATTCGGAGGAATGAACTTAAAAACCTCTGGCAACATGTTTGGAGAAGATGCCATAGTGTGAGTTGCTTTACGTTTATGTCTCAGGCATTTGATAAAACAAATGCGAAAGAATGATGTTTCCCAGTCTATTTGGAACCAAGTGAACATGGTTTTGAGTATATGATTCGGATATCCAAATATACTAGTTGTTCCTACTGCATAATTCTCTTTGAACAACTTGAACATTCAATTATCCAGTTCAGTATTCAAATATTAATATCAGTCCTTTGGTAATGTATGAACCTATTGATGAATTTTCAAATAGATAATACTCCATTACTTCCTTTCTAGCAAATTTCGTAGTTTATTTTTTTTTCTTTTTGTTTTGTTGCATAGAGATCCATACCTTAAAGTAGCATTAGTGAAACAATATAGCTTAACTAATTTTTGTAGAATGATACTCATCTTATTGACATAGATATAAAAATTAATTCATCAACAGTCAATGGCATTCCTTAACATGGACTAATACACTTTCTCAGTCTAGTGATAGTGGGAGCGAAAGTGGGACAAACACCCGAAAATTTGCAAAGTCAAGAAGCATCTGTGCATATGACAACAACAGTGGTAGCAGTGATGAGAATGATTATGGAAGCAGAGGCTTGAGTGTTAGAGATGGAAGTGACAAAGGAAGTGGAACTCAGGTATTGCACACATCTAACATGTTTAGATTTTTATTAATTAAACCAGTTAAGTATGTATCCCATTTAAAGCCAATTCTATAGCAATATCCTGTGTTGATGCCATTGTTCATTCATGCATATGAGTTTTAAAATCTAAATATCATCTTTGTTTATTAGTTTTGAGTGTAGTTTGAACATAAGTAGCCAGTCTACATGGAAGATTACGTGTATGCTTGGTTTCCATTTTGGAAGAAGCAAAAGCAATTTTAGAGGTGTAAAATTGATTTTGACTTGATTGTTTTCTCAAAAGTAGAATTGATTTTGCTTTCAGAATTGATTCTTGTTGAAGTCAGGATTTGTAGCTTTTGAGTTTAAACATGATTTTTACACTGAGATTTGTTGTTCATCTCACTTTTGCATAAATGTATTCAAACACAAATCATTTTACATTCAACTCACTTTTAAGTTTTAACCAAAATCAATTTTACAAAATCAATTTACTCAAAATCAATTCTCGTCACCGCAAAACCAAACACACACTACAACTATTACTCAACATCAGAGTCATTGATGTATCTATCTATCAAAATTCAAAAGTGATGGTTTTCAGAATTGAAGCTCCAGCATGTGTTGAGTTTTAAAAGAGTAGCGATTTTATAGATGGGAATTAAAAAAAAAAGAATGCTGAACTGGAGATATATACTCCCTCTGACCCTTGCTTGTCCCTAAATACACGGCTCTCTAAAAAAAAGAATGCTGAACTGGAGATATATACTCCCTCTTTCATTTTTAGTAACTTGTTTTTTCTTTTAAATATGGTTAACCATAAGTATTTACTTAATGTTCTACTTGTTTTTCTTTTTAGTGAAGCATAAAATTTTTTTTTAGAAATTCCTAGACTGGGGGTTCACCTAAATTATTTATTCATCTAAATACCCCCGTTTTGTGTAGAGTTCATGGACTACAAATCTAGCTCAAATTAGCAGCAGCCCTCATCCAGTTTCACCTCATAAACAATCTCATGATACTCCTGATAGCACGTGTGCCCAAGTGGTGCTTCCAAAGCCTGAAAACATTAGTAGTAAGTGGGACCAGGCCACAGAAAAAGAGTGCCATAAACCGATTGATCATCCTGGTATGCCTTGGTAGTATCTTTTCTGTCTTTTTTTTACTTATCTCTTTTGATTTTGATATTTTACCCAATAAACGGCTTGTACTTTCCAGATGATATTGCAATGGGTAAAGATTTAGCTATGGGAATATCTTTGAACATGCAAGAAAAGCATCCACATGAGGAACTATCTAACAATCCAATGTGTAAAGGAGTTAATAAGATGTCTGATACAGATGGTATGCAGCTCAATAAAGGACATAGCAGTGTTCATGAAAAAGTACAACCGGAAGAGGACAGTGATAGAACCAGGATGCAGGAAAATCAGGCTATGAATGTTGGTGTCACTGATAGCAGTAGTCCACAGGCTGAAAGCAGAGATTTGAATACTTCGAATGGTTTTTCTGCTTTTGCAAAAACAAAAACAAGTTGCTTCAAACAGCACCCATCACTTGAACTAACATTGAAAAGGATGGGAGAAGTAAAAGATGCTGAACATGTCACAGGTGATGAATGTAATGTTTTGAGACATTCAGATCTGTCGGCATTCTCCAAGTAAGAGGAAACCTGCAAGCATAATCACCTTCTCTTGGAAAGTATATATTGTTGCATTACATTGGTTGATAACATTTACATAATTAAATGTGTTTTCTTTTCTTGGTTCTGCAGATACAATACAGCTTCCGCTTACCAGGTACTGTTCTACGGTCCTTACTCCCACGATAGCAGGGGATTTATATATTTATAAACATTAAGGTTTTGTGTTTTATTTACTTATTTTAATCCCAGTCATTTCATAACTAACATGATGAAATGACACTTTGCTGCATGTCTTAGTTAACTTTCAGTGGTTTTAGATATTTTTTGTTGTTGTTTCAAAGAGCCTAGCGGCAAAACGCACATGCTAAGTGCGGAGAAGTGGGGTGTTGCGGGTTTGAACCCGCTCCCCAGCAGCCTTTTATCATCTTAGCTGCATTTACGGGACATGGTTTTAGATATTTACTGTGACAAACAAATGCCAGTTCCAATTGCTGGAAGATAATGTGTAGAACCGAATCTCAATGGTTGGGCAAACCTTATGTTATCTGTACATTTTATCAGGCTCAGACTGGAAATGTAGGAAGCTGTTCCCCACTAGACAATAGTTCAGTTGCACCAAATACAGAGACAATACAGAACTTCACATCTCATTCAAATGCCACTCTTCCAAATCAACAGTCTAATGGGAGCAACAACATGAACGACCTGGCTTCCACTAATACATATCTTAGCACCAAACCTGAAAATTTTGACAAGAAACCCGAGTCTTCGAGAGGGATTGGCTCTTTTACTTCTTCTGAACTCCAAATCGTGCAAAATAATAGTGTCTCTACATCTCAGAAGAAGACTTCTGCCCAGGAAGAATGTGCTGGAAGCATTAAAGGACAGGTAGGAGGCTTTGAACAAGGATTTCAAGTCGAGCATGCTCAGCATCAACTTCAACATTGTAACCGCATTGCCCACAAGGAGGCAGTAGATCTCCGTTCAGTTCATGATATCTTAGTTGAAAGCACAACCAAAGATGATCAGCAATGTATGTCAAATGCGTTTGGAGAGCCAGCAGAAAGTAATGGCACAGCTACAAACTATGGGAATGATGGAAGTGCAGCTGAAAGTGATCATGGGAGCAATGGGCAGGACGGAAGCAACACTTTGACAATCGGAATGATAAATATGAGAAATAGCAATGTGGAGGCTGGGAGCTTTGGAATTAGTGGCATTGATAAAGTAAACACTGGAAGTGGGTCTTATGAACAACGATTTGCATTGAGAGAGGCTGCCTTGTTAAAGTTTCGTCTAAAGAGAAAAGAAAGATGCTTTGAAAAGAAGGTAGTCTATTTTTATTTACTCGGTTCATAATGAGTTTGCTGAAGATCGCAGTATCAGATATATGTAGTCCAGTTTTAGAATAAATATGTCGCTATTCCCTGCTCATCGTGTTCCTATATCTATTACTGAATTGATGGCTTGTTGATTCTGGTAATAAAAATATCATTTTAAAGCATCCTATGCAATTTTATTGAAGTATTTTGGCTTTTACTTCAAGTTAAAACATTTTTGGCCTTTTGAAGTTTCCTTGTATGAGTTTAATGCTTGTGTCAATCACTTGACCTTTATCGTCATCATGCACAAGCTGGTATATATGCCAGCATTAATTCATCTTGTTCAATATTTAGCATCATTTGTTTATTTTTCAGGTTAGATATCAGAGCCGGAAAAAATTGGCAGATCAGCGGCCGCGTGTTAGGGGACAATTTGTTAAACAAATAGTGTATGTTGCAGCATTCTTGTATTTATTATTTGTTTTACATTTTTATTTGTTTCCTTTTCTAAGTTAAGTACTGGTTCTACTTCTTTCATTCCGCCCCCTTTCTTCAGGTATGGTACCAATGAAGAAAATAAAGAAAGCGAGGAACTTGTATCTATGGATAATTCTAACGATGATCCCAAACAACACCAATCAAATTGCTGATCATTATTTGACTGATTTTGTTCCATCAACTGCATCTAGCGGCTTTGCACTTTCACCATGGAAAAAGCTGGGAGGTTTGTAATTGTGGTATAGAAGAATCTATGAGTAGGCAGGCGCCATTATTACGAGAAAAACTGACATTTAATTTGAAGCTTCAAGACAATGCTCTAGATTCAATTTATGGTTGTAAACTTAAAAATTCCAATGAACCCATGTTCATATCTGTAATGTGTCAAGCGTCGACCTTGTTCATGTTTGCGTTCTACGCGTAACATTGTGTATCATAATCAGGAATTCAGTAACTCTTGAGTTGAAAGGTAACCTCTAGAAACTTAAATTTGAGGATAGCTACTGATTGTAATATCAAAACAGTTATACTATGCCAATGTCAATGTTAAACAATTTATAAAGGTGTGCTTTATTTTTTGTTGTTGACAGTATCAATTCATGAAGCTGTTAAATTTTCAATCGCCGATCTTTGCACAATTTTTCATCTTCTAAATTGCACTATTCTGTCAAATCTCCAAACCAGGACTATGTTATGCTTTATGTTATTACTTCTAAAGATTGGTAGTTCTGTCACCTATTCTCTGCTTCCTCCCCAAAAATATAATGTAACTCATCTTTTTTTCAAAATAGTGGTCTTGAAATGGCATGGTGTAATAATGTCAACTTTGTTTTGAAGTTGTATGTTGAGAACATGGTTCTATTTCGTTGGCCCTTCAGATTAGACCGTGTAACATTACATTCATCTTAAACAAATGGGGAGGAGTCCGGTAAATTACAATTAGGTTAGAGTTCATTATAATTATCTCGATAAAAATAATTTATTGTTTTTCTGATTTATTGTTTTTCTGATGTGAACGGTAGATGAACCAAACACATCATTTTATATAAATTCATGTGCATTCTTGTCTACAGAAAGTGTCGATGCAATCTAGACAACACAATAGAAATAAGAGAGAGAATCTAAATTTATTTAAATGGGGGTGGTTGAGATAAAAGAGGAGAGAGACAATTTTATTTTTAATTTTTAATTAATAAAAAAATGTGATTGATTGTGTGTAAGTACATGTGTTATGGTTGTGTCTATGTAAGTATTTTCCTAAAAATAAATGGTTTGCCACATCTCAATATGACAAAAAATTCAATCTCCATGTACTCTTAGTTGCACTCTCGTTCATGAATACATGGAAATTAGTGATAGATCTATGTCTACATCAACATATACAAATCAGTAAACAACATTGAATAAAATATTTTTAATAACTAATTAAATGATTACATGAATATACTACGTGAAACAATGTCATACATTATGCTATGTGTTTTATCTTGATATTAATGACTAACTGTCTCTCTGAATGTGATAGTCCATTTTGTCACCTTCCTCGCAAGAAACACTCATGGCTAATAGATATCTCTCAAACTCCTATTTAAGGAAGTTGAACTGTGCATCGCCCATTGGTATTTTCAACTTTATAAAGGGTTTTCATCAAATATGAGCCAAGTAGCTCAACCTTCACATCCACTATTTCAAATATTTTGGTATATTTGAAAGCACATAAATGATATTGTATTTAACAACGTAGTCGTCGACATCAATGCGATTTTCTTTATAATTATTTGGTATTCTTGGTGGTGGAATGCAATAGTTTCAAAGGATAGAATTAGGTGTAATTTATTCGAATGGTTACAAAATCCGATCCTTTGTAACTAAATTATTGGGGCTGTTTGGTATTGTTTTTCTGTTTCTTGTAAGGGTTGGAGTACCCCTAGTACTCTATTCTCTTAATCAAGAGTTGCTTATTAAAAAGAAATACTTCAACTTTTAGATGGAAAAATGCATAAAAATTGACAAGTCGCCAAGTGTCATTGCCATTTCCTTAGCTTGAAGATACTTAGACCATCTCCAATGGTAGTTCCTTCTAATAAGTTCTCCACCTAGACATGCCACATCATAGTACCATTGCATTGCAATGCAACTATGAAAAAATTGTGGTACCCAATCAAATTAGTTTATGAGGTAAAGTTGTGGGCCCAATAATAACTTTTTAGAATTATACAATTAAAATAAAAATTATAAAAATTATTTTAAGATGATGTGGCTAGTGGGACCCATAAAGAACCCAAAAATGGGTTGTACCATTGAAGATGCTCTTATCTCCTTGTGCTACATCTTAGACCATTTACAATGGTTGAAAAACTCAACACCCACTTTTTCAACTCCCAACACTCCACATCATTTTCTCTTTCTTTCACCTAATAACTCAACACCCATTCAACTTTTACCCTCTCCAATGGTTTTTCACTCAACACCCTACCCCACCACTTTTTATTTTCATATTCTTATTTAAATTTTATTTTTATTTTTATGATTACATAAAATTACAATTATCGATTAAAATTAAATTAAAATAATAAATACTTAATAATTTATTTTTTAATTTTTTGTAATAAAAACAAAATTTATTTAAATAATTGGATACAATACAAATCATCTTAAATTAATTTAAAATAATAAACTTGGTTTTTTTTCTGTGTCCAAATCAAATGAACCAAGTCTCTATTTAGAGAGAAAAAAAATCATGAATTTTGGTATAAAAAAAAAATTAATTTGCAGCGAAATAATTGAGTTCAAAGTATTAAATGGATAAAAATCTGGCCAGCCAATCAGAAACAGCCAAGTGGCTGCACTTATCACCTTTCCCTTTCTCTCTCCGCGTGCATGCTTTCACCCACTCTCACTCCAGCGCGTGGCCCACACGCGCCAGCCTTCAGCCAACCAATTGCTGCCACGTCATCCCCTTGGACAGTTTACATGGTGTTGAGTTTTCTCAACATCTCTCTCCTCCAACACACACTCAACACTCCACTAAACACCCCATTGCACTTGATTTTGTGGTGTTGAGTTTAATTAAACCAACCATTGTAAATGGTCTTAGAAAAGAATGTAAGTAGGTCATCTCATGATCAACTATGTTAAAACTCGCGGGAAAAGGTTACTTATGATGAGAAATTAAGACACAATAACAAACTAATATGCAGTCGATATAAAATTCTCCACACTTGTAGGAACCTTGAGGATTAATAACAAATATAAGATGGAAAATCAAACAAATAAAGACACAAAAGAACACCAATATTTTAACGTGAAAAACCACTCAATATGAGAGTGAGAACCACGAGTCGTCTAGAACAAATAAATAATTTCATTATAATCAATTAAGGGTACAAGAGAGTCTTAAAGTGATTCACAAACAAGTGCTAACAACTGCGAATCACAAAGCAAAGTAGCTTACAAATAAGAATCAAAAAGCTGAAAATTTACCCAAATCTGCAACTTCAGTGCGAAGCAGATATCTCTCAGCTCATGCCTTGTTTTAAAATTCTGAACGGTCAAAAGGTAGATACATGAGTTGCGAACATGTCCTCCAAATTTGATCTCGATCCAGCAGTTTACGATTCGGAGATCGTCGATTTAGTAAGTCTGGTTGCCTCAAAAACGAAAAATAAAATTTTTCATCTTTTTTCTCTTTGAACCCTTATTTTCTCTCTATCTCTCTTAACTCTAAATTGACACTCTCCACTTAAATATGTAAGACAATAGACTATTCATATTTGGGTCTTTCTCCACGGGAGAATGACATTAATGAACCATTCTTTGTCTCGAATATGACAAGTGATGATATTATTTATATTATTAACACATTTGAGCAACCCCTAACAGAACTGAAAAAATACAACAGCTAAAGCTCTCTACGTGAATATCTTACGCTTACATTCATGTGTAGAAGAGGTAGTAGCCAAGTCTCTATTTCCTCTAAAGCAGGTTATCAACATAGTGTTATTGTCCACTACTAAAAATTTTAAAAAAATTAACTATTTAGACAATTTGACAATAAACAATTACAAAACTTAAAATCAATATGATTTTATTGTTAATCCTTGCGTGGGCCAGTCCATACAGAACTTTATTCTGGCTTTAAACGGGGCCCCCGCTAGTGAACGGTGGGATTGGTCCCTCTTGGATTAGTCGGTCGCAAGGCCGGATTCCAAGATTTCCAAAAAAAAAAAAAATATGCATTTTATTGTTCAGATTATAGAATCCTGTGTGCATGTCTGATGACATGTTCAGATTCTATAATACAAATTCATGCCAACATTCTAAGAATGTATAACCATAGAGAGATTTGTAACCCAAGGAAAAACACATGCAATCAATCGTATAAGTAGACAAATGTGTACTAACATGACCCACAATAGGTGCATATATGTTGATTAGGGAAATGATTTCAGGTTTGAGAATTTAGAGGTGATAATTCTTAAATTTTTTAAATTTAATAAACTTAGTCTTATCAAATTAGAGCCTTTAATTATAAGTATATATATTTTTTAAAATTATGTGAATATAAAAAAAATACTAAGAAGCTTCAATCTTAAATTTATGTAAATATGTTTGTTAAATAAATCATAGTTTAACATGACATAAATTTATAACTTAGCTTACATTAAATGTAGATTAAACAACCATACTTTTAAATAGATAATATAGTGTGACATTTTTAAAAACTCACTCAACTAAAAAGATCACGCTTTAAATCCTTCAAATAATATTTATTTATTTTGCTTCAATAAGTAATACTATTCTTGTCGCTATTTTTAATTAAATTTTAAGAAAAATATTAAATTCAACTTCAGCTACTTACAATGTTTTCAATAAACTTCAAATCCGTTAGGAATTCAGTTATTTTTTTCATGCATAATATGACGGAAATACCCTCCGAAAGTATTCATTTCCTCTTCATATAAAAGAACAAGAGTTTCCATAACTATCACACTTTTCCATTTCATTTTCTTTCGATTTCACTCTCTTTCTTCACTCTCTTCTTCTTGTCTCAGTTTTCTTGCTAAAGCTCGTAGATGAAGAAGGTAATCAGTTGTTTTTCCCCAAAGGGTTCCCCCAACCGCAACCGAACCGGCAACTCTCCCCGTTCCTCTCAATCTCCTCCCACTCCGGTTTCCTCTTCCTCTTCCGCTCCGGCTTCCCCTTCAGCCTCTACTTCCGCAAGTAAATTTTTTTTTCTGTTACGTATACCTTTGAGCATTATCATGCATGCATGCATGCAATTGAAATGTATTCTTTAACACGTTCTTTTCTCATCATGTTCTTGCTATACTGCATTTTCTACTATAATCAAGTTTCTTGTGAAGGGTTTGTATAAAAGATCATGTTTTTCGAAGCGGGTCATCGTATTTTCTTATCATCAAAGTTCAAGATTTGAATATGCTTAAGTTTCGATATCGTGATTCCTAACCTTTTCTTTCTTCTTGAAACTGTGATTCCAGCTACTCTTGCAAGAATCAATGAACTTACTGCAGAAGCGGAGACTCTAAATTTAAATTTAGGACCTTTGCCTATACAGAAATTCCCTTTTATGCAACTTCACTTTGCAACAGATGGTTTTAGCGCTGAAAACTGCGTGGCTAAAGGAGGTTTCGGCCGTGTTTACAGAGGAAACTTGGCTCCACAGAATCAAGAAGTAGCTATAAAGTGTCTTGACCCGAAAAGCCAGCAAGGAACCCGGGAATTCGTTACTGAGGTGGAGTTTCTGAGTAACGCAGACCACGAAAACATTGTCCGGTTGATTGGATATTGTGCTGAGAATGAGCACAGGATGATAGTTTATGAGTACATTAGGATGGGATCTTTGGAAGCTCATTTACTAACCCGTAATCCAGATTTGAACCTTGCAGTTCTGGATTGGAATACAAGAGTTAGAATAGCATATGAAACAGCAAAGGGTTTGCAGTATCTGCATAGTAATATGCAGCCTCGGAGAATATACAGGGATCTAAAATGTGCAAACATTTTGTTAGGGGAAGGTTATACTGTAAAGTTATCTGATTTTGGATGTGCTAAAAAAGCCCCAGCTAATGAACGTGAACGTAACTTGACAAGGGTTTTAGGCACAGTAGGATATTTAGATCCAGCGTATTTTACAACAGGCAATTGTACAGTCCAAAATGATATTCACAGCTTTGGTGTTGTTCTTTTGGAGCTCGTCACTGGTAGAAAATGTATTGATGAAAGAAGACCAACCGAGGAACAAAGTCTCCTTATATGGGTAAGCCGTTGTTGATTTTAGTTCATTAACCGTACCAGACATTAAATTGACTGCTACGGTTGATTAAAATTCATTGTAAATATTACTTAAAAGGTTGATTTGTTTTTTTTTTCTTTTTTCAGGCAAGAAGAGTATTTGGTAATAGGGACAGATACGAAGAAATTGTTGATCCATTGCTAAATGGTAACTTTAATGAGCGGAGTTTACATGCACTTGTTCGTATGGCTGAATATTGTGTTAATAGCGACTCTATGAAGAAGCCCAAAATGAGTCATATTGTCGATATTTTAGGACAATTGAATCGTGCAGCTGATGAACCAAACATTCCCTAGTCAGAAGGCTAACCCGGAATCCTACACTTTCTTCATTTCTGCTGCTCGAGTTCGATTTAGGCTTTGAAGTTACATTTTTTTTGGTCTGTTCATGTATGACCTAGTTATTAACTTTTGTTCTGTTAGGAGATAGCATGTGCTATTAGAATGTAATAACTACACATTGGTAGAATTTAGAGCAGCAATTATGTGATAAACCATTTCTTTACTTCATAGTAATTTTCTTCAGTTTGTAATACACTATTCTTAAGTCTAGTATGAATGCTTGGAATAAAGATAATAAAACCATTATTTTGTCTATAAAGTGTGTAAGAATTCTATGACTTAATACCTATAGATATATAAAAGCTATTTTAGATACAACTGTTTTAAGTAAAATTAATTTTACATGTATCCAAAACAAATTTAATTTTACAAAACTGTTAAAATATATAAATTTACAAAATTAATTAAATTCCAAATCAATTTTCTCATAAACATAGCATAGCATAGCATTAAGCACGTGCGTGGCATGAGCAACCACTTCACTTTCCCGCCAAAAATCTGTTACGAGCCTAACGAACTAAACGAAAACACAAATCGCGAGCTTCCATTCAATGGCAGTGTAACTTTTTCTTCTTCTTCAATCGCTCTCTCTGTTTTTCGAAATGCAGCAACGATCTTCAACCTCAAACTCGCGATGTTCCGCCGACGATCACAGAGCCATCAACATCGGCGCTGAACAGCAACAAAGCACAAAACGGAGAAGGAGCGCCGACGATGATTCACTCGATGTGCTTCCGGTTTATCACACACGCACCGTCGCCGGAAGGAGAGACGTTTCTCGGTCACGATCGCCGGCGGCGGATAAGATGATTCACACTATTCCCTTGCTTGTACTGCTTTGTCTCTTCACTCTCTGGTGGTTCTCTTTTCCAGGTACCGAGTTTTCACGCGCCTTCGTTGATCTCATATTTCACGCGCCTTTTCTTTTGTTATTAGGTATTACTATAGTTTCACGCGCCTTCGTTGAGTTCAAAATTTCGGATTAGCGATATCAGTTTCAGATTTGTGATCATAAATATAGAAAAAGGAAAATTGAAGTTTAGTAATCAATGATTAAGTAATTAAGTAAAAATGTGTTACTAAATATCAGTAATGTCACCAAGCGTTCTTAGGATTTGAAATTTTGAATATAGTTTGGTTCAGTTTTGTTGATCCTTTGATATTTTGAAAACAGTAGATCTGGAGATCAAGGATGGTAGGATTACGACCAATCGACAAATGGATACACCGATTTCAAACGATCATACTCGATTTGATCTTACGATACTTGCTGTTGCTGCATCGTCACCAATTTCTTCGATTCATCAAGATCTTTCAGGTGAGGATGAAATGTACTTGCCTCCATTGAATTCGCCAACTGAAGAACCTTTTTCTTTGGTAAAGGAAAAAAACGATTGAAGATTTTTGTGTCTGATTCCCTTTTGGATGCTCATTAGATGACATAGAATAGAGATTTCATCTGAATCTGTGCTTAGTTAAAATGAAACTATGCCAATTTTCATTTCATTGGGGAAGAATTATGAACTTCTTAGTTCTTACATTGAATGCTTTCCAAAAAAAAAAACTATGCAATTTAGTCTCCTTTTTTGAGTTTACAATTACATAGAGGAAAGGGGAGGGGTGAGGTTAAGAACTATAGCTTGTGACATTGTGAACATTGACAATTGTTCAATTTCAATGTGTTCTGTTGACTTTTTTTCATGCAAATTTAGCTAAGAAAAATTAGATTAAAAAACTACATAACTGGAATTTGGAAGCTCAACTTCCACTTTGAGGGATCAACTCACTAACCTCTCCCTTTCGACAGTTGCCAACCCATATGTACATAGTTGATCCCTTACGCGAGTAACGCGAAACTCTACAACAATCCCTCCTTGGTGACTGCAAAAACAAGTTTATAATTTAGTCACTGTAATGATTCATATCAAATGTTGATAAAGTAGTAGGTTGGTTGATGTCTCATTATATGTTGTGTGTTCAGTATATTGAATGCATGTATGATATCCAACACAACACCAATACATGTGCTTATATTCATGTATTATATTTTTTTCAATTGTTATCAATGTAGGAGTATTAGTTAGTTATCGTGTTCGGTATAGTAAGTTTATGTTAGTGCTTTAATGGTGTAGTAATCTGAGTTTCAAAGCATCCTTACCCTTTGCCAACGAAGTGGATCTGGTCTTTTTGAAACTATAACGGAATCAATTTCCTCTGGTGAGTCCATTTTCCACCGGCAAGTAGGAGGTTTAGATTTGTAACGATAGTAAGTACCAATAATTTGCTTCTTAACTGGATCGTATCGAGTTCTGTTCATATAGAAAAGGAATGCTTTCTGACAAGGGTGCTTAGTTACAGGCCTAGTGTTGAATGCATATGCAGTGTAATCAGCTCTTCGATACCAATTAAGAAAGGTTCTTGTTGGCATCTCTAACTCTCTAGGGGACAGCACTCCCCTTAAAATCTGAACCACATAACCCCATGAAACAGAGACGGACCAATATCTTTTATGCTCATAGCAAATTGATTGTTGCATTATGCTACCTGAATCTTGCTTTGCAGATTTCATTAAGTGCCGCAGAGATTGATCTCTGTCCATCTTTGGAAATATCGGTTGCACTACATCGAGGTGGTGCAATGACACTAGTGGTGCCACCGGATGTGCTCCTAGAAGGCCTAATAGGTCTCCATACACATCATACTGAACAAACAAGAAATATATACATAAGCAAAGTTCAATTCCTTCCATAAATAGAGAATCCAAGTCACAAATCATCCCTAGTAATTGATATTAGTAAAGATTTATAGAAATAAACATCATTATTACGAGTTTTGGTGTATAAAATGAAAGTCTAATTCTGCAACATTTCTCAAAGAGCAATGCTATACCAAAACATGTATTTCGCGGCATAAATAGAAATTGGTTAAATGATGATGCAATTGAAAAATATAACATGGATTTGTGCAATGAAAAATCGGAAATTTTTTCTAAAAATGTGTACTTCATACATCCTAAACTATACTATACTAAAGGACTTGTTATTTAGGAGTGTTAATAGAGAGTAATTTACTTATTAGGAGTGTTAATAAATTACCTGGTGAAACCCTGCTTCCTTGGTTAATGGAACGCCTAGCTCAGCCATGCAAGCTTGCATTCTATCATCACTACCATACAAAGCAGGGTAATGTTGAATACAACTATCCTGCATCCTTGCAAGCTCCTTAGCCAAAGGGTAACTTATAGCAAATCCTCCACCACCATAAGCCATACCATAAGAGAAATGTATGTTCTGAACATGACTCTCCGAGGAGCTTCCAACATAATAAAATTGGTTATGATCATACTTAGAAAGAACTCTAACCACATTATCAACTATAAAAACAGTGTCATCATCTCCCATCATGAACCATCTCACATCCTCCAACCCAAGTTTCAATGTCTCTGTCACCACCCTTGATATCCTTAAAGCAGATCTCTGCCCCTGACGATTTGTATACTTAAAATTTGTTGTGTCTGCTGAAATTCGAATCTCTGGTAATTCATCATCAGGTTGTATGTCCACTTTTTGATCCAGCCACACTACCCCTCTTGTTTCATTAGGCTTCCACCAAACCTTGATGTAATCTTTTCTTATCTCCCACAAATTTGTTGAAGCTGCTATCCCGAAAACAATGTGTTTAGTCTCCGTGTCTTGTCTTTGAGATAACTCATCAACAGACAACTCTTCCTCCTCTTGTTCTTCTTCCTCCTTTCTTTTTTTGACAATTTTTTTCCCGTGGGAAACTTCATTTCCAGTGATTGATGTACTTCTGGATATATTACCAGTACCCATCATCGCAAGTTGTTCATCAGTGGCTGCATTCAATCGAACAGCAGTGGAACAACTTCTTTTTTCACTGGTTAATAAAAGAAGATTGGAAGAGTAAAGGATGTACAATATTATCATGATTAGGATTAACCAAGTGATAATGCGTTGCTTGAATGAAGAGACCATTTGGTTTGTTCTAGTTAAAGTGAGGTAATCTGTTTTCCCTCCCTCAGATTCTTCAATTCTCTTTCAGATTGTTGCGTTACTATTTTTGCTCCCAAGGACGTTCAATCTCAGATTTATTCGGATCACACTAAACATTTTATTTTTGTTCTTCTATGTGTGAAGTTTGTTATTTTGTTAAAAGAAAGAGTGAAACTTGTTATGTGACAAGGCGAAGTTGGATGCGGTTAAAATGGAAGCAACGTTGAAAATTTACATATGCACATTCCGTTTTGCATGCAATTTTGAAGTTTAATAATTATTGTTTATTTTTAACTTAAACTTTTTTTTGGTAACAATTTTTAACTTAAACATTGTTTAGTAAGGGGTTGATTATATTACAAACTGGAGTATCATATAAATGAAGGGGTTGATTATATTACAAACTGGAGTATCATATAAATGAAGGGGTTGATTATATTACAAACTGGAGTATCATATAAATGAATTGATATTTTTAAAATAAAGAACAATTAAGAGCATCTCCAACCTATTGAAGAGTAATTCAATATTCAGAAGATGAGCATCAGAAGTTGTGATGTGGGCTGATCTTCTGATGGTTACTCAGAAGATGTCGTTGACCAGAAGATGTTATCTGGGTCCCATTAGCTTAGCTGTTTAATAGTAAGGGTACTTTAGTATTTTGTAGTATTGTACTGTTTGTACCCTAAACTTGTTCACTAAGTTTAGTCTGTTTTAGGGCTTATGTGGCAAGATTTTCTTTTGTATAAATAGCCTTGTAGTAGCTATCATTTATTAACAACGCAAGTAGAATACAACATTTATTCTCTCATCTCTTTTGCGCCGTTATTCTATTATTCTCTTTGTCACCATCTTTATTCATTGTGCACCAACAATTGGTATCTAGAGCTCCGGTTCCAAACACAGGGAAACACGAGTGAACGTGAGTTTGTGTGACTGTGTGATTGATTTTGTTTCTGGGAAACAAAGTTGTGTTGAATCACATTTTTCTTGATTGTTTGTGGGTTGGGAAACACTGTGTGAGTGTGAGTGAAATCTGTTTTTGTCTGCACAAGTTTAAAGATGAGTGGAAGCAACTTGAATACCAAACTTCCAGTTCTTGATGGTAAAAACTGGAATAGATGGATGATTCAAATGCGTGTATTATTTGGTGCTCAAGATGTTCTAGATCTTGTCACTGGAGGATATATTCCGGTTGCAGCGGATGCAACGGAAGAACAAAGAGAAGCGCAGAGAGAGACGAAGAAGAGAGACCAAAAGGCGTTGTTCTTCATCCATCAGTGTGTGGATGTGAATGTGTTTGAGAAGATTGCTGATTCTATGACGTCAAAGGAGGCGTGGGATATACTGGTCAGGTGTTACGGTGGTGACGTATCAGTGAAGAAGGTGAAGCTTCAATCCCTGAGAAAGCAATATGAGAATCTCAACATGAAGAACAATGAGAAAGTCTCTGAGTATATCTCTAGAGTGATTGTGATCACTAATGAGATGAAGGCTTGTGGAGAAACTCTTTCTGAACAAGTAATCATAGAGAAGATATTGAGGTCACTTACTCCTCAATTTGATTACATTGTTGTAGCGATTGAACATTCTAAAGATCTGGACACCATGAGAATAAAAGAGCTGCAAAGTAGTCTAGAGGCGCAAGAGTTGCGTCTGACTGAAAGAACTTCTGAGAGGGAAGTTGAGCAGACTCTGAAGGCTTCTTTTGTCAAGAAGGACCAGAAGCTGAAAAAACATGGTAGATCACAGAAGTCAGAAGTCTTCTATTCTGATGAGGAGAAACATCAGAAGGGAAAGGAGAAGTATGACAAGAGAATGGTTCAGTGTTACTGTTGTAATAGGTTTGGCCACTTTGCTAAAGATTGTTGGTCAAACAAAGAAGAAGCAAAAATAGCCAGAGGAGATTCTGATGATGAACCTGTGCTATTAATGGCGTATGAATCTGATGAGGAACCTGTGAGTTTGTCATTTTCTGATGCTGAAGGGGAAGAAGATAACTCTGAATATTCTGAAGGAGTATTTTTATATGATTCAGAATCAGAAGATGACTTTGAAGATTCTGAAGAAGAGTCAGAATCTAAGGTTTCTGAAGATGAGTCAGAGTTAGAAGATGACTCTGAAGCTGAAGACAAGTCAGAATCCGAAGGTGATTCTGAGTCTGAAGGAGAATCAGAAGATGAGTCAGAATCTGAAGAAGATTTTGCTTCTGATGATGAGTCAGAACTTGAAAGTTCTGAAGAAGATTTAGAGTCAGAAGATGAAGAATCTTTTGGAGACTCTGAAGATGAGTCAGATGGTGAATCTGATTCTAATCCAGATTTTGATGATGATCAAGAATCTGGTGGTGGTCATGCTTCTGGAAGGGAAAACTCTAAAGACATAGGTTCTGGAGGACAAGCTTCTAAAGATGATCATGTTTCTGGTGTTAATCATGACGTTGAAGATGGTACTTCTGAAGGTGGAGCTTCTGAAGGTAGTCCAACTTCTGACGGTGGTCATGATTCTGAAAGAAAAGATTATGAAGTTGGAACTTCTGAAGGCAGAGCTTCTGAAGGCGATCCAACTTCTAAAGGTGGTGTTTTTGAACAAGACCCAGAAGTTAACAAAGGTGGAACTTCTGGTGGTAATCAAACTTCTGAAGAAAATCCAGAAGGAGATATGGTTCCAGAATCAGAAGGAGATTCTGAACTATTGGGTATTGAAGAAGCACTCGAGAAGAAAGGCTGGCTGAATGCCATAAAAGAAGAACTTGAGGCTTTAGAAGGAAATAAGACTTGGTAGTTAACTAAGCTTCCAAAGGAGAAGAAAACCATCAGCGTCAGATGGGTTTTCAAGGAGAAATCTGCATTTCTAAATGGAGTATCAGAAGTTGCACACTATAGCAACCAGAAGAAACTTGCAGATGTTCTGATGAAGGATGACAAGACTGAACACCTTATCCGTTTGAGGAATGGAGTTGGTGTTGTAGATTTTGGCTAGCTGAATATGAATTAAGGGATGGTATTGAAGAGTAATTCAATATTCAGAAGATGAGCATCAGAAGTTGTGATGTGGGCTGATCTTCTGATGGTTACTCAGAAGATGTCGTTGACCAGAAGATGTTATCTGGGTCCCATTAGCTTAGCTGTTTAATAGTAAGGGTACTTTAGTATTTTGTAGTATTGTACTGTTTGTACCCTAAACTTGTTCACTAAGTTTAGTCTGTTTTAGGGCTTATGTGGCAAGATTTTCTTTTGTATAAATAGCCTTGTAGTAGCTATCATTTATTAACAACGCAAGTAGAATACAACATTTATTCTCTCATCTCTTTTGCGCCGTTATTCTATTATTCTCTTTGTCACCATCTTTATTCATTGTGCACCAACAATTGGTATCTAGAGCTCCGGTTCCAAACACAGGGAAACACGAGTGAACGTGAGTTTGTGTGACTGTGTGATTGATTTTGTTTCTGGGAAACAAAGTTGTGTTGAATCACATTTTTCTTGATTGTTTGTGGGTTGGGAAACACTGTGTGAGTGTGAGTGAAATCTGTTTTTGTCTGCACAAGTTTAAAGATGAGTGGAAGCAACTTGAATACCAAACTTCCAGTTCTTGATGGTAAAAACTGGAATAGATGGATGATTCAAATGCGTGTATTATTTGGTGCTCAAGATGTTCTAGATCTTGTCACTGGAGGATATATTCCGGTTGCAGCGGATGCAACGGAAGAACAAAGAGAAGCGCAGAGAGAGACGAAGAAGAGAGACCAAAAGGCGTTGTTCTTCATCCATCAGTGTGTGGATGTGAATGTGTTTGAGAAGATTGCTGATTCTATGACGTCAAAGGAGGCGTGGGATATACTGGTCAGGTGTTACGGTGGTGACGTATCAGTGAAGAAGGTGAAGCTTCAATCCCTGAGAAAGCAATATGAGAATCTCAACATGAAGAACAATGAGAAAGTCTCTGAGTATATCTCTAGAGTGATTGTGATCACTAATGAGATGAAGGCTTGTGGAGAAACTCTTTCTGAACAAGTAATCATAGAGAAGATATTGAGGTCACTTACTCCTCAATTTGATTACATTGTTGTAGCGATTGAACATTCTAAAGATCTGGACACCATGAGAATAAAAGAGCTGCAAAGTAGTCTAGAGGCGCAAGAGTTGCGTCTGACTGAAAGAACTTCTGAGAGGGAAGTTGAGCAGGCTCTGAAGGCTTCTTTTGTCAAGAAGGACCAGAAGCTGAAAAAACATGGTAGATCACAGAAGTCAGAAGTCTTCTATTCTGATGAGGAGAAACATCAGAAGGGAAAGGAGAAGTATGACAAGAGAATGGTTCAGTGTTACTGTTGTAATAGGTTTGGCCACTTTGCTAAAGATTGTTGGTCAAACAAAGAAGAAGCAAAAATAGCCAGAGGAGATTCTGATGATGAACCTGTGCTATTAATGGCGTATGAATCTGATGAGGAACCTGTGAGTTTGTCATTTTCTGATGCTGAAGGGGAAGAAGATAACTCTGAATATTCTGAAGGAGTATTTTTATATGATTCAGAATCAGAAGATGACTTTGAAGATTCTGAAGAAGAGTCAGAATCTAAGGTTTCTGAAGATGAGTCAGAGTTAGAAGATGACTCTGAAGCTGAAGACAAGTCAGAATCCGAAGGTGATTCTGAGTCTGAAGGAGAATCAGAAGATGAGTCAGAATCTGAAGAAGATTTTGCTTCTGATGATGAGTCAGAACTTGAAAGTTCTGAAGAAGATTTAGAGTCAGAAGATGAAGAATCTTTTGGAGACTCTGAAGATGAGTCAGATGGTGAATCTGATTCTAATCCAGATTTTGATGATGATCAAGAATCTGGTGGTGGTCATGCTTCTGGAAGGGAAAACTCTGAAGACATAGGTTCTGGAGGACAAGCTTCTAAAGATGATCATGTTTCTGGTGTTAATCATGACGTTGAAGATGGTACTTCTGAAGGTGGAGCTTCTGAAGGTAGTCCAACTTCTGACGGTGGTCATGATTCTGAAAGAAAAGATTATGAAGTTGGAACTTCTGAAGGCAGAGCTTCTGAAGGCGATCCAACTTCTAAAGGTGGTGTTTTTGAACAAGACCCAGAAGTTAACAAAGGTGGAACTTCTGGTGGTAATCAAACTTCTGAAGAAAATCCAGAAGGAGATATGGTTCCAGAATCAGAAGGAGATTCTGAACTATTGGGTATTGAAGAAGCACTCGAGAAGAAAGGCTGGCTGAATGCCATAAAAGAAGAACTTGAGGCTTTAGAAGGAAATAAGACTTGGTAGTTAACTAAGCTTCCAAAGGAGAAGAAAACCATCAGCGTCAGATGGGTTTTCAAGGAGAAATCTGCATTTCTAAATGGAGTATCAGAAGTTGCACACTATAGCAACCAGAAGAAACTTGCAGATGTTCTGATGAAGGATGACAAGACTGAACACCTTATCCGTTTGAGGAATGGAGTTGGTGTTGTAGATTTTGGCTAGCTGAATATGAATTAAGGGATGGTATTGAAGAGTAATTCAATATTCAGAAGATGAGCATCAGAAGTTGTGATGTGGGCTGATCTTCTGATGGTTACTCAGAAGATGTCGTTGACCAGAAGATGTTATCTGGGTCCCATTAGCTTAGCTGTTTAATAGTAAGGGTACTTTAGTATTTTGTAGTATTGTACTGTTTGTACCCTAAACTTGTTCACTAAGTTTAGTCTGTTTTAGGGCTTATGTGGCAAGATTTTCTTTTGTATAAATAGCCTTGTAGTAGCTATCATTTATTAACAACGCAAGTAGAATACAACATTTATTCTCTCATCTCTTTTGCGCCGTTATTCTATTATTCTCTTTGTCACCATCTTTATTCATTGTGCACCAACAATTGGTATCTAGAGCTCCGGTTCCAAACACAGGGAAACACGAGTGAACGTGAGTTTGTGTGACTGTGTGATTGATTTTGTTTCTGGGAAACAAAGTTGTGTTGAATCACATTTTTCTTGATTGTTTGTGGGTTGGGAAACACTGTGTGAGTGTGAGTGAAATCTGTTTTTGTCTGCACAAGTTTAAAGATGAGTGGAAGCAACTTGAATACCAAACTTCCAGTTCTTGATGGTAAAAACTGGAATAGATGGATGATTCAAATGCGTGTATTATTTGGTGCTCAAGATGTTCTAGATCTTGTCACTGGAGGATATATTCCGGTTGCAGCGGATGCAACGGAAGAACAAAGAGAAGCGCAGAGAGAGACGAAGAAGAGAGACCAAAAGGCGTTGTTCTTCATCCATCAGTGTGTGGATGTGAATGTGTTTGAGAAGATTGCTGATTCTATGACGTCAAAGGAGGCGTGGGATATACTGGTCAGGTGTTACGGTGGTGACGTATCAGTGAAGAAGGTGAAGCTTCAATCCCTGAGAAAGCAATATGAGAATCTCAACATGAAGAACAATGAGAAAGTCTCTGAGTATATCTCTAGAGTGATTGTGATCACTAATGAGATGAAGGCTTGTGGAGAAACTCTTTCTGAACAAGTAATCATAGAGAAGATATTGAGGTCACTTACTCCTCAATTTGATTACATTGTTGTAGCGATTGAACATTCTAAAGATCTGGACACCATGAGAATAAAAGAGCTGCAAAGTAGTCTAGAGGCGCAAGAGTTGCGTCTGACTGAAAGAACTTCTGAGAGGGAAGTTGAGCAGGCTCTGAAGGCTTCTTTTGTCAAGAAGGACCAGAAGCTGAAAAAACATGGTAGATCACAGAAGTCAGAAGTCTTCTATTCTGATGAGGAGAAACATCAGAAGGGAAAGGAGAAGTATGACAAGAGAATGGTTCAGTGTTACTGTTGTAATAGGTTTGGCCACTTTGCTAAAGATTGTTGGTCAAACAAAGAAGAAGCAAAAATAGCCAGAGGAGATTCTGATGATGAACCTGTGCTATTAATGGCGTATGAATCTGATGAGGAACCTGTGAGTTTGTCATTTTCTGATGCTGAAGGGGAAGAAGATAACTCTGAATATTCTGAAGGAGTATTTTTATATGATTCAGAATCAGAAGATGACTTTGAAGATTCTGAAGAAGAGTCAGAATCTAAGGTTTCTGAAGATGAGTCAGAGTTAGAAGATGACTCTGAAGCTGAAGACAAGTCAGAATCCGAAGGTGATTCTGAGTCTGAAGGAGAATCAGAAGATGAGTCAGAATCTGAAGAAGATTTTGCTTCTGATGATGAGTCAGAACTTGAAAGTTCTGAAGAAGATTTAGAGTCAGAAGATGAAGAATCTTTTGGAGACTCTGAAGATGAGTCAGATGGTGAATCTGATTCTAATCCAGATTTTGATGATGATCAAGAATCTGGTGGTGGTCATGCTTCTGGAAGGGAAAACTCTGAAGACATAGGTTCTGGAGGACAAGCTTCTAAAGATGATCATGTTTCTGGTGTTAATCATGACGTTGAAGATGGTACTTCTGAAGGTGGAGCTTCTGAAGGTAGTCCAACTTCTGACGGTGGTCATGATTCT